>NW_027638856.1:0-393972 GCF_951394365.1 Tetrao urogallus | reverse complement strand
CACAAATCTATGTTCGGAGAATAGAAGTTGTCCTATCTTAATTTTTTTTACCAACTGCTTACAAACTGCCATGGAGCGCGCTCTCAAATTTACATGAAAAGAACACGAACAATTTATTGAAGGAGAATTTACAGATATACAGATATCATTGTGTAGTGTTTGCCGACATTTAAGTGTTTATGTAAGTATCATACATGAGGAAGAATCAGAAACCCATTAACAGAATTTTATGTACCTTTAGCATAAACAGTATCTACTAAAGACTCCAATTAGGAAAGCATAACATGGTTAATGTCTGTGACTCAGCTGAATCCCAGTGTTAAACTTGCTGTGATTAAGTAATGGATGGCTTTTGGGAAATGAATTGATGGTCCCAGGCTTTTTCCTGCTGCACAGTTATCACCGTCATACAAATGAAATCGTTGTTCTATTGCTTTTCTAACTAAAGGGAAAGATAACGAACAGAGTAAAGCAGCAGAACTATTCCTTGTCCTTAAAACAAGTGGCATTTAATCATCTGCATGATATGGCAGTAACTTATTTTCCCACTGGCCTTGCTGAAATCTCTGGGGCGAATAATATGACTTCCAAGGTCTCTAAATCTTTCTTATCAGTAACATCTCGGATACAAACATTCACGCTGGTTCCTACTATAGGTTGCTCTTTTTACTGTTAGGGTTTTACACAGAAAGCTTTACTGCTTACTGGGAGATGAGTCCTCACTTAGAAGGAACCCGGAAATTGAAAGCCAAAATGTTGCTAAATTAAAGCAAAATAACAATATGCAGTAATGCAACATGAATTAAATAACTTGTCTCAGGGAAAGAGGTCATAAAGTATTTTTCATCTGCTCACAAATGTTTAAGAGGAGCCCATCTGTTAAGAAGAGCTCAGATACTTTCAGTACGTAGAGCTGAAGATGCATATTATGACGTGTGAAATGTCAGAAGATGCCTTAAGATACCGACCTCTCCGTCAGTGCCTGTCAAGACGGGATCAACCACAGATGTATCATTCTGTACCACTGTCTGACTTGTTACTGAAACTCTCAGATGATGTAGATCCTGTCTGTTGAAGCAACAGTGCTTCTCATTGTTTAAATAGCTCTGCTTTATTTTTCCTTATGTCTGCTTGGATTCTTCCTACTTCAGTTTAAGCCACGTTTTGTCTTATTGTCAATGGATTTATGTAATCCATACATAACATGGATGTATAATGCCAAGGGTTTCTCCTGCCCTATACCCTACAAGGCTTTCTCCTCTCCATCGCATAAACCAGTTGTGAAGATTCTCTTTTAATCCTAATGATTAATATTTTCTTTTTCATCTTGACTATTTTGTCAGTGTTCAAGGAATTGAGAAATGACAACGTGGCATAGAAGTGGTGTCTCAAACTCTCTTGTAACAGCTGTCACTAAACCAGCCGACTGTGCAGTATCTGTAAGAATACTGCTGTTCCAGCACCTAACATCTGTCTGTATAGCACTTCCCCTAACAGCCAACCCCAGTCTTCTCTCCATCAACTTAAATCCATTTCCCCTTGTACTGTCATTATTTACCCTTGTAAAGAGTTGACTCCCCTCCTGTTTAGGCTCTCTCTAGGTATTGAAAGGCTGTAATGCAGCCTTTTCTTCTGCAGGCTGAACAAGCACAGCTTCTTCTGCCTGTCTTTGTAGGGGAGGTGCTCTGCTAACTTTGAGGCCCTTCTCTGGATCCTCTCCAATTGCTTTCTGTCTTTCTTGTATTAGGGCTCCAGACCTGCATTCAGTACTCCGGTGGGCCCTCATGAGGGCAGAGTAGAGCGGGACAATCACCTCCCTGTCCCTGCTGGCCTCCCTTCTTCTGATGGAGCCCAGGACACCATTTGCTTTTTGAGTTGCAAGAGCACTCTGATGGCTTACGTGAAGTTTTTCATATATCAGGACCCCCAGGTCCTTCTCTGCAGGGCTGCTCTCAAGGACCGCTACTTCCAGCCTGTATAAATGCCTGGGATTCCTCTGGCCCAAGAGGAAAACCCTGCACTTTGCTGTGTTGAACCTCATCAGGTTCACCCAGTCCCACCTTTCAAGCCTGTCGAGGTCCCTCTGAGTGGCAGCCCTTCCTTGCACCTTGACAACCACACAGCTCAGCTTGGTGTCATTAGCAAACATACTGAGGGTGCACTCGATTGTCTCACTGATGTCAGTATAAAAAGATATTAAAGAGCACTGGCCCCAAGACAGGCGCCTAGCGGAAATCACTTGTTACCAACCTCCACCTGGACATAGAACCATTAATCACCACCCTTTGTCTGCATCCTTTCAACCAATTCCTTATCCATCAGCTGGCCTCAATTTGGAGGATGCAGTGGGGGACCGTGTCAAAGGCCTTGCTCAAGTCCAGCTAAATGATATCAGTCACCTTCCCTTTGTCCACCACTGCCATCGCACCATAGCAGAAAGCCACCAGATAGGTTAAGCATGACCTCTCCCTTTTTGTTTTTATTTTTGTTCTCCTGTTAAGAACAAAAACATAACAAAACAAAAAAAAAAAAACCACAAAAAAACCCACCCAAACTCTTGTTACTTGCGTTCTCTGTAAGTGTTGACAGTGTCAAGCTCTTTACCAATCTATTGGCCTTTCTGGTTTGAGCAAGAAATTGCATTTCAAGTTCGTGCACTTGTTTTTGTTTGTGGGATAATTTCTACTCCTACAGTATCATATCCTTTTGATATTTCACGGTTGAACAACCAGAGTAATAGGGACAGAGAGTTCTCGCAAATGCAGAAGCAATCAAAGCACAGAAAGCAAAAGCTTTGTAAGGGTTCCATAGTTTGTATCATATCTGATCATGAATTGATAATCATAAATTAAATAAAATATCTCCATGGCTTTACCTTCTCCAATCAAAATGGAAAGGACTCATAGCCCCTTACAGTGAGGATTATCTAGTTAGGTTTGATAGACAATGTGCTCGGGAAAACTGTAGCAATTAAAAACAGTACAAAAAGAAATCTGAGATAATTATAGTTGGCTAATGCATCGTAGCTATGTAAAGAATGGAGGAGAGGCAGAATTCAGAAAGTTTTCAGAAATAGTTCAAAGACGTTAAAAAAGGTTTCTTGCTAGGCTTCAACCCTTGACAGAGCTACAGACAATTTCTATGTATGTTTTGTGATTCCTGGCAGGTCGTTTTCTCACTTACACTCATCGAATCACTCAGGTTGGAAAAGACCTTAAAAGTCATCTCATTCAACCTAATCTAATTCTATCAGAACGGCACGACTTCGCTCTCACGGCTCGAAACCGGCATTCGCGCTGAATCGCTCGGGAGCGTTTGCACTCGCTGCCCGACAAATCGCGCTTCTCCCCGGATGACGCTTCCAGCTCTCAGCCGCGGTCTGCTCACAAATATCCCGTTCCTTAGAAATACTTCACGTTCTCTGCACAAAATACATTACAATACCGAATGTGTCATTTCCTGCTAAAATTATGACACTGTACTCCGTAGGCCGTTCCGATGCCGAGAAGGGGCGAATTCAGAGTGCCGCCGTCCCTCCGGAGGGGGTTTTTTTCTGCGCAGTGCTGGAAGGATCCCTCTCGCCTTTATCAAATGTGCTCCCCGAGAGCACAACGTCTGTCGCTCCACGAACGCCCAGCTGCCTCTTTAGGGAAAGTGCTCCCTTCCACACCTCGTCACGGAACGCAGAAGTGAAGCCATGGAGAAGCTTACTGCTACGAACTGTCGCTCGAAGGACAGGCACGGACACAGCATTCCGAGCCAGGCGCAGTGCATTCTGCATAGACTTACGCCGGGCGAAGTCCAAAGCGCTCCTTTCCGATGCGCGGAGAAGAGCCCGCGACTCGGGGAAAAGCAGCCACCGACAGTCGCTCTTTCGCGGCGAGCGAACAAAACGAGACCGCGGCTGAGCGCTGGAAGCGGCAACCGGGCACAAGCGCGATTTCTCGGGCAGCGAGTGCAAACGCTCCGGAGCGATTCAGCGCGAATGCCGGTTTCGAGCCGTGAGAGCCAAGTCGTGCCATTCTTTAAGCCGGAACGTGAGGCATCACCTGCCCTGTATTTCTGGCAGAGGTACATCTGGTACAAGAACTTAAGGCTAAAAGAGTGATCTCAAGCTAGAAATACAACTTGAAGTAAAATGATGCAATTAAAGCTAAACCGAGGAAATGAAATCAATACATGCGTATATCTCCATGCTTGTGTTTAGATGTGCTTAGTGTCCATCATACCTGCCAGTCAATGGAGCCTACGAAAGTTCAAATGGAAATGTTGTCGTGCTGCATAAGGGAGAGAACTAAATCGTTCTTGCCAGATTTACTGGAGATGCATTGAAATCCATCTCTTTCGGAAACATGTTAAGACATGAACAAGCGTTATATACACCCAAAGCAAATGCAACAGAGAAACGCACTGCCTCCGAGGCAGAGCAAACTAGTTTCTTGCAGTGAACAATACTGCAGTGTCGCAGCATGGGTTTTGAATTCTTTTTCAGTGAAGAAACTCCTAGAAAAAAAAACAGTCATAATAAGCTTCCGCCTGCAATAATGGAAGTCTGCAATAATGGAAGTCTTGAAATTCTTGATTTTAGTATGCTAAGTAAGTGAACAGATCTTCTTTTATTCTATAAAACGAACGGTTGGACTGGATTATCTTTTACGTCTTTTCCAGCCTTGGTGATTCTACGATTCTAACTATTCTGTTTTCAAAGCACAGTTGGAATACTGTGAGGTATCGGGCTGTTCACAGAACAGAAAAATGTAAAAGATTGAAAAGTTGCTGACTAAGTAAGCGACTTACATTCCGTACCTAAGATGAAGACTTGACAAATAATAGCAAGTGACCATATGATTCAAGGCTGTACAATAATGGATCCTCAATAGCACATGAATAACATTTCATTGGGAAATATGAAATCTAGCATTTGCAAATGTTTATGTGCACTTCGCACTTTAATACTACTATTTCTCTGCAAGAGCTCTGTTATCTAGTTAGTACATAAAACAGGAATCCTCTCAGGGACTGACAATTATGCAGGAGTATTCTTGTCAAGTATGGCAATACCCAAGGGTCTGAACCCTTCTTTTTTTTCTTGGCTCCAGGCTTGCTTTTTTGAGGTATTTGTTGGGGATAAGATTCTGACTTATCCAGGAGGTGACTGATGAGTGTCACTGTGTGGCAATCAACATAACTTTGTGGACATTTGAAAGCATTTCCTTTGCAACTCTTTGCCTTCAGAAGAGAGTTCTCAGGAGCTTTTACTAGCAGAAGATCTGGCCTGGGAGCAAATCACTCCCGCTTCGTGTGGGAGACTGGGGAATTATACCATCACATACTGTGAAAAACAGGGTGCAGGTGAGCACCTCCCCGCTCCCTCCTCTTTGCTGACAAGGTGTGGAAGATGGGAACAAAGGAGTTTCTGCTGAGATCCCAAAGCCAGAAGCTGCCACTCCAAAGAGAGCTGACTCGATCACTTTGGACTTCTGTATACAAGTTGGTACTGTTGCCACTGTTGTCGTCATCAACCAAACAACAACCCTTGACAACCCATCACTTCTGAAGATCAGTGTCTGGACTATGAACCAAACCTAGTGGTGACTATCTCTCTCTTGCTTTCTACGAAGACTCCTTGCTTTTATTTCCTGTCTTTATCACCCACCTTCCCTTCCCCATCTCCTTCAACAACTAGGATTTGTAGTAATCTGCTTGGGCTAACATTTCACCCATCGTCCCCTAATCTCATCATCAGTTATATGTATACACATAAATACCAGTGGAATGATGATAGAGGTAGAAAGATACAGAGATTTTAATTTAAACTTGTATTTCACTAAATAATACCTCTGGATTTATTTTCGGACTTCATTTCAATTTGAAAAATTTTCACAAATACTACCTACGGTCTCTGAAAAACATTGGTCAATGTAATACGAAAGAAGTGAAGGCAATCCATCTCCGAGGTTACTTCAACATCTTCAGTGTCTTACCGGGCTCCTCTGTCAAACAGAGTAACAGAGTGTGTATTCATTACATCAAAGGATAGAAGCACTGGAGGAAGGTCTCGTTCTCTGAGCTGGAAGTGCCTTCGTAGGATCACAGAGCTAAATAAGCCCCTTTGACAACAAAACAAAGTCCAAAATGGACTCACAAATCACAAGTGTTTAAAATCCAAGAGTAGAAATAGCTTTGTTTTAGATAGATTGTTCTTAGCATTTTGTTTTTCCTGTTTCAAATGTAAGAGGTAAGTTTCAATGAATTAATTTCCATATGCAAGTAACTCTTACTGATCACATCAGTCCACAAAAAGTAGCAGGAAAAATGGAGTTACAACTTAGGAGTTCCAATTTAATTCAACACTATATAAAAAACAGCACACACTGCTCTAGCCGTGGAGAAGTGCTAGATTGAAAGAAGTAGCTCAGGTCACAGAATCATTTATGCACAGGTAGTTATGCTGTAATTATGTGAAGAGGAAGTAATTCTACAACTACTGAAATGGTGCTGACATTTCTGGTGCACGGGTATGGGTTCTGAGACAGGAAGTAGGCTTTAATCGCACCATATTTTCAAAGCCCTTCTGACTTCTTGTTAGAACTAGTTGAGCAATGGGGGATAATTCTGTATTCATTCAACCTCCCTTTAAATTCTGAGGTAATCAGCATGACTTGTCTCATAAGAGTAACGGGAATTGTCATGTGCTGCATATAAACTCCTTAATAAAATGCATGTTTCACATATTTTTGTAAAAACATGAAACAACAAAAACTAGTGGGAAGTTAGACCTTGCTTTTGGGAAATTGATACATCAGGTTTGTTCAATAGCAGCGATTGCCACTCTTAGCGCGTTCTCAAGGTGTTCATCAGCAATTTTTGATGAAATATTAATCTTCCGGTGCTTCACCTTTGACAATAATTTTTCACAAATGTACCTAAGTACAATCAAAGAAAGTACAGATGCTATAGCTATGAAATGTACCAAAGGGCTTGGCTACGCAGTTATTATACCAAAGCAGAAAAGATAGAAGTCTTACCGACATCCAGGGCTTGCTTATGAAACTGAGTGGAATGGATCTCCAGAAGAGTATGTGAATACTTTGATATAACTTTCGGTTCACAAATCTATGTTCGGAGAATAGAAGTTGTCCTATCTTAATTTTTTTTACCAACTGCTTACAAACTGCCATGGAGCGCGCTCTCAAATTTACATGAAAAGAACACGAACAATTTATTGAAGGAGAATTTACAGATATACAGATATCATTGTGTAGTGTTTGCCGACATTTAAGTGTTTATGTAAGTATCATACATGAGGAAGAATCAGAAACCCATTAACAGAATTTTATGTACCTTTAGCATAAACAGTATCTACTAAAGACTCCAATTAGGAAAGCATAACATGGTTAATGTCTGTGACTCAGCTGAATCCCAGTGTTAAACTTGCTGTGATTAAGTAATGGATGGCTTTTGGGAAATGAATTGATGGTCCCAGGCTTTTTCCTGCTGCACAGTTATCACCGTCATACAAATGAAATCGTTGTTCTATTGCTTTTCTAACTAAAGGGAAAGATAACGAACAGAGTAAAGCAGCAGAACTATTCCTTGTCCTTAAAACAAGTGGCATTTAATCATCTGCATGATATGGCAGTAACTTATTTTCCCACTGGCCTTGCTGAAATCTCTGGGGCGAATAATATGACTTCCAAGGTCTCTAAATCTTTCTTATCAGTAACATCTCGGATACAAACATTCACGCTGGTTCCTACTATAGGTTGCTCTTTTTACTGTTAGGGTTTTACACAGAAAGCTTTACTGCTTACTGGGAGATGAGTCCTCACTTAGAAGGAACCCGGAAATTGAAAGCCAAAATGTTGCTAAATTAAAGCAAAATAACAATATGCAGTAATGCAACATGAATTAAATAACTTGTCTCAGGGAAAGAGGTCATAAAGTATTTTTCATCTGCTCACAAATGTTTAAGAGGAGCCCATCTGTTAAGAAGAGCTCAGATACTTTCAGTACGTAGAGCTGAAGATGCATATTATGACGTGTGAAATGTCAGAAGATGCCTTAAGATACCGACCTCTCCGTCAGTGCCTGTCAAGACGGGATCAACCACAGATGTATCATTCTGTACCACTGTCTGACTTGTTACTGAAACTCTCAGATGATGTAGATCCTGTCTGTTGAAGCAACAGTGCTTCTCATTGTTTAAATAGCTCTGCTTTATTTTTCCTTATGTCTGCTTGGATTCTTCCTACTTCAGTTTAAGCCACGTTTTGTCTTATTGTCAATGGATTTATGTAATCCATACATAACATGGATGTATAATGCCAAGGGTTTCTCCTGCCCTATACCCTACAAGGCTTTCTCCTCTCCATCGCATAAACCAGTTGTGAAGATTCTCTTTTAATCCTAATGATTAATATTTTTCTTTTTCATCTTGACTATTTTGTCAGTGTTCAAGGAATTGAGAAAATGACAACGTGGCATAGAAGTGGTGTCTCAAACTCTCTTGTAACAGCTGTCACTAAACCAGCCGACTGTGCAGTATCTGTAAGAATACTGCTGTTCCAGCACCTAACATCTGTCTGTATAGCACTTCCCCCTAACAGCCAACCCCAGTCTTCTCTCCATCAACTTAAATCCATTTCCCCTTGTACTGTCATTATTTACCCTTGTAAAGAGTTGACTCCCCTCCTGTTTAGGCTCTCTCTAGGTATTGAAAGGCTGTAATGCAGCCTTTTCTTCTGCAGGCTGAACAAGCACAGCTTCTTCTGCCTGTCTTTGTAGGGGAGGTGCTCTGCTAACTTTGAGGCCCTTCTCTGGATCCTCTCCAATTGCTTTCTGTCTTTCTTGTATTAGGGGCTCCAGACCTGCATTCAGTACTCCGGGTGGGCCCTCATGAGGGCAGAGTAGAGCGGGACAATCACCTCCCTGTCCCTGCTGGCCTCCCTTCTTCTGATGGAGCCCAGGACACCATTTGCTTTTTGAGTTGCAAGAGCACTCTGATGGCTTACGTGAAGTTTTTCATATATCAGGACCCCCAGGTCCTTCTCTGCAGGGCTGCTCTCAAGGACCGCTACTTCCAGCCTGTATAAATGCCTGGGATTCCTCTGGCCCAAGAGGAAAACCCTGCACTTTGCTGTGTTGAACCTCATCAGGTTCACCCAGTCCCACCTTTCAAGCCTGTCGAGGTCCCTCTGAGTGGCAGCCCTTCCTTGCACCTTGACAACCACACAGCTCAGCTTGGTGTCATTAGCAAACATACTGAGGGTGCACTCGATTGTCTCACTGATGTCAGTATAAAAAGATATTAAAGAGCACTGGCCCCAAGACAGGCGCCTAGCGGAAATCACTTGTTACCAACCTCCACCTGGACATAGAACCATTAATCACCACCCTTTGTCTGCATCCTTTCAACCAATTCCTTATCCATCAGCTGGCCTCAATTTGGAGGATGCAGTGGGGGACCGTGTCAAAGGCCTTGCTCAAGTCCAGCTAAATGATATCAGTCACCTTCCCTTTGTCCACCACTGCCATCGCTCCATAGCAGAAGGCCACCAGATAGGTTAAGCATGACCTTTCCCTTTTTGTTTTTATTTTTGTTCTCCTGTTAAGAACAAAAACATAACAAAAAAAAAAAAAAAAAAACCACAAAAAAACCCACCCAAACTCTTGTTACTTGCGTTCTCTGTAAGTGTTGACAGTGTCAAGCTCTTTACCAATCTATTGGCCTTTCTGGTTTGAGCAAGAAATTGCATTTCAAGTTCGTGCACTTGTTTTTGTTTGTGGGATAATTTCTACTCCTACAGTATCATATCCTTTTGATATTTCACGGTTGAACAACCAGAGTAATAGGGACAGAGAGTTCTCGCAAATGCAGAAGCAATCAAAGCACAGAAAGCAAAAGCTTTGTAAGGGTTCCATAGTTTGTATCATATCTGATCATGAATTGATAATCATAAATTAAATAAAATATCTCCATGGCTTTACCTTCTCCAATCAAAATGGAAAGGACTCATAGCCCCTTACAGTGAGGATTATCTAGTTAGGTTTGATAGACAATGTGCTCGGGAAAACTGTAGCAATTAAAAACAGTACAAAAAGAAATCTGAGATAATTATAGTTGGCTAATGCATCGTAGCTATGTAAAGAATGGAGGAGAGGCAGAATTCAGAAAGTTTTCAGAAATAGTTCAAAGACGTTAAAAAAGGTTTCTTGCTAGGCTTCAACCCTTGACAGAGCTACAGACAATTTCTATGTATGTTTTGTGATTCCTGGCAGGTCGTTTTCTCACTTACACTCATCGAATCACTCAGGTTGGAAAAGACCTTAAAAGTCATCTCATTCAACCTAATCTAATTCTATCAGAACGGCACGACTTCGCTCTCACGGCTCGAAACCGGCATTCGCGCTGAATCGCTCGGGAGCGTTTGCACTCGCTGCCCGACAAATCGCGCTTCTCCCCGGATGACGCTTCCAGCTCTCAGCCGCGGTCTGCTCACAAATATCCCGTTCCTTAGAAATACTTCACGTTCTCTGCACAAAATACATTACAATACCGAATGTGTCATTTCCTGCTAAAATTATGACACTGTACTCCGTAGGCCGTTCCGATGCCGAGAAGGGGCGAATTCAGAGTGCCGCCGTCCCTCCGGAGGGGGTTTTTTTCTGCGCAGTGCTGGAAGGATCCCTCTCGCCTTTATCAAATGTGCTCCCCGAGAGCACAACGTCTGTCGCTCCACGAACGCCCAGCTGCCTCTTTAGGGAAAGTGCTCCCTTCCACACCTCGTCACGGAACGCAGAAGTGAAGCCACGGAGAAGCTTACTGCTACGAACTGTCGCTCGAAGGACAGGCACGGACACAGCATTCCGAGCCAGGCGCAGTGCATTCTGCATAGACTTACGCCGGGCGAAGTCCAAAGCGCTCCTTTCCGATGCGCGGAGAAGAGCCCGCGACTCGGGGAAAAGCAGCCACCGACAGTCGCTCTTTCGCGGCGAGCGAACAAAACGAGACCGCGGCTGAGCGCTGGAAGCGGCAACCGGGCACAAGCGCGATTTCTCGGGCAGCGAGTGCAAACGCTCCGGAGCGATTCAGCGCGAATGCCGGTTTCGAGCCGTGAGAGCCAAGTCGTGCCATTCTTTAAGCCGGAACGTGAGGCATCACCTGCCCTGTATTTCTGGCAGAGGTACATCTGGTACAAGAACTTAAGGCTAAAAGAGTGATCTCAAGCTAGAAATACAACTTGAAGTAAAATGATGCAATTAAAGCTAAACTGAGGAAATGAAATCAATACATGCGTATATCTCCATGCTTGTGTTTAGATGTGCTTAGTGTCCATCATACCTGCCAGTCAATGGAGCCCAGGAAAGTTCAAATGGAAATGTTGTCGTGCTGCATAAGGGAGAGAACTAAATCGTTCTTGCCAGATTTACTGGAGATGCATTGAAATCCATCTCTTTCGGAAACATGTTAAGACAGGAACAAGCGTTATATACACCCAAAGCAAATGCAACAGAGAAACGCACTGCCTCCGAGGCAGAGCAAACTAGTTTCTTGCAGTGAACAATACTGCAGTGTCGCAGCATGGGTTTTGAATTCTTTTTCAGTGAAGAAACTCCTAGAAAAAAAAACAGTCATAATAAGCTTCCGCCTGCAATAATGGAAGTCTTGAAATTCTTGATTTTAGTATGCTAAGTAAGTGAACAGATCTTCTTTTATTCTATAAAACGAACGGTTGGACTGGATTATCTTTTACGTCTTTTCCAGCCTTGGTGATTCTACGATTCTAACTATTCTGTTTTCAAAGCACAGTTGGAATACTGTGAGGTATCGGACTGTTCACAGAACAGAAAAATGTAAAAGATTGAAAAGTTGCTGACTAAGTAAGCGACTTACATTCCGTACCTAAGATGAAGACTTGACAAATAATAGCAAGTGACCATATGATTCAAGGCTGTACAATAATGGATCCTCAATAGCACATGAATAACATTTCATTGGGAAATATGAAATCTAGCATTTGCAAATGTTTATGTGCACTTCGCACTTTAATACTACTATTTCTCTGCAAGAGCTCTGTTATCTAGTTAGTACATAAAACAGGAATCCTCTCAGGGACTGACAATTATGCAGGAGTACTCTTGTTAAGTATGGCAATACCCAAGGGTCTGAACCCTTCTTTTTTTTCTTGGCTCCAGGCTTGCTTTTTTGAGGTATTTGTTGGGGATAAGATTCTGACTTATCCAGGAGGTGACTGATGAGTGTCACTGTGTGGCAATCAACATAACTTTGTGGACATTTGAAAGCATTTCCTTTGCAACTCTTTGCCTTCAGAAGAGAGTTCTCAGGAGCTTTTACTAGCAGAAGATCTGGCCTGGGAGCAAATCACTCCCGCTTCGTGTGGGAGACTGGGGAATTATACCATCACATACTGTGAAAAACAGGGTGCAGGTGAGCACCTCCCAGCTCCCTCCTCTTTGCTGACAAGGTGTGGAAGATGGGAACAAAGGAGTTTCTGCTGAGATCCCAAAGCCAGAAGCTGCCACTCCAAAGAGAGCTGACTCGATCACTTTGGACTTCTGTATACAAGTTGGTACTGTTGCCACTGTTGTCGTCATCAACCAAACAACAACCCTTGACAACCCATCACTTCTGAAGATCAGTGTCTGGACTATGAACCAAACCTAGTGGTGACTATCTCTCTCTTGCTTTCTACGAAGACTCCTTGCTTTTATTTCCTGTCTTTATCACCCACCTTCCCTTCCCCATCTCCTTCAACAACTAGGATTTGTAGTAATCTGCTTGGGCTAACATTTCACCCATCGTCCCCTAATCTCATCATCAGTTATATGTATACACATAAATACCAGTGGAATGATGATAGAGGTAGAAAGATACAGAGATTTTAATTTAAACTTGTATTTCACTAAATAATACCTCTGGATTTATTTTCGGACTTCATTTCATTTTGAAAAATTTTCAAAAATGCTACCTACGGTCTCTGAAAAACATTGGTCAATGTAATACGAAAGAAGTGAAGGCAATCCATCTCCGAGGTTACTTCAACATCTTCAGTGTCTTACCGGGCTCCTCTGTCAAACAGAGTAACAGAGTGTGTATTCATTACATCAAAGGATAGAAGCACTGGAGGAAGGTCTCGTTCTCTGAGCTGGAAGTGCCTTCGTAGGATCACAGAGCTAAATAAGCCCCTTTGACAACAAAACAAAGTCCAAAATGGACTCACAAATCACAAGTGTTTAAAATCCAAGAGTAGAAATAGCTTTGTTTTAGATAGATTGTTCTTAGCATTTTGTTTTTCCTGTTTCAAATGTAAGAGGTAAGTTTCAATGAATTAATTTCCATATGCAAGTAACTCTTACTGATCACATCAGTCCACAAAAAGTAGCAGGAAAAATGGAGTTACAACTTAGGAGTTCCAATTTAATTCAACACTATATAAAAAACAGCACACACTGCTCTAGCCGTGGAGAAGTGCTAGATTGAAAGAAGTAGCTCAGGTCACAGAATCATTTATGCACAGGTAGTTATGCTGTAATTATGTGAAGAGGAAGTAATTCTACAACTACTGAAATGGTGCTGACATTTCTGGTGCACGGGTATGGGTTCTGAGACAGGAAGTAGGCTTTAATCGCACCATATTTTCAAAGCCCTTCTGACTTCTTGTTAGAACTAGTTGAGCAATGGGGGATAATTCTGTATTCATTCAACCTCCCTTTAAATTCTGAGGTAATCAGCATGACTTGTCTCATAAGAGTAACGGGAATTGTCATGTGCTGCATATAAACTCCTTAATAAAATGCATGTTTCACATATTTTTGTAAAAACATGAAACAACAAAAACTAGTGGGAAGTTAGACCTTGCTTTTGGGAAATTGATACATCAGGTTTGTTCAATAGCAGCGATTGCCACTCTTAGCGCGTTCTCAAGGTGTTCATCAGCAATTTTTGATGAAATATTAATCTTCCGGTGCTTCACCTTTGACAATAATTTTTCACAAATGTACCTAAGTACAATCAAAGAAAGTACAGATGCTATAGCTATGAAATGTACCAAAGGGCTTGGCTACGCAGTTATTATACCAAAGCAGAAAAGATAGAAGTCTTACCGACATCCAGGGCTTGCTTATGAAACTGAGTGGAATGGATCTCCAGAAGAGTATGTGAATACTTTGATATAACTTTCGGTTCACAAATCTATGTTCGGAGAATAGAAGTTGTCCTATCTTAATTTTTTTTACCAACTGCTTACAAACTGCCATGGAGCGCGCTCTCAAATTTACATGAAAAGAACACGAACAATTTATTGAAGGAGAATTTACAGATATACAGATATCATTGTGTAGTGTTTGCCGACATTTAAGTGTTTATGTAAGTATCATACATGAGGAAGAATCAGAAACCCATTAACAGAATTTTATGTACCTTTAGCATAAACAGTATCTACTAAAGACTCCAATTAGGAAAGCGTAACATGGTTAATGTCTGTGACTCAGCTGAATCCCAGTGTTAAACTTGCTGTGATTAAGTAATGGATGGCTTTTGGGAAATGAATTGATGGTCCCAGGCTTTTTCCTGCTGCACAGTTATCACCGTCATACAAATGAAATCGTTGTTCTATTGCTTTTCTAACTAAAGGGAAAGATAACGAACAGAGTAAAGCAGCAGAACTATTCCTTGTCCTTAAAACAAGTGGCATTTAATCATCTGCATGATATGGCAGTAACTTATTTTCCCACTGGCCTTGCTGAAATCTCTGGGGCGAAAAATATGACTTCCAAGGTCTCTAAATCTTTCTTATCAGTAACATCTCGGATACAAACATTCACGCTGGTTCCTACTATAGGTTGCTCTTTTTACTGTTAGGGTTTTACACAGAAAGCTTTACTGCTTACTGGGAGATGAGTCCTCACTTAGAAGGAACCCGGAAATTGAAAGCCAAAATGTTGCTAAATTAAAGCAAAATAACAATATGCAGTAATGCAACATGAATTAAATAACTTGTCTCAGGGAAAGAGGTCATAAAGTATTTTTCATCTGCTCACAAATGTTTAAGAGGAGCCCATCTGTTAAGAAGAGCTCAGATACTTTCAGTACGTAGAGCTGAAGATGCATATTATGACGTGTGAAATGTCAGAAGATGCCTTAAGATACCGACCTCTCCGTCAGTGCCTGTCAAGACGGGATCAACCACAGATGTATCATTCTGTACCACTGTCTGACTTGTTACTGAAACTCTCAGATGATGTAGATCCTGTCTGTTGAAGCAACAGTGCTTCTCATTGTTTAAATAGCTCTGCTTTATTTTTCCTTATGTCTGCTTGGATTCTTCCTACTTCAGTTTAAGCCACGTTTTGTCTTATTGTCAATGGATTTATGTAATCCATACATAACATGGATGTATAATGCCAAGGGTTTCTCCTGCCCTATACCCTACAAGGCTTTCTCCTCTCCATCGCATAAACCAGTTGTGAAGATTCTCTTTTAATCCTAATGATTAATATTTTTCTTTTTCATCTTGACTATTTTGTCAGTGTTCAAGGAATTGAGAAAATGACAACGTGGCATAGAAGTGGTGTCTCAAACTCTCTTGTAACAGCTGTCACTAAACCAGCCGACTGTGCAGTATCTGTAAGAATACTGCTGTTCCAGCACCTAACATCTGTCTGTATAGCACTTCCCCCTAACAGCCAACCCCAGTCTTCTCTCCATCAACTTAAATCCATTTCCCCTTGTACTGTCATTATTTACCCTTGTAAAGAGTTGACTCCCCTCCTGTTTAGGCTCTCTCTAGGTATTGAAAGGCTGTAATGCAGCCTTTTCTTCTGCAGGCTGAACAAGCACAGCTTCTTCTGCCTGTCTTTGTAGGGGAGGTGCTCTGCTAACTTTGAGGCCCTTCTCTGGATCCTCTCCAATTGCTTTCTGTCTTTCTTGTATTAGGGGCTCCAGACCTGCATTCAGTACTCCGGGTGGGCCCTCATGAGGGCAGAGTAGAGCGGGACAATCACCTCCCTGTCCCTGCTGGCCTCCCTTCTTCTGATGGAGCCCAGGACACCATTTGCTTTTTGAGTTGCAAGAGCACTCTGATGGCTTACGTGAAGTTTTTCATCCATCAGGACCCCCAGGTCCTTCTCTGCAGGGCTGCTCTCAAGGACCGCTACTTCCAGCCTGTATAAATGCCTGGGATTCCTCTGGCCCAAGAGGAAAACCCTGCACTTTGCTGTGTTGAACCTCATCAGGTTCACCCAGTCCCACCTTTCAAGCCTGTCGAGGTCCCTCTGAGTGGCAGCCCTTCCTTGCACCTTGACAACCACACAGCTCAGCTTGGTGTCATTAGCAAACATACTGAGGGTGCACTCGATTGTCTCACTGATGTCAGTATAAAAAGATATTAAAGAGCACTGGCCCCAAGACAGGCGCCTAGCGGAAATCACTTGTTACCAACCTCCACCTGGACATAGAACCATTAATCACCACCCTTTGTCTGCATCCTTTCAACCAATTCCTTATCCATCAGCTGGCCTCAATTTGGAGGATGCAGTGGGGGACCGTGTCAAAGGCCTTGCTCAAGTCCAGCTAAATGATATCAGTCACCTTCCCTTTGTCCACCACTGCCATCGCACCATAGCAGAAGGCCACCAGATAGGTTAAGCATGACCTTTCCCTTTTTGTTTTTATTTTTGTTCTCCTGTTAAGAACAAAAACATAACAAAAACAAAAAAAAAAAACCACAAAAAAACCCCCCCAAACTCTTGTTACTTGCGTTCTCTGTAAGTGTTGACAGTGTCAAGCTCTTTACCAATCTATTGGCCTTTCTGGTTTGAGCAAGAAATTGCATTTCAAGTTCTTGCACTTGTTTTTGTTTGTGGGATAATTTCTACTCCTACGGTATCATATCCTTTTGATATTTCACGGTTGAACAACCAGAGTAATAGGGACAGAGAGTTCTCGCAAATGCAGAAGCAATCAAAGCACAGAAAGCAAAAGCTTTGTAAGGGTTCCATAGTTTGTATCATATCTGATCATGAATTGATAATCATAAATTAAATAAAATATCTCCATGGCTTTACCTTCTCCAATCAAAATGGAAAGGACTCATAGCCCCTTACAGTGAGGATTATCTAGTTAGGTTTGATAGACAATGTGCTCGGGAAAACTGTAGCAATTAAAAACAGTACAAAAAGAAATCTGAGATAATTATAGTTGGCTAATGCATCGTAGCTATGTAAAGAATGGAGGAGAGGCAGAATTCAGAAAGTTTTCAGAAATAGTTCAAAGACGTTAAAAAAGGTTTCTTGCTAGGCTTCAACCCTTGACAGAGCTACAGACAATTTCTATGTATGTTTTGTGATTCCTGGCAGGTCGTTTTCTCACTTACACTCATCGAATCACTCAGGTTGGAAAAGACCTTAAAAGTCATCTCATTCAACCTAATCTAATTCTATCAGAACGGCACGACTTCGCTCTCACGGCTCGAAACCGGCATTCGCGCTGAATCGCTCGGGAGCGTTTGCACTCGCTGCCCGACAAATCGCGCTTCTCCCCGGATGACGCTTCCAGCTCTCAGCCGCGGTCTGCTCACAAATATCCCGTTCCTTAGAAATACTTCACGTTCTCTGCACAAAATACATTACAATACCGAATGTGTCATTTCCTGCTAAAATTATGACACTGTACTCCGTAGGCCGTTCCGATGCCGAGAAGGGGCGAATTCAGAGTGCCGCCGTCCCTCCGGAGGGGGTTTTTTTCTGCGCAGTGCTGGAAGGATCCCTCTCGCCTTTATCAAATGTGCTCCCCGAGAGCACAACGTCTGTCGCTCCACGAACGCCCAGCTGCCTCTTTAGGGAAAGTGCTCCCTTCCACACCTCGTCACGGAACGCAGAAGTGAAGCCACGGAGAAGCTTACTGCTACGAACTGTCGCTCGAAGGACAGGCACGGACACAGCATTCCGAGCCAGGCGCAGTGCATTCTGCATAGACTTACGCCGGGCGAAGTCCAAAGCGCTCCTTTCCGATGCGCGGAGAAGAGCCCGCGACTCGGGGAAAAGCAGCCACCGACAGTCGCTCTTTCGCGGCGAGCGAACAAAACGAGACCGCGGCTGAGCGCTGGAAGCGGCAACCGGGCACAAGCGCGATTTCTCGGGCAGCGAGTGCAAACGCTCCGGAGCGATTCAGCGCGAATGCCGGTTTCGAGCCGTGAGAGCCAAGTCGTGCCATTCTTTAAGCCGGAACGTGAGGCATCACCTGCCCTGTATTTCTGGCAGAGGTACATCTGGTACAAGAACTTAAGGCTAAAAGAGTGATCTCAAGCTAGAAATACAACTTGAAGTAAAATGATGCAATTAAAGCTAAACTGAGGAAATGAAATCAATACATGCGTATATCTCCATGCTTGTGTTTAGATGTGCTTAGTGTCCATCATACCTGCCAGTCAATGGAGCCTACGAAAGTTCAAATGGAAATGTTGTCGTGCTGCATAAGGGAGAGAACTAAATCGTTCTTGCCAGATTTACTGGAGATGCATTGAAATCCATCTCTTTCGGAAACATGTTAAGACAGGAACAAGCGTTATATACACCCAAAGCAAATGCAACAGAGAAACGCACTGCCTCCGAGGCAGAGCAAACTAGTTTCTTGCAGTGAACAATACTGCAGTGTCGCAGCATGGGTTTTGAATTCTTTTTCAGTGAAGAAACTCCTAGAAAAAAAACAGTCATAATAAGCTTCCGCCTGCAATAATGGAAGTCTTGAAATTCTTGATTTTAGTATGCTAAGTAAGTGAACAGATCTTCTTTTATTCTATAAAACGAACGGTTGGACTGGATTATCTTTTACGTCTTTTCCAGCCTTGGTGATTCTACGATTCTAACTATTCTGTTTTCAAAGCACAGTTGGAATACTGTGAGGTATCGGGCTGTTCACAGAACAGAAAAATGTAAAAGATTGAAAAGTTGCTGACTAAGTAAGCGACTTACATTCCGTACCTAAGATGAAGACTTGACAAATAATAGCAAGTGACCATATGATTCAAGGCTGTACAATAATGGATCCTCAATAGCACATGAATAACATTTCATTGGGAAATATGAAATCTAGCATTTGCAAATGTTTATGTGCACTTCGCACTTTAATACTACTATTTCTCTGCAAGAGCTCTGTTATCTAGTTAGTACATAAAACAGGAATCCTCTCAGGGACTGACAATTATGCAGGAGTACTCTTGTTAAGTATGGCAATACCCAAGGGTCTGAACCCTTCTTTTTTTTCTTGGCTCCAGGCTTGCTTTTTTGAGGTATTTGTTGGGGATAAGATTCTGACTTATCCAGGAGGTGACTGATGAGTGTCACTGTGTGGCAATCAACATAACTTTGTGGACATTTGAAAGCATTTCCTTTGCAACTCTTTACCTTCAGAAGAGAGTTCTCAGGAGCTTTTACTAGCAGAAGATCTGGCCTGGGAGCAAATCACTCCCGCTTCGTGTGGGAGACTGGGGAATTATACCATCACATACTGTGAAAAACAGGGTGCAGGTGAGCACCTCCCAGCTCCCTCCTCTTTGCTGACAAGGTGTGGAAGATGGGAACAAAGGAGTTTCTGCTGAGATCCCAAAGCCAGAAGCTGCCACTCCAAAGAGAGCTGACTCGATCACTTTGGACTTCTGTATACAAGTTGGTACTGTTGCCACTGTTGTCGTCATCAACCAAACAACAACCCTTGACAACCCATCACTTCTGAAGATCAGTGTCTGGACTATGAACCAAACCTAGTGGTGACTATCTCTCTCTTGCTTTCTACGAAGACTCCTTGCTTTTATTTCCTGTCTTTATCACCCACCTTCCCTTCCCCATCTCCTTCAACAACTAGGATTTGTAGTAATCTGCTTGGGCTAACATTTCACCCATCGTCCCCTAATCTCATCATCAGTTATATGTATACACATAAATACCAGTGGAATGATGATAGAGGTAGAAAGATACAGAGATTTTAATTTAAACTTGTATTTCACTAAATAATACCTCTGGATTTATTTTCGGACTTCATTTCAATTTGAAAAATTTTCACAAATACTACCTACGGTCTCTGAAAAACATTGGTCAATGTAATACGAAAGAAGTGAAGGCAATCCATCTCCGAGGTTACTTCAACATCTTCAGTGTCTTACCGGGCTCCTCTGTCAAACAGAGTAACAGAGTGTGTATTCATTACATCAAAGGATAGAAGCACTGGAGGAAGGTCTCGTTCTCTGAGCTGGAAGTGCCTTCGTAGGATCACAGAGCTAAATAAGCCCCTTTGACAACAAAACAAAGTCCAAAATGGACTCACAAATCACAAGTGTTTAAAATCCAAGAGTAGAAATAGCTTTGTTTTAGATAGATTGTTCTTAGCATTTTGTTTTTCCTGTTTCAAATGTAAGAGGTAAGTTTCAATGAATTAATTTCCATATGCAAGTAACTCTTACTGATCACATCAGTCCACAAAAAGTAGCAGGAAAAATGGAGTTACAACTTAGGAGTTCCAATTTAATTCAACACTATATAAAAAACAGCACACACTGCTCTAGCCGTGGAGAAGTGCTAGATTGAAAGAAGTAGCTCAGGTCACAGAATCATTTATGCACAGGTAGTTATGCTGTAATTATGTGAAGAGGAAGTAATTCTACAACTACTGAAATGGTGCTGACATTTCTGGTGCACGGGTATGGGTTCTGAGACAGGAAGTAGGCTTTAATCGCACCATATTTTCAAAGCCCTTCTGACTTCTTGTTAGAACTAGTTGAGCAATGGGGGATAATTCTGTATTCATTCAACCTCCCTTTAAATTCTGAGGTAATCAGCATGACTTGTCTCATAAGAGTAACGGGAATTGTCATGTGCTGCATATAAACTCCTTAATAAAATGCATGTTTCACATATTTTTGTAAAAACATGAAACAACAAAAACTAGTGGGAAGTTAGACCTTGCTTTTGGGAAATTGATACATCAGGTTTGTTCAATAGCAGCGGTTGCCACTCTTAGCGCGTTCTCAAGGTGTTCATCAGCAATTTTTGATGAAATATTAATCTTCCGGTGCTTCACCTTTGACAATAATTTTTCACAAATGTACCTAAGTACAATCAAAGAAAGTACAGATGCTATAGCTATGAAATGTACCAAAGGGCTTGGGTACGCAGTTATTATACCAAAGCAGAAAAGATAGAAGTCTTACCGACATCCAGGGCTTGCTTATGAAACTGAGTGGAATGGATCTCCAGAAGAGATCCTTCCCCACTGGTAGTAAGCTCAGAAAACAAAAACATAATCAAACATAATGAGAGAGAGAATGTCCGAAAGGTGGATAGGCCTCACCACAACACTGAGGAGAGATACGCAGTCCAGTTGAGCAGCAGGGAGACGGGAGCAGCGCCCACGATGAAGGGCGGGCGAGAAAAGTGTACATCAGGTGACCAGGAGTTTTACCTCCTCTCCCTGACCGCGAGATCCCCGGGGAATGTAGTTCTTCTCCTCTTCTGGGCAGGTACCCAGGACTCGAGCATCGACAGTTAAAGTCCCAGTGCCCACATGATGTTATGATGTGGAATACCAAAAGCCCAAAATCACAACACCATGACATTCCACCCCTTATTCTGCATCACTACATCATGCCTAATATATACACAAACAGACAATAATTACCAAACTTTAAACACGTGCACACACAAACTTATATATATGGAATTACTGACTGCACTCCCCCAGCATCAAATTCCCTTGTGGTACACACTGAACATCCCCGTTTCTCTGCATCACCCACAGAGTGGATCCAGGTCCCTGAGCAAAAACAGTTCCACAAAGAGGTTTGCCCTTGCCAGAAGCTGGAAAGACCCAAACCGCCTTTCCGAACATGTTCTTTACATGTACGACAGGAACCTTATCTCCCTTGACAGTATGTAGGGAGCTAGCAGGACCATCGCAATTGATTGATCCTCTAGTATTGACTAACCAGGTGGCTTCAGCCAAATGCTTCTCCCAATGCTTAAATATTTTGCCACCCATTGCTTTCAACATGGCTTTTAGCAACCCATTGTAGCGTTCAATTTTACCAGAGGCTGGTGCATGATAGGGGATATGATAAATCCACTCAATATCATGATCTTGGGCCAGGTGTTTACAAGAGAATCTTTGAAATGAGTCCCATTTTCTGACTCAATCCTTTCTGGGGTGCCATGTGGCCGCAGGTCTTGTTTCTCAATCCCTAATATGGTGTTTCGGGCGGTAGCGTGGGGTACTGCAATGTTTCAAGCCACCCGGTGGTTGACTCCACCATGGTGAGCACATAACGCTTACCATTGCGAGGTCGTGGCAAGGTGATATAATCAACCTGCCATGCCTCCCCATATTTATATTTTTGTCATTGCCCTTCCTCCCAGAGAAGTTTCATCCTCTTGGCTTGTTTAATTGTGGCGCATGTGTCACAATCATGGATAAGCTGTGCAATGGCATCCATAGTTAAGTGCACCCCTTGGTCTCTAGCCCATTTGTATGTTGCATCTCTTCCTTGATGACCTGAGGTCTCATGGGCCCACCGAGCCAGAAATAATTCACCCTTGTTCTGCCAGTCCAGGTCTATTTGTGCCACCTTAATTTTGGCAGCTCGATCTACCTGATGGTTATTTTGCTGTTCTTCAGTTGCCCGACTTTTGGGCACATGAGCATCTACATGGCGCACCTTTACAACAACATTCTTTGCTCGGGCAGCAATGTCTTTCCACAGTTCAGCAGCCCAAATAGGTTTACCCCTTCTTTGCCAGTTATTTTGCTCCCACTGCTGCAAGCACACCCATAAGGCATTTGCTACCATCCATGAGTCAGTGTAAAGATAGAGCATTGGCCACCTCTCCCGCTCAGCAACATCTAAGGCCAGCTGGACAGCCTTTACCTCTGCAAATTGCCTTGATTCGCCTTTCCCTTCAGTGGCCTCTGCAACTTGTCGTGTGGGTCTCCACACAGCAGATTTCCATCTGCGATGCTTTCCCACAATACTACACGATCCATCTGTGAACAAGGCATATTTCTTTTCACTTTCTGGTAGTTCCTTGTATGGTGGGGCCTCTTTAGCACGTGATACTTCTTCTGCTGGTGATTTTCCAAACTTTTTACCTTCAGACCTGTCCATGATGACCTCTAGGATTCCTGGACGGCTGAGGTTCCCCATACGCGCTCGCTGCATAATCTACGCAATCCACTTACTCCAAGTGGCATCAGTAGCAATTTGGTGGAGGGAACCTTTCCCTTGAACATCCAGTTCAGCACTGGCAGTCGAGGTGCCACAAGGAGCTGTGTTTCAGTACCGACTACTTCGGAAGCAGCCCGAACCCCCTCATATGCAGCTAAGATCTCCTTCTCAGTTGGAGTATAGCTCTCAGCAGACCCTCTGTACGCCCGACTCCAGAATCCCAGGAGTCGGCCTCGGGTCTCTCCTGAGGCTCTTTGCCACAAACTGCAAGTGGGACCCTTTTCTCCAGCAGCAGTATTAGAGGATGTTCTTCACATCCTGTTCCATCCGTACTGGCTCCAGGGCCACAGCAAGGGCTATCTACTGCTTAGTCTGCTCAAAAGCCTGCTGCTGCTCTGGGCCCCGTGTAAACTCATTCTTCATTCACGTCACATGATAAAGTGGGCTTACAATGAGGCCGTAGTTTGGTACATGCATTCTCCAAATGGAGAAAAAGGCATTAGCAATGTCAATGGTGGCATGGCATACCATTTGGCTGCTTTTGACTCCAGTTCATATTGGAGTTCTAACATATCTGGCACAGCAGCACTCAGTGGGGGTGCGACTTCATTCAGGCCACGGTAGTCTACCGTCAGCCTCCATTCTCCACTGGCTTTACGCACTGGCCATATGGGGCTGTTAAAAGGCGAATGAGTTTTGCTGAACACTCCCTGACTCGCCAGTTGACGAATCAACTTATGAATGGGGAGCAAAGAATCCCTGTTGGTGCAGTACTGCCACCTGTGCACCATTTTTGTAGCTATTGGTACCTGTTGCTCTTCCACTTTCAGCAACCCCACAATAGACGGATCTTCTGATAGGCCAGGCAAAACAGGCAACTGCTTAACACCTTCTGTGTCTACAGCAGCTATTCCAAAGGCCCATCGATACCCTTTGGGATCCTTAAAGTAATCAATACCAAGCATACATGGAGCCCCTGGGCCCGTCACAATAGGGTGCTTTTGCCAGTCTTTACCAGGGAGGCTGATTTCGGCCTCCAACATAGTCAGCTCTTGGGAACGCTCAGTCACCCCATGAATATAAACTGATTTTGTCCCTTGGTGACTTGAGGGCATTAGGGTGCACTGAGCACCAGTGTCCAGCAGGGCCTTATATTTCTGTGGTTCTGATGTGCCAGGCCATCTAATCCACACAGTCCAATACACTCTATTATCGCTTTCCCCCCCCCGGCTGGGGGCAGAGTCCCTTCCTCTACTTGTTACCTCCGTGGTCTGCAGCAATGGGAGCAATCACCTTTTTGGAGAAGTTCACCTTGGTGGTTGATTTGCCTTGTAATTCTTTTACCCGTGCTTGAAGTGCAGGAGTAGGTTGCTTATGCCACTTCATATCTTCTCCATGGTCAGATGGATAGAATGACACCCTGGAAGGTGCAGGTAGAACCCAAGTGGTGTGGCCTACTTGCACCTTGGGGGAGACTATTGGAGGTGGGAGGCTAAAGATTGAAGGGAAAAACCGGGATTTCTCTCAGAATAAGACATATTTGAGGGGAAAAGCACCAGATTTAAAAGGAAAAACAGGGATTTGTGACAGAAAAAGCCATATTTAATGGAAAACCAGGGATTTCTAGGAGAAAAAGCCATATTTAAGGGGGAAAACCCCAGATTTAATAGGAAAAAACAGGGATGTCTGGCAGAAAAAGCCATACTTAATGGAAAAACAGGGATTTCTGTGAGAAAAAGCCCTATTTCTGGGTAAAAACTCCAATGATAAGGGGAAAAAAAGGGATTCCTGTGAGAAAACCCCGATTTAAAGGGAAAACCAGGGATTTCTCTCAGAAAAAGCCACACTGGAAGGGAGAAACCCCATATTTCAGGGGAAAAACAGGGATTTTTCTTAGAAAAGCCCAGGTTGAATGGAAAAACAGAGATTTCTAGGAGAAGAAACCATATTTAAGGAGAAAACCCAGGGTTTTTGGTGATAAACTTGGATGCCAGACAGAAAAAAGCCATTTTTAAGGGAAAACCCCCCGATTGATGGGGAAAAACAGGGATTTTTGTCAGAAAAAGCCATATTGAAGGGGAAAAACCCCAGATTTAAGGGGAAAACCAGGGATTTCTGTCAGAAAAAGCCATATTGAAGGGGAAAAACCCCAGATGTAATAGGAAAAAACAGGGATGTCTGTCAGAAAAAGCCATATGTAATGGAAAACCTGGGATTTCTCTCAGAAAAAGCCATATTGAAGGGGAGAAGCCCCAGATTTGATGGGAAAGACAGGGATACCTGTGAGAAAAAGCCATATTTAAGGGGAAAAGGCCCAGATTTGATGGGAAAACCTGGGATTTCTGTCAGAAAAAGTCGTATGTAATGGTAAAAACCCCAGATTTAATGTGAAAAACGGGGATTTCTGTCAGAAGAAGCCATATTTAAGGGGAAAAAACCCAGATTTAATCGGAAAAACGGGGATGTCTGGCAGAAAAAGCCATATGTAATGGAAAGCCAGGGATTTCTGTCAGAAAAAGCCATATTGAAGGGGAAAAGCCCCAGATTTGATGGGAAAGACAGGGATTCCTGTGAGAAAAAGCCATATTGAAGGGGAAAAGGCGCAGATTTAAGGGGAAAGACAGGGATTTCTGGCAGAAAAAGCCATATCTAATGGAAAAACAGGGATTTCTAGGGGAAAAAGCCATATTTAAGGGGAAAAACCCCAGATATAATGTGAACAACTGGGATTTCTTGCAGAAAAAGCCATATGTAGTGGTAAAAACCCTAGATTGAATGTGAAAACCTGGGATTTCTGGCAGAAAAAGCCATATGTAATGGGAAAAACCCCAGATTTCATGTGAAAAACGGGGATTTCTGTCAGAAAAAGCCATATTTAATGGGAAAAATCCCAGATTTAATCGGAATAACAGGGATTTCTGTGAGAAAAGCCCAGCTTTAAGGGGCAAAACAGGGATTTCTGTCAGAAAACGGCAGATATAATGGGAAAAACAGGGATTATAGGGGAAAACCTGGGATTTCTGTGAGAAAAGCCCAGATTTAATGGAAAGCCAGGGATTTCTGTCAGAAAAAGCTGTATTTAATGGGAAAAACAGGGATTTAAAGGGAAAGCCAGGGATTTCTGTGAGAAAACGGCAGATTTAATGTGAAAAACAGGGATTTCGAGGAGAAAACCCCTGGTTTAAAGGGAAAACCAGGGATTTCTCTCAGAAAAAGCCATATTTGAAGGGAGAAACCCCATATTTCAGGGGAAAAACAGGGATTTTTGTTAGAAAAGCCCAGGTTGAATGGAAAACCAGGGATTTCTAGGAGAACTAACCACATTTAAGGTGAAAACCCAAGATTTTTGACGATAAACAGGGATGCCAGACAGAACAAAGCCATTTTCAAGGGAAAAATCCCCGATTTATGGGGAAAAACAGGGATTTCTGTCAGAAAAAGCCATATTTAATGGGAAAAAACCCCAGATTTAAGGGGAAAAAACCAGGGATTTCTGTCAGAAAAAGCCATACATAATGGAAAAACAGGGATTTCTGTGAGAAAAAGCCATATTGAAGGGGAAAAACCCCAGATGTAATAGGAAAAAACAGGGATGTCTGTCAGAAAAAGCCATATGTAATGGAAAAACGGGGATTTCTGTGAGAAAAAGCCATATTTAAGGGGAAAAGCCCCAGATTTGATGGGAAAGACAGGGATTCCTGTGAGAAAAAGCCATATTGAAGGGGAAAAGGCGCAGATTTAAGGGGAAAGACAGGGATGTCTGGCAGAAAAAGCCATATCTAACGGAAAAACAGGGATTTCTGTGAGAAAAAGCCATATTTAAGGGGAAAAACCCCAGATTTAATGTGAAAAACAGGGATTTCTGTGAGAGAAGCCCAGCTTTAAGGGGCAAAACAGGGATTTCTGTCAGAAAACGGCAGATATAATGGGAAAAACCCCAGATTAAAGGGGAAAAACTGGGATTTCTGTGAGAAAAGCCCAGATTTAATGGAAAGCCAGGGATTTCTGACAGAAAAAGCTGTATTTAATGGGAAAAACAGGGATTTAAAGGGAAAGCCAGGGATTTCTGTGAGAAAACGGCAGATTTAATGTGAAAAACAGGGATTTCGAGGAGAAAACCCCTGACTTAAAGGGAAAACCAGGGATTTCTCTCAGAAAAAGCCATATTTGAAGGGAGAAACCCCATATTTCAGGGGAAAAACAGGGATTTTAGTTAGAAAAGCTCAGGTTTAATGGAAAAACAGGGATTTCTAGGAGAAAAACCCATATTTAAGGAGAAAAGCCAAGATTTTTAATGATAAACAGGGTTGTCTGACAGAAAAAAGCTATTTTAAGGGAAAAATCTCCGATTGATGGGGAAAAACAGGGATTTTTGTCAGAAAAAGCTATATTGAAAGGGAAAAACCCCAGATATAATAGGCAAAACAGGGATTTCTGTGAGAAAACGGCAGATTTAATGTGAAAAACAGGGATTTCTATGAGGAAAAGTCCTATTTCTGGGTAAAAACTCCAAATACAAGGGGAAAAACAGGGATTTCGAGGGGAAAACCCCTGACTTAAAGGGAAAACCAGGGATTTCTCTCAGAAAAAGCCATATTTGAAGGGAGAAACCCCATATTTCAGGGGAAAAACAGGGATTTTTGTTAGAAAAGCTCAGGTTTAATGGAAAAACAGGGATTTCTAGGAGAACTAACCACATTTAAGGTGAAAATCCAAGAGTTTTGACGATAAACAGGGATGCCAGACAGAAAAAAGCCATTTTCAAGGGAAAAATCCCAGATTTATGGGGAAAAACAGGGATTTCTGTCAGAAAAAGCCATATTTAAGGGGAAAAAACCCCAGATTTAAGGGGAAAAAACCAAGGAATTTCTGTCAGAAAAAGCCATACGTAATGGAAAACCTGGGATTTCTGTCAGAAAAAGCCATATGTAAGGGGAAAAGCCCCAGATTTGATGGGAAAGACAGGGATTCCTGTGAGAAAAAGCCATATTGAAGGGGAAAAGGCGCAGATTTAAGGGGAAAGACAGGGATTTCTGGCAGAAAAAGCCATATTTAAGGGGAAAACAGGGATTTCTGTGAGAAAAAGCCATATTTAAGGGGAAAAACCCCAGATTTAATGTGAAAAACAGGGATTTCTGTGAGAGAAGCCCAGCTTTAAGGGGCAAAACAGGGATTTCTGTGAGAAAACGGCAGATATAATGGGAAAAACCCCAGATTAAAGGGGAAAACCTGGGATTTCTGGCAGAAAAGCCCAGATTTAATAGGAAAAACAGGGATTTCTGTCAGAAAAAGCCGTATTTAATGGGAAAAACAGGGATTTAAAGGGAAAGCCAGGGATTTCTGTGAGAAAACGGCAGATTTAATGTGAAAAACAGGGATTTCGAGGAGAAAACCCCTGACTTAAAGGGAAAACCAGGGATTTCTCTCAGAAAAAGCCATATTTGAAGGGAGAAACCCCATATTTCAGGGGAAAAACAGGGATTTTTGTTAGAAAAGCCCAGGTTGAATGGAAAAACAGGGATTTCTAGGAGAACTAACCACATTTAAGGTGAAAATCCAAGAGTTTTGACGATAAACAGGGATGCCAGACAGAACAAAGCCATTTTCAAGGGAAAAATCCCCGATTTATGGGTAAAAACAGGGATTTTTGTCAGAAAAAGCCATATTCAAGGGGAAAAGGCCCAGATCTAATGGGAACAAAGTGTTTTCTTGCAGAAAAGTCCA
Organism: Tetrao urogallus; assembly: GCF_951394365.1. NCBI lineage: Eukaryota > Metazoa > Chordata > Aves > Galliformes > Phasianidae > Tetrao > Tetrao urogallus. The sequence continues at coordinate 365,017 of NW_027638856.1, read as the reverse complement.
TATTTAATGGGAAAAATCCCAGATTTAATAGGAAAAAACAGGGATGTCTGGCAGAAAAAGCCGTATATAATGGGAGAAACCCCAGATATAATAGGCAAAACAGGGATTTCTGTGAGAAAACGGCAGATATAATGTGAAAAACAGGGATTTCTGTGAGGAAAAGCCCTATTTCTGGGTAAAAACTCCAAATACAAGGGGAAAAACAGGGATTTCGAGGAGGAAACCCCTGATTTAAAGGGAAAACCAGGGATTTCTCTCAGAAAAAGCCATATTTGAAGGGAGGAACCCCATATTTCAGGGGAAAAACAGGGATTTTTGTTAGAAAAGCCCAGATTTAATGTGAAAAACAGAGACTTCTAGGAGAACAAACCATATTTAAGGAGAGAACCCAAGAGTTTTGACGATAAACAGGGATGCCAGACAGAACAAAGCCATTTTTAAGGGAAAAATCCCCGATTTGATGGGAAAAAGAGGGATTTTTGTCAGGAAAAGCCATATTGAAGGGGAAAAACCCCAGATTTAAGGGGAAAAAAACAGGGATTTCTGTCAGAAAAAGCCATATTGAAGGGGAAGAACCCCAGATGTAATAGGAAAAAACAGGGATGTCTGGCAGAAAAAGCCATATTTAATGGGAAACAGGGATTTCTGTGAGAAAAAGCCATATTTAAGGGTAAAAACTCCAATGAAAAGGGGAACAAAGGGGATTCCTGTGAGAAAACCCCGATTTAAAGGGAAAACCAGGGATTTCTCTCAGAAAAAGCCATATTTGAAGGGAGAAACCCATATTTCAGGGGAAAAACAGGGATTTTTGTTAGAAAAGCCCAGGTTTAATGGAAAAACAGAGACTTCTAGGAGAACAAATCATATTTAAGAGAAAACCCAAGATTTTTGACGATAAACAGGAATGCCAGAGAGAAAGAAGCCATTTTTAAGGGAAAAATCCCCGATTTATGGGGAAAAACAGGGATTTTTGTCTGAAAAAGTCATATTTAATGGGAAAAACCCCAGATTTAAGGGGAAAAAAACGGGGATTTCTGTCAGAAAAAGCCATATGTAATGGAAAACCTGGGATTTCTGTCAGAAAAAGCCATATTTAAGGGGAAAAACCCCAGATTTAATGTGAGAAACTGGGATTTCTGGCAGAAAAAGCCATATGTAATGGTAAAACCCCCAGATTTAATGTGAAAAACAGGGATTTGTGTCAGAAAAAGCCATATTTAAGGGGAAAAATCCCAGATTTAATCGGAAAAACAGGGATTAATGTCAGAGAAAGCCATATTTAAGGGGAAAAATCCCAGATTTAATCGGAAAAACGGGGATTTCTGTGAGAAAAGCCCAGCTTTAAGGGGCAAAACAGGGATTTCTGTCAGAAAACGGCAGATATAATGGGAAAAACCCCAGATTATAGGGGAAAACCTGGGATTTCTGTGAGAAAAGCCCAGATTTAATGGAAAGCCAGGGATTTCTGACAGAAAAAGCCGTATTTAATGGGAAAAACAGGGATTTAAAGGGAAAGCCAGGGATTTCTGTGAGAAAACGGCAGATTTAATGTGAAAAACAGGGATTTCGAGGAGGAAACCCCTGACTTAAAGGGAAAACCAGGGATTTCTCTCAGAAAAAGCCATATTTGAAGGGAGAAACCCCATATTTCAGGGGAAAAACAGGGATTTTTGTTAGAAAAGCCCAGGTTGAATGGAAAAACAGGGATTTCTAGGAGAACTAACCACATTTAAGGTGAAAATCCAAGATTTTTGACGATAAACAGGGATGCCAGAGAGAAAAAACCCATTTTTAAGGGAAAAATCCCCGATTTATGGGTAAAAACAGGGATTTTTTGTCAGAAAAAGCCATATTTAAGGGGAAAAGGCCCAGATCTAATGGGAACAAAGTGTTTTCTTGCAGAAAAGTCCATATTTAATGGGAAAAATCCCAGATTTAATAGGAAAAAACAGGGATGTCTGGCAGAAAAAGCCGTATATAATGGGAGAAACCCCAGATATAATAGGCAAAACAGGGATTTCTGTGAGAAAACGGCAGATATAATGTGAAAAACAGGGATTTCTGTGAGGAAAAGCCCTATTTCTGGGTAAAAACTCCAAATACAAGGGGAAAAACAGGGATTTCGAGGAGGAAACCCCTGATTTAAAGGGAAAACCAGGGATTTCTCTCAGAAAAAGCCATATTTGAAGGGAGAAACCCCATATTTCAGGGGAAAAACAGGGATTTTTGTTAGAAAAGCCCAGATTTAATGTGAAAAACAGAGACTTCTAGGAGAACAAACCATATTTAAGGAGAGAACCCAAGAGTTTTGACGATAAACAGGAATGCCAGACAGAACAAAGCCATTTTTAAGGGAAAAATCCCCGATTTGATGGGAAAAAGAGGGATTTTTGTCAGGAAAAGCCATATTTAATGGGAAAAACCCCAGATTTAAGGGGAAAAAAACAGGGATTTCTGTCAGAAAAAGCCATATTGAAGGGGAAAAACCCCAGATGTAATAGGAAAAAACAGGGATGTCTGGCAGAAAAAGCCATATTTAATGGGAAAAACCCCAGATTTAATGTGAAATCCTGGGATTTCTAGGGGAGGAAGCCATACTTAAGGGGAAAAACCCCAGATGTAATAGGAAAAAACAGGGATGTCTGGCAGAAAAAGCCATATTTAATGGGAAACAGGGATTTCTGTGAGAAAAAGCCATATTTAAGGGTAAAAACTCCAATGAAAAGGGGAACAAAGGGGATTCCTGTGAGAAAACCCCGATTTAAAGGGAAAACCAGGGATTTCTCTCAGAAAAAGCCATATTTGAAGGGAGAAACCCATATTTCAGGGGAAAAACAGGGATTTTTGTTAGAAAAGCCCAGGTTTAATGGAAAAACAGAGACTTCTAGGAGAACAAATCATATTTAAGAGAAAACCCAAGATTTTTGACGATAAACAGGAATGCCAGAGAGAAAGAAGCCATTTTTAAGGGAAAAATCCCCGATTTATGGGGAAAAACAGGGATTTTTGTCTGAAAAAGTCACATTTAATGGGAAAAACCCCAGATTTAAGGGGAAAAAAACAGGGATTTCTGTCAGAAAAAGCCATATGTAATGGAAAACCTGGGATTTCTGTCAGAAAAAGCCATATTTAAGGGGAAAAACCCCAGATTTAATGTGAGAAACTGGGATTTCTGGCAGAAAAAGCCATATTTAAGGGGAAAAATCCCAGATTTAATCGGAAAAACAGGGATTAATGTCAGAAAAAGCCATATTTAAGGGGAAAAATCCCAGATTTAATCGTAAAATGGGGATTTCTGTGAGAAAAGCCCAGCTTTAAGGGGCAAAACAGGGATTTCTGTCAGAAAACGGCAGATATAATGGGAAAAACCCCAGATTATAGGGGAAAACCTGGGATTTCTGTGAGAAAAGCCCAGATTTAATGGAAAGCCAGGGATTTCTGACAGAAAAAGCTGTATTTAATGGGAAAAACGGGGATTTAAAGGGAAAGCCAGGGATTTCTGTGAGAAAACGGCAGATTTAATGTGAAAAACAGGGATTTCGAGGAGGAAACCCCTGATTTAAAGGGAAAACCAGGGATTTCTCTCAGAAAAAGCCATATTTGAAGGGAGGAACCCCATATTTCAGGGGAAAAACAGGGATTTTTGTTAGAAAAGCCCAGATTTAATGTGAAAAACAGAGACTTCTAGGAGAACAAACCATATTTAAGGAGAGAACCCAAGAGTTTTGACGATAAACAGGGATGCCAGACAGAACAAAGCCATTTTTAAGGGAAAAATCCCCGATTTGATGGGAAAAAGAGGGATTTTTGTCAGGAAAAGCCATATTTAATGGGAAAAACCCCAGATTTAAGGGGAAAAAAACAGGGATTTCTGTCAGAAAAAGCCATATTGAAGGGGAAAAACCCCAGATGTAATAGGAAAAAACAGGGATGTCTGGCAGAAAAAGCCATATTTAATGGGAAAAACCCCAGATTTAATGTGAAATCCTGGGATTTCTAGGGGAGGAAGCCATATTTAAGGGGAAAAACCCCAGATGTAATAGGAAAAAACAGGGATGTCTGGCAGAAAAAGCCATATTTAATGGGAAACAGGGATTTCTGTGAGAAAAAGCCATATTTAAGGGTAAAAACTCCAATGAAAAGGGGAAAAAAGGGGATTCCTGTGAGAAAACCCCGATTTAAAGGGAAAACCAGGGATTTCTCTCAGAAAAAGCCATATTTGAAGGGAGAAACCCATATTTCAGGGGAAAAACAGGGATTTTTGTTAGAAAAGCCCAGGTTTAATGGAAAAACAGAGACTTCTAGGAGAACAAATCATATTTAAGAGAAAACCCAAGATTTTTGACGATAAACAGGAATGCCAGAGAGAAAGAAGCCATTTTTAAGGGAAAAATCCCCGATTTATGGGGAAAAACAGGGATTTTTGTCTGAAAAAGTCACATTTAATGGGAAAAACCCCAGATTTAAGGGGAAAAAAACAGGGATTTCTGTCAGAAAAAGCCATATGTAATGGAAAACCTGGGATTTCTGTCAGAAAAAGCCATATTTAAGGGGAAAAACCCCAGATTTAATGTGAGAAACTGGGATTTCTGGCAGAAAAAGCCATATTTAAGGGGAAAAATCCCAGATTTAATCGGAAAAACAGGGATTAATGTCAGAAAAAGCCATATTTAAGGGGAAAAATCCCAGATTTAATCGTAAAATGGGGATTTCTGTGAGAAAAGCCCAGCTTTAAGGGGCAAAACAGGGATTTCTGTCAGAAAACGGCAGATATAATGGGAAAAACCCCAGATTATAGGGGAAAACCTGGGATTTCTGTGAGAAAAGCCCAGATTTAATGGAAAGCCAGGGATTTCTGACAGAAAAAGCTGTATTTAATGGGAAAAACGGGGATTTAAAGGGAAAGCCAGGGATTTCTGTGAGAAAACGGCAGATTTAATGTGAAAAACAGGGATTTCGAGGAGGAAACCCCTGATTTAAAGGGAAAACCAGGGATTTCTCTCAGAAAAAGCCATATTTGAAGGGAGGAACCCCATATTTCAGGGGAAAAACAGGGATTTTTGTTAGAAAAGCCCAGATTTAATGTGAAAAACAGAGACTTCTAGGAGAACAAACCATATTTAAGGAGAGAACCCAAGAGTTTTGACGATAAACAGGGATGCCAGAGAGAAAAAACCCATTTTTAAGGGAAAAATCCCCGATTTGATGGGAAAAAGAGGGATTTTTGTCAGGAAAAGCCATATTTAATGGGAAAAACCCCAGATTTAAGGGGAAAAAAACAGGGATTTCTGTCAGAAAAAGCCATATTGAAGGGGAAAAACCCCAGATGTAATAGGAAAAAACAGGGATGTCTGGCAGAAAAAGCCATATTTAATGGGAAAAACCCCAGATTTAATGTGAAATCCTGGGATTTCTAGGGGAGGAAGCCATATTTAAGGGGAAAAACCCCAGATGTAATAGGAAAAAACAGGGATGTCTGGCAGAAAAAGCCATATTTAATGGGAAACAGGGATTTCTGTGAGAAAAAGCCATATTTAAGGGTAAAAACTCCAATGAAAAGGGGAAAAAAGGGGATTCCTGTGAGAAAACCCCGATTTAAAGGGAAAACCAGGGATTTCTCTCAGAAAAAGCCATATTTGAAGGGAGAAACCCATATTTCAGGGGAAAAACAGGGATTTTTGTTAGAAAAGCCCAGGTTTAATGGAAAAACAGAGACTTCTAGGAGAACAAATCATATTTAAGAGAAAACCCAAGATTTTTGACGATAAACAGGAATGCCAGAGAGAAAGAAGCCATTTTTAAGGGAAAAATCCCCGATTTATGGGGAAAAACAGGGATTTTTGTCTGAAAAAGTCATATTTAATGGGAAAAACCCCAGATTTAAGGGGAAAAAAACAGGGATTTCTGTCAGAAAAAGCCATATGTAATGGAAAACCTGGGATTTCTGTCAGAAAAAGCCATATTTAAGGGGAAAAACCCCAGATTTAATGTGAGAAACTGGGATTTCTGGCAGAAAAAGCCATATTTAAGGGGAAAAATCCCAGATTTAATCGGAAAAACAGGGATTAATGTCAGAAAAAGCCATATTTAAGGGGAAAAATCCCAGATTTAATTGGAAAAACGGGGATTTCTGTGAGAAAAGCCCAGCTTTAAGGGGCAAAACAGGGATTTCTGTCAGAAAACGGCAGATATAATGGGAAAAACCCCAGATTATAGGGGAAAACCTGGGATTTCTGTGAGAAAAGCCCAGATTTAATGGAAAGCCAGGGATTTCTGTCAGAAAAAGCTGTATTTAATGGGAAAAACAGGGATTTAAAGGGAAAGCCAGGGATTTCTGTGAGAAAACGGCAGATTTAATGTGAAAAACAGGGATTTCTGTGAGGAAAAGCCCTATTTCTGGGTAAAAACTCCAAATACAAGGGGAAAAACAGGGATTTCGAGGAGGAAACCCCTGACTTAAAGGGAAAACCAGGGATTTCTCTCAGAAAAAGCCATATTTGAAGGGAGGAACCCCATATTTCAGGGGAAAAACAGGGATTTTTGTTAGAAAAGCCCAGATTTAATGTGAAAAACAGAGACTTCTAGGAGAACAAACCATATTTAAGGAGAGAACCCAAGAGTTTTGACGATAAACAGGGATGCCAGACAGAACAAAGCCATTTTTAAGGGAAAAATCCCCGATTTGATGGGAAAAAGAGGGATTTTTGTCAGGAAAAGCCATATTTAATGGGAAAAACCCCAGATTTAAGGGGAAAAAAACAGGGATTTCTGTCAGAAAAAGCCATATTGAAGGGGAAAAACCCCAGATGTAATAGGAAAAAACAGGGATGTCTGGCAGAAAAAGCCATATTTAATGGGAAAAACCCCAGATTTAATGTGAAATCCTGGGATTTCTAGGGGAGGAAGCCATACTTAAGGGGAAAAACCCCAGATGTAATAGGAAAAAACAGGGATGTCTGGCAGAAAAAGCCATATTTAATGGGAAACAGGGATTTCTGTGAGAAAAAGCCATATTTAAGGGTAAAAACTCCAATGAAAAGGGGAACAAAGGGGATTCCTGTGAGAAAACCCCGATTTAAAGGGAAAACCAGGGATTTCTCTCAGAAAAAGCCATATTTGAAGGGAGAAACCCATATTTCAGGGGAAAAACAGGGATTTTTGTTAGAAAAGCCCAGGTTTAATGGAAAAACAGAGACTTCTAGGAGAACAAATCATATTTAAGAGAAAACCCAAGATTTTTGACGATAAACAGGAATGCCAGAGAGAAAGAAGCCATTTTTAAGGGAAAAATCCCCGATTTATGGGGAAAAACAGGGATTTTTGTCTGAAAAAGTCACATTTAATGGGAAAAACCCCAGATTTAAGGGGAAAAAAACAGGGATTTCTGTCAGAAAAAGCCATATGTAATGGAAAACCTGGGATTTCTGTCAGAAAAAGCCATATTTAAGGGGAAAAACCCCAGATTTAATGTGAGAAACTGGGATTTCTGGCAGAAAAAGCCATATTTAAGGGGAAAAATCCCAGATTTAATCGGAAAAACAGGGATTAATGTCAGAAAAAGCCATATTTAAGGGGAAAAATCCCAGATTTAATCGTAAAATGGGGATTTCTGTGAGAAAAGCCCAGCTTTAAGGGGCAAAACAGGGATTTCTGTCAGAAAACGGCAGATATAATGGGAAAAACCCCAGATTATAGGGGAAAACCTGGGATTTCTGTGAGAAAAGCCCAGATTTAATGGAAAGCCAGGGATTTCTGACAGAAAAAGCTGTATTTAATGGGAAAAACGGGGATTTAAAGGGAAAGCCAGGGATTTCTGTGAGAAAACGGCAGATTTAATGTGAAAAACAGGGATTTCGAGGAGGAAACCCCTGATTTAAAGGGAAAACCAGGGATTTCTCTCAGAAAAAGCCATATTTGAAGGGAGGAACCCCATATTTCAGGGGAAAAACAGGGATTTTTGTTAGAAAAGCCCAGATTTAATGTGAAAAACAGAGACTTCTAGGAGAACAAACCATATTTAAGGAGAGAACCCAAGAGTTTTGACGATAAACAGGGATGCCAGAGAGAAAAAACCCATTTTTAAGGGAAAAATCCCCGATTTGATGGGAAAAAGAGGGATTTTTGTCAGGAAAAGCCATATTTAATGGGAAAAACCCCAGATTTAAGGGGAAAAAAACAGGGATTTCTGTCAGAAAAAGCCATATTGAAGGGGAAAAACCCCAGATGTAATAGGAAAAAACAGGGATGTCTGGCAGAAAAAGCCATATTTAATGGGAAAAACCCCAGATTTAATGTGAAATCCTGGGATTTCTAGGGGAGGAAGCCATATTTAAGGGGAAAAACCCCAGATGTAATAGGAAAAAACAGGGATGTCTGGCAGAAAAAGCCATATTTAATGGGAAACAGGGATTTCTGTGAGAAAAAGCCATATTTAAGGGTAAAAACTCCAATGAAAAGGGGAAAAAAGGGGATTCCTGTGAGAAAACCCCGATTTAAAGGGAAAACCAGGGATTTCTCTCAGAAAAAGCCATATTTGAAGGGAGAAACCCATATTTCAGGGGAAAAACAGGGATTTTTGTTAGAAAAGCCCAGGTTTAATGGAAAAACAGAGACTTCTAGGAGAACAAATCATATTTAAGAGAAAACCCAAGATTTTTGACGATAAACAGGAATGCCAGAGAGAAAGAAGCCATTTTTAAGGGAAAAATCCCCGATTTATGGGGAAAAACAGGGATTTTTGTCTGAAAAAGTCATATTTAATGGGAAAAACCCCAGATTTAAGGGGAAAAAAACAGGGATTTCTGTCAGAAAAAGCCATATGTAATGGAAAACCTGGGATTTCTGTCAGAAAAAGCCATATTTAAGGGGAAAAACCCCAGATTTAATGTGAGAAACTGGGATTTCTGGCAGAAAAAGCCATATTTAAGGGGAAAAATCCCAGATTTAATCGGAAAAACAGGGATTAATGTCAGAAAAAGCCATATTTAAGGGGAAAAATCCCAGATTTAATTGGAAAAACGGGGATTTCTGTGAGAAAAGCCCAGCTTTAAGGGGCAAAACAGGGATTTCTGTCAGAAAACGGCAGATATAATGGGAAAAACCCCAGATTATAGGGGAAAACCTGGGATTTCTGTGAGAAAAGCCCAGATTTAATGGAAAGCCAGGGATTTCTGTCAGAAAAAGCTGTATTTAATGGGAAAAACAGGGATTTAAAGGGAAAGCCAGGGATTTCTGTGAGAAAACGGCAGATTTAATGTGAAAAACAGGGATTTCTGTGAGGAAAAGCCCTATTTCTGGGTAAAAACTCCAAATACAAGGGGAAAAACAGGGATTTCGAGGAGGAAACCCCTGACTTAAAGGGAAAACCAGGGATTTCTCTCAGAAAAAGCCATATTTGAAGGGAGGAACCCCATATTTCAGGGGAAAAACAGGGATTTTTGTTAGAAAAGCCCAGATTTAATGTGAAAAACAGAGACTTCTAGGAGAACAAACCATATTTAAGGAGAGAACCCAAGAGTTTTGACGATAAACAGGGATGCCAGACAGAACAAAGCCATTTTTAAGGGAAAAATCCCCGATTTGATGGGAAAAAGAGGGATTTTTGTCAGGAAAAGCCATATTTAATGGGAAAAACCCCAGATTTAAGGGGAAAAAAACAGGGATTTCTGTCAGAAAAAGCCATATTGAAGGGGAAAAACCCCAGATGTAATAGGAAAAAACAGGGATGTCTGGCAGAAAAAGCCATATTTAATGGGAAAAACCCCAGATTTAATGTGAAATCCTGGGATTTCTAGGGGAGGAAGCCATACTTAAGGGGAAAAACCCCAGATGTAATAGGAAAAAACAGGGATGTCTGGCAGAAAAAGCCATATTTAATGGGAAACAGGGATTTCTGTGAGAAAAAGCCATATTTAAGGGTAAAAACTCCAATGAAAAGGGGAAAAAAGGGGATTCCTGTGAGAAAACCCCGATTTAAAGGGAAAACCAGGGATTTCTCTCAGAAAAAGCCATATTTGAAGGGAGAAACCCATATTTCAGGGGAAAAACAGGGATTTTTGTTAGAAAAGCCCAGGTTTAATGGAAAAACAGAGACTTCTAGGAGAACAAATCATATTTAAGAGAAAACCCAAGATTTTTGACGATAAACAGGAATGCCAGAGAGAAAGAAGCCATTTTTAAGGGAAAAATCCCCGATTTATGGGGAAAAACAGGGATTTTTGTCTGAAAAAGTCATATTTAATGGGAAAAACCCCAGATTTAAGGGGAAAAAAACAGGGATTTCTGTCAGAAAAAGCCATATGTAATGGAAAACCTGGGATTTCTGTCAGAAAAAGCCATATGTAAGGGGAAAAACCCCAGATTTAATCGGAAAAACAGGGATTAATGTCAGAAAAAGCCATATTTAAGGGGAAAAATCCCAGATTTAATTGGAAAAACGGGGATTTCTGTGAGAAAAGCCCAGCTTTAAGGGGCAAAACAGGGATTTCTGTCAGAAAACGGCAGATATAATGGGAAAAACCCCAGATTATAGGGGAAAACCTGGGATTTCTGTGAGAAAAGCCCAGATTTAATGGAAAGCCAGGGATTTCTGACAGAAAAAGCTGTATTTAATGGGAAAAACAGGGATTTAAAGGGAAAGCCAGGGATTTCTGTGAGAAAACGGCAGATTTAATGTGAAAAACAGGGATTTCGAGGAGAAAACCCCTGACTTAAAGGGAAAACCAGGGATTTCTCTCAGAAAAAGCCATATTTGAAGGGAGAAACCCCATATTTCAGGGGAAAAACAGGGATTTTTGTTAGAAAAGCCCAGATTTAATGTGAAAAACAGAGACTTCTAGGAGAACAAACCATATTTAAGGAGAGAACCCAAGAGTTTTGACGATAAACAGGGATGCCAGACAGAACAAAGCCATTTTTAAGGGAAAAATCCCCGATTTGATGGGAAAAAGAGGGATTTTTGTCAGGAAAAGCCATATTTAATGGGAAAAACCCCAGATTTAAGGGGAAAAAAACAGGGATTTCTGTCAGAAAAAGCCATATTGAAGGGGAAAAACCCCAGATGTAATAGGAAAAAACAGGGATGTCTGGCAGAAAAAGCCATATTTAATGGGAAAAACCCCAGATTTAATGTGAAATCCTGGGATTTCTAGGGGAGGAAGCCATATTTAAGGGGAAAAACCCCAGATGTAATAGGAAAAAACAGGGATGTCTGGCAGAAAAAGCCATATTTAATGGGAAACAGGGATTTCTGTGAGAAAAAGCCATATTTAAGGGTAAAAACTCCAATGAAAAGGGGAAAAAAGGGGATTCCTGTGAGAAAACCCCGATTTAAAGGGAAAACCAGGGATTTCTCTCAGAAAAAGCCATTATTTGAAGGGAGAAACCCATATTTCAGGGGAAAAACAGGGATTTTTGTTAGAAAAGCCCAGGTTTAATGGAAAAACAGAGACTTCTAGGAGAACAAATCATATTTAAGAGAAAACCCAAGATTTTTGACGATAAACAGGGATGCCAGACAGAACAAAGCCATTTTTAAGGGAAAAATCCCCGATTTATGGGGAGAAACAGGGATTTTTGTCTGAAAAAGTCATATTTAATGGGAAAAACCCCAGATTTAAGGGGAAAAAAACAGGGATTTCTGTCAGAAAAAGCCATATGTAATGGAAAACCTGGGATTTCTGTCAGAAAAAGCCATATTTAAGGGGAAAAACCCCAGATTTAATGAGAGAAACTGGGATTTCTTGCAGAAAAAGCCATATGTAATGGTAAAACCCCCAGATTTAATGTGAAAAACAGGGATTTGTGTCAGAAGAAGCCATATTTAATGGGAAAAATCCCAGATATAATAGGCAAAACAGGGATTTCTGTGAGAAAAGCCCAGGTTTAAGGGGCAAAACAGGGATTTCTGTCAGAAAACGGCAGATATAATGGGAAAAACCCCAGATTATAGGGGAAAACCTGGGATTTCTGTGAGAAAAGCCCAGATTTAATGGAAAGCCAGGGATTTCTGTCAGAAAAAGCTGTATTTAATGGGAAAAACAGGGATTTAAAGGGAAAGCCAGGGATTTCTGTGAGAAAACGGCAGATTTAATGTGAAAAACAGGGATTTCGAGGAGAAAACCCCTGACTTAAAGGGAAAACCAGGGATTTCTCTCAGAAAAAGCCATATTTGAAGGGAGAAACCCCATATTTCAGGGGAAAAACAGGGATTTTTGTTAGAAAAGCCCAGGTTGAATGGAAAAACAGGGATTTCTAGGAGAACTAACCACATTTAAGGTGAAAACCCAAGATTTTTGACGATAAACAGGGATGCCAGAGAGAAAAAAACCATTTTTAAGGGAAAAATCCCCGATTTATGGGTAAAAACAGGGATTTTTGTCAGAAAAAGCCATATTTAAGGGGAAAAATCCCAGATTTAATCGGAAAAACAGGGATTAATGTCAGAGAAAGCCATATTTAAGGGGAAAAATCCCAGATTTAATCGGAAAAACGGGGATTTCTGTGAGAAAAGCCCAGCTTTAAGGGGCAAAACAGGGATTTCTGTCAGAAAACGGCAGATATAATGGGAAAAACCCCAGATTATAGGGGAAAACCTGGGATTTCTGTGAGAAAAGCCCAGATTTAATGGAAAGCCAGGGATTTCTGACAGAAAAAGCCGTATTTAATGGGAAAAACAGGGATTTAAAGGGAAAGCCAGGGATTTCTGTGAGAAAACGGCAGATTTAATGTGAAAAACAGGGATTTCGAGGAGGAAACCCCTGACTTAAAGGGAAAACCAGGGATTTCTCTCAGAAAAAGCCATATTTGAAGGGAGAAACCCCATATTTCAGGGGAAAAACAGGGATTTTTGTTAGAAAAGCCCAGGTTGAATGGAAAAACAGGGATTTCTAGGAGAAGAAACCACATTTAAGGTGAAAATCCAAGATTTTTGACGATAAACAGGGATGCCAGAGAGAAAAAACCCATTTTTAAGGGAAAAATCCCCGATTTATGGGTAAAAACAGGGATTTTTGTCAGAAAAAGCCATATTTAAGGGGAAAAGGCCCAGATCTAATGGGAACAAAGTGTTTTCTTGCAGAAAAGTCCATATTGAAGGGGAAAAATCCCAGATTTAATAGGAAAAAACAGGGATGTCTGGCAGAAAAAGCCGTATATAATGGGAGAAACCCCAGATATAATAGGCAAAACAGGGATTTCTGTGAGAAAACGGCAGATATAATGTGAAAAACAGGGATTTCTGTGAGGAAAAGCCCTATTTCTGGGTAAAAACTCCAAATACAAGGGGAAAAACAGGGATTTCGAGGAGGAAACCCCTGATTTAAAGGGAAAACCAGGGATTTCTCTCAGAAAAAGCCATATTTGAAGGGAGAAACCCCATATTTCAGGGGAAAAACAGGGATTTTTGTTAGAAAAGCCCAGATTTAATGTGAAAAACAGAGACTTCTAGGAGAACAAACCATATTTAAGGAGAGAACCCAAGAGTTTTGACGATAAACAGGAATGCCAGACAGAACAAAGCCATTTTTAAGGGAAAAATCCCCGATTTGATGGGAAAAAGAGGGATTTTTGTCAGGAAAAGCCATATTTAATGGGAAAAACCCCAGATTTAAGGGGAAAAAAACAGGGATTTCTGTCAGAAAAAGCCATATTGAAGGGGAAAAACCCCAGATGTAATAGGAAAAAACAGGGATGTCTGGCAGAAAAAGCCATATTTAATGGGAAAAACCCCAGATTTAATGTGAAATCCTGGGATTTCTAGGGGAGGAAGCCATACTTAAGGGGAAAAACCCCAGATGTAATAGGAAAAAACAGGGATGTCTGGCAGAAAAAGCCATATTTAATGGGAAACAGGGATTTCTGTGAGAAAAAGCCATATTTAAGGGTAAAAACTCCAATGAAAAGGGGAACAAAGGGGATTCCTGTGAGAAAACCCCGATTTAAAGGGAAAACCAGGGATTTCTCTCAGAAAAAGCCATATTTGAAGGGAGAAACCCATATTTCAGGGGAAAAACAGGGATTTTTGTTAGAAAAGCCCAGGTTTAATGGAAAAACAGAGACTTCTAGGAGAACAAATCATATTTAAGAGAAAACCCAAGATTTTTGACGATAAACAGGGATGCCAGACAGAACAAAGCCATTATTAAGGGAAAAATCCCCGATTTATGGGGAAAAACAGGGATTTTTGTCTGAAAAAGTCATATTTAATGGGAAAAACCCCAGATTTAAGGGGAAAAAAACAGGGATTTCTGTCAGAAAAAGCCATATGTAATGGAAAACCTGGGATTTCTGTCAGAAAAAGCCATATTTAAGGGGAAAAACCCCAGATTTAATGTGAGAAACTGGGATTTCTGGCAGAAAAAGCCATATTTATGGGGAAAAATCCCAGATTTAATCGGAAAAACAGGGATTAATGTCAGAAAAAGCCATATTTAAGGGGAAAAATCCCAGATTTAATCGTAAAATGGGGATTTCTGTGAGAAAAGCCCAGCTTTAAGGGGCAAAACAGGGATTTCTGTCAGAAAACGGCAGATATAATGGGAAAAACCCCAGATTATAGGGGAAAACCTGGGATTTCTGTGAGAAAAGCCCAGATTTAATGGAAAGCCAGGGATTTCTGACAGAAAAAGCTGTATTTAATGGGAAAAACGGGGATTTAAAGGGAAAGCCAGGGATTTCTGTGAGAAAACGGCAGATTTAATGTGAAAAACAGGGATTTCGAGGAGAAAACCCCTGACTTCAAAGGAAAACCAGGGATTTCTCTCAGAAAAAGCCATATTTGAAGGGAGGAACCCCATATTTCAGGGGAAAAACAGGGATTTTTGTTAGAAAAGCCCAGATTTAATGTGAAAAACAGAGACTTCTAGGAGAACAAACCATATTTAAGGAGAGAACCCAAGAGTTTTGACGATAAACAGGGATGCCAGAGAGAAAAAACCCATTTTTAAGGGAAAAATCCCCGATTTGATGGGAAAAAGAGGGATTTTTGTCAGGAAAAGCCATATTTAATGGGAAAAACCCCAGATTTAAGGGGAAAAAAACAGGGATTTCTGTCAGAAAAAGCCATATTGAAGGGGAAAAACCCCAGATGTAATAGGAAAAAACAGGGATGTCTGGCAGAAAAAGCCATATTTAATGGGAAAAACCCCAGATTTAATGTGAAATCCTGGGATTTCTAGGGGAGGAAGCCATATTTAAGGGGAAAAACCCCAGATGTAATAGGAAAAAACAGGGATGTCTGGCAGAAAAAGCCATATTTAATGGGAAACAGGGATTTCTGTGAGAAAAAGCCATATTTAAGGGTAAAAACTCCAATGAAAAGGGGAAAAAAGGGGATTCCTGTGAGAAAACCCCGATTTAAAGGGAAAACCAGGGATTTCTCTCAGAAAAAGCCATTATTTGAAGGGAGAAACCCATATTTCAGGGGAAAAACAGGGATTTTTGTTAGAAAAGCCCAGGTTTAATGGAAAAACAGAGACTTCTAGGAGAACAAATCATATTTAAGAGAAAACCCAAGATTTTTGACGATAAACAGGGATGCCAGACAGAAAGAAGCCATTTTTAAGGGAAAAATCCCCGATTTATGGGGAAAAAAAGGGATTTTTGTCTGAAAAAGTCATATTTAATGGGAAAAACCCCAGATTTAAGGGGAAAAAAACAGGGATTTCTGTCAGAAAAAGCCATATGTAATGGAAAACCTGGGATTTCTGTCAGAAAAAGCCATATTTAAGGGGAAAAACCCCAGATTTAATGTGAGAAACTGGGATTTCTGGCAGAAAAAGCCATATGTAATGGTAAAACCCCCAGATTAAATGTGAAAAACAGGGATTTGTGTCAGAAAAAGCCATATTTAAGGGGAAAAATCCCAGATTTAATCGGAAAAACGGGGATTTCTGTGAGAAAAGCCCAGCTTTAAGGGGCAAAACAGGGATTTCTGTCAGAAAACGGCAGATATAATGGGAAAAACCCCAGATTATAGGGGAAAACCTGGGATTTCTGTGAGAAAAGCCCAGATTTAATGGAAAGCCAGGGATTTCTGTCAGAAAAAGCTGTATTTAATGGGAAAAACAGGGATTTAAAGGGAAAGCCAGGGATTTCTGTGAGAAAACGGCAGATTTAATGTGAAAAACAGGGATTTCTGTGAGTAAAAGCCCTATTTCTGGGTAAAAACTCCAAATACAAGGGGAAAAACAGGGATTTCGAGGAGGAAACCCCTGATTTAAAGGGAAAACCAGGGATTTCTCTCAGAAAAAGCCATATTTGAAGGGAGGAACCCCATATTTCAGGGGAAAAACAGGGATTTTTGTTAGAAAAGCCCAGATTTAATGTGAAAAACAGAGACTTCTAGGAGAACAAACCATATTTAAGGAGAGAACCCAAGAGTTTTGACGATAAACAGGGATGCCAGACAGAACAAAGCCATTTTTAAGGGAAAAATCCCCGATTTGATGGGAAAAAGAGGGATTTTTGTCAGGAAAAGCCATATTTAATGGGAAAAACCCCAGATTTAAGGGGAAAAAAACAGGGATTTCTGTCAGAAAAAGCCATATTGAAGGGGAAAAACCCCAGATGTAATAGGAAAAAACAGGGATGTCTGGCAGAAAAAGCCATATTTAATGGGAAAAACCCCAGATTTAATGTGAAATCCTGGGATTTCTAGGGGAGGAAGCCATACTTAAGGGGAAAAACCCCAGATGTAATAGGAAAAAACAGGGATGTCTGGCAGAAAAAGCCATATTTAATGGGAAACAGGGATTTCTGTGAGAAAAAGCCATATTTAAGGGTAAAAACTCCAATGAAAAGGGGAACAAAGGGGATTCCTGTGAGAAAACCCCGATTTAAAGGGAAAACCAGGGATTTCTCTCAGAAAAAGCCATATTTGAAGGGAGAAACCCATATTTCAGGGGAAAAACAGGGATTTTTGTTAGAAAAGCCCAGGTTTAATGGAAAAACAGAGACTTCTAGGAGAACAAATCATATTTAAGAGAAAACCCAAGATTTTTGACGATAAACAGGGATGCCAGAGAGAAAGAAGCCATTTTTAAGGGAAAAATCCCCGATTTATGGGGAAAAACAGGGATTTTTGTCTGAAAAAGTCATATTTAATGGGAAAAACCCCAGATTTAAGGGGAAAAAAACAGGGATTTATGTCAGAAAAAGCCATATGTAATGGAAAACCTGGGATTTCTGTCAGAAAAAGCCATATGTAAGGGGAAAAACCCCAGATTTAATCGGAAAAACAGGGATTAATGTCAGAAAAAGCCATATTTAAGGGGAAAAATCCCAGATTTAATCGGAAAAACGGGGATTTCTGTGAGAAAAGCCCAGCTTTAAGGGGCAAAACAGGGATTTCTGTCAGAAAACGGCAGATATAATGGGAAAAACCCCAGATTATAGGGGAAAACCTGGGATTTCTGTGAGAAAAGCCCAGATTTAATGGAAAGCCAGGGATTTCTGACAGAAAAAGCTGTATTTAATGGGAAAAACAGGGATTTAAAGGGAAAGCCAGGGATTTCTGTGAGAAAACGGCAGATTTAATGTGAAAAACAGGGATTTCGAGGAGAAAACCCCTGACTTCAAAGGAAAACCAGGGATTTCTCTCAGAAAAAGCCATATTTGAAGGGAGAAACCCCATATTTCAGGGGAAAAACAGGGATTTTTGTTAGAAAAGCCCAGATTTAATGTGAAAAACAGAGACTTCTAGGAGAACAAACCATATTTAAGGAGAGAACCCAAGAGTTTTGACGATAAACAGGGATGCCAGACAGAACAAAGCCATTTTTAAGGGAAAAATCCCCGATTTGATGGGAAAAAGAGGGATTTTTGTCAGGAAAAGCCATATTTAATGGGAAAAACCCCAGATTTAAGGGGAAAAAAACAGGGATTTCTGTCAGAAAAAGCCATATTGAAGGGGAAAAACCCCAGATGTAATAGGAAAAAACAGGGATGTCTGGCAGAAAAAGCCATATTTAATGGGAAAAACCCCAGATTTAATGTGAAATCCTGGGATTTCTAGGGGAGGAAGCCATATTTAAGGGGAAAAACCCCAGATGTAATAGGAAAAAACAGGGATGTCTGGCAGAAAAAGCCATATTTAATGGGAAACAGGGATTTCTGTGAGAAAAAGCCATATTTAAGGGTAAAAACTCCAATGAAAAGGGGAAAAAAGGGGATTCCTGTGAGAAAACCCCGATTTAAAGGGAAAACCAGGGATTTCTCTCAGAAAAAGCCATTATTTGAAGGGAGAAACCCATATTTCAGGGGAAAAACAGGGATTTTTGTTAGAAAAGCCCAGGTTTAATGGAAAAACAGAGACTTCTAGGAGAACAAATCATATTTAAGAGAAAACCCAAGATTTTTGACGATAAACAGGGATGCCAGACAGAACAAAGCCATTTTTAAGGGAAAAATCCCCGATTTATGGGGAGAAACAGGGATTTTTGTCTGAAAAAGTCATATTTAATGGGAAAAACCCCAGATTTAAGGGGAAAAAAACAGGGATTTCTGTCAGAAAAAGCCATATGTAATGGAAAACCTGGGATTTCTGTCAGAAAAAGCCATATTTAAGGGGAAAAACCCCAGATTTAATGAGAGAAACTGGGATTTCTTGCAGAAAAAGCCATATGTAATGGTAAAACCCCCAGATTTATTGTGAAAAACAGGGATTTGTGTCAGAAGAAGCCATATTTAATGGGAAAAATCCCAGATATAATAGGCAAAACAGGGATTTCTGTGAGAAAAGCCCAGCTTTAAGGGGCAAAACAGGGATTTCTGTCAGAAAACGGCAGATATAATGGGAAAAACCCCAGATTATAGGGGAAAACCTGGGATTTCTGTGAGAAAAGCCCAGATTTAATGGAAAGCCAGGGATTTCTGACAGAAAAAGCTGTATTTAATGGGAAAAACAGGGATTTAAAGGGAAAGCCAGGGATTTCTGTGAGAAAACGGCAGATTTAATGTGAAAAACAGGGATTTCGAGGAGAAAACCCCTGACTTAAAGGGAAAACCAGGGATTTCTCTCAGAAAAAGCCATATTTGAAGGGAGAAACCCCATATTTCAGGGGAAAAACAGGGATTTTTGTTAGAAAAGCCCAGATTTAATGTGAAAAACAGAGACTTCTAGGAGAACAAACCATATTTAAGGAGAGAACCCAAGAGTTTTGACGATAAACAGGGATGCCAGACAGAACAAAGCCATTTTTAAGGGAAAAATCCCCGATTTGATGGGAAAAAGAGGGATTTTTGTCAGGAAAAGCCATATTTAATGGGAAAAACCCCAGATTTAAGGGGAAAAAAACAGGGATTTCTGTCAGAAAAAGCCATATTGAAGGGGAAAAACCCCAGATGTAATAGGAAAAAACAGGGATGTCTGGCAGAAAAAGCCATATTTAATGGGAAAAACCCCAGATTTAATGTGAAATCCTGGGATTTCTAGGGGAGGAAGCCATATTTAAGGGGAAAAACCCCAGATGTAATAGGAAAAAACAGGGATGTCTGGCAGAAAAAGCCATATTTAATGGGAAACAGGGATTTCTGTGAGAAAAAGCCATATTTAAGGGTAAAAACTCCAATGAAAAGGGGAAAAAAGGGGATTCCTGTGAGAAAACCCCGATTTAAAGGGAAAACCAGGGATTTCTCTCAGAAAAAGCCATTATTTGAAGGGAGAAACCCATATTTCAGGGGAAAAACAGGGATTTTTGTTAGAAAAGCCCAGGTTTAATGGAAAAACAGAGACTTCTAGGAGAACAAATCATATTTAAGAGAAAACCCAAGATTTTTGACGATAAACAGGGATGCCAGAGAGAAAGAAGCCATTTTTAAGGGAAAAATCCCCGATTTATGGGGAAAAAAAGGGATTTTTGTCTGAAAAAGTCATATTTAATGGGAAAAACCCCAGATTTAAGGGGAAAAAAACAGGGATTTCTGTCAGAAAAAGCCATATGTAATGGAAAACCTGGGATTTCTGTCAGAAAAAGCCATATTTAAGGGGAAAAACCCCAGATTTAATGTGAGAAACTGGGATTTCTGGCAGAAAAAGCCATATTTAAGGGGAAAAATCCCAGATTTAATCGGAAAAACAGGGATTAATGTCAGAAAAAGCCATATTTAAGGGGAAAAATCCCAGATTTAATCGTAAAATGGGGATTTCTGTGAGAAAAGCCCAGCTTTAAGGGGCAAAACAGGGATTTCTGTCAGAAAACGGCAGATATAATGGGAAAAACCCCAGATTATAGGGGAAAACCTGGGATTTCTGTGAGAAAAGCCCAGATTTAATGGAAAGCCAGGGATTTCTGTCAGAAAAAGCTGTATTTAATGGGAAAAACAGGGATTTAAAGGGAAAGCCAGGGATTTCTGTGAGAAAACGGCAGATTTAATGTGAAAAACAGGGATTTCTGTGAGTAAAAGCCCTATTTCTGGGTAAAAACTCCAAATACAAGGGGAAAAACAGGGATTTCGAGGAGGAAACCCCTGATTTAAAGGGAAAACCAGGGATTTCTCTCAGAAAAAGCCATATTTGAAGGGAGGAACCCCATATTTCAGGGGAAAAACAGGGATTTTTGTTAGAAAAGCCCAGATTTAATGTGAAAAACAGAGACTTCTAGGAGAACAAACCATATTTAAGGAGAGAACCCAAGAGTTTTGACGATAAACAGGGATGCCAGACAGAACAAAGCCATTTTTAAGGGAAAAATCCCCGATTTGATGGGAAAAAGAGGGATTTTTGTCAGGAAAAGCCATATTTAATGGGAAAAACCCCAGATTTAAGGGGAAAAAAACAGGGATTTCTGTCAGAAAAAGCCATATTGAAGGGGAAAAACCCCAGATGTAATAGGAAAAAACAGGGATGTCTGGCAGAAAAAGCCATATTTAATGGGAAAAACCCCAGATTTAATGTGAAATCCTGGGATTTCTAGGGGAGGAAGCCATACTTAAGGGGAAAAACCCCAGATGTAATAGGAAAAAACAGGGATGTCTGGCAGAAAAAGCCATATTTAATGGGAAACAGGGATTTCTGTGAGAAAAAGCCATATTTAAGGGTAAAAACTCCAATGAAAAGGGGAACAAAGGGGATTCCTGTGAGAAAACCCCGATTTAAAGGGAAAACCAGGGATTTCTCTCAGAAAAAGCCATATTTGAAGGGAGAAACCCATATTTCAGGGGAAAAACAGGGATTTTTGTTAGAAAAGCCCAGGTTTAATGGAAAAACAGAGACTTCTAGGAGAACAAATCATATTTAAGAGAAAACCCAAGATTTTTGACGATAAACAGGAATGCCAGAGAGAAAGAAGCCATTTTTAAGGGAAAAATCCCCGATTTATGGGGAAAAACAGGGATTTTTGTCTGAAAAAGTCATATTTAATGGGAAAAACCCCAGATTTAAGGGGAAAAAAACAGGGATTTCTGTCAGAAAAAGCCATATGTAATGGAAAACCTGGGATTTCTGTCAGAAAAAGCCATATGTAAGGGGAAAAACCCCAGATTTAATCGGAAAAACAGGGATTAATGTCAGAAAAAGCCATATTTAAGGGGAAAAATCCCAGATTTAATTGGAAAAACGGGGATTTCTGTGAGAAAAGCCCAGCTTTAAGGGGCAAAACAGGGATTTCTGTCAGAAAACGGCAGATATAATGGGAAAAACCCCAGATTATAGGGGAAAACCTGGGATTTCTGTGAGAAAAGCCCAGATTTAATGGAAAGCCAGGGATTTCTGACAGAAAAAGCTGTATTTAATGGGAAAAACAGGGATTTAAAGGGAAAGCCAGGGATTTCTGTGAGAAAACGGCAGATTTAATGTGAAAAACAGGGATTTCGAGGAGAAAACCCCTGACTTAAAGGGAAAACCAGGGATTTCTCTCAGAAAAAGCCATATTTGAAGGGAGAAACCCCATATTTCAGGGGAAAAACAGGGATTTTTGTTAGAAAAGCCCAGATTTAATGTGAAAAACAGAGACTTCTAGGAGAACAAACCATATTTAAGGAGAGAACCCAAGAGTTTTGACGATAAACAGGGATGCCAGACAGAACAAAGCCATTTTTAAGGGAAAAATCCCCGATTTGATGGGAAAAAGAGGGATTTTTGTCAGGAAAAGCCATATTTAATGGGAAAAACCCCAGATTTAAGGGGAAAAAAACAGGGATTTCTGTCAGAAAAAGCCATATTGAAGGGGAAAAACCCCAGATGTAATAGGAAAAAACAGGGATGTCTGGCAGAAAAAGCCATATTTAATGGGAAAAACCCCAGATTTAATGTGAAATCCTGGGATTTCTAGGGGAGGAAGCCATATTTAAGGGGAAAAACCCCAGATGTAATAGGAAAAAACAGGGATGTCTGGCAGAAAAAGCCATATTTAATGGGAAACAGGGATTTCTGTGAGAAAAAGCCATATTTAAGGGTAAAAACTCCAATGAAAAGGGGAAAAAAGGGGATTCCTGTGAGAAAACCCCGATTTAAAGGGAAAACCAGGGATTTCTCTCAGAAAAAGCCATTATTTGAAGGGAGAAACCCCATATTTCAGGGGAAAAACAGGGATTTTTGTTAGAAAAGCCCAGGTTTAATGGAAAAACAGAGACTTCTAGGAGAACAAATCATATTTAAGAGAAAACCCAAGATTTTTGACGATAAACAGGGATGCCAGACAGAACAAAGCCATTTTTAAGGGAAAAATCCCCGATTTATGGGGAGAAACAGGGATTTTTGTCTGAAAAAGTCATATTTAATGGGAAAAACCCCAGATTTAAGGGGAAAAAAACAGGGATTTCTGTCAGAAAAAGCCATATGTAATGGAAAACCTGGGATTTCTGTCAGAAAAAGCCATATTTAAGGGGAAAAACCCCAGATTTAATGAGAGAAACTGGGATTTCTTGCAGAAAAAGCCATATGTAATGGTAAAACCCCCAGATTTAATGTGAAAAACAGGGATTTGTGTCAGAAGAAGCCATATTTAATGGGAAAAATCCCAGATATAATAGGCAAAACAGGGATTTCTGTGAGAAAAGCCCAGCTTTAAGGGGCAAAACAGGGATTTCTGTCAGAAAACGGCAGATATAATGGGAAAAACCCCAGATTATAGGGGAAAACCTGGGATTTCTGTGAGAAAAGCCCAGATTTAATGGAAAGCCAGGGATTTCTGACAGAAAAAGCTGTATTTAATGGGAAAAACAGGGATTTAAAGGGAAAGCCAGGGATTTCTGTGAGAAAACGGCAGATTTAATGTGAAAAACAGGGATTTCGAGGAGAAAACCCCTGACTTAAAGGGAAAACCAGGGATTTCTCTCAGAAAAAGCCATATTTGAAGGGAGAAACCCCATATTTCAGGGGAAAAACAGGGATTTTTGTTAGAAAAGCCCAGATTTAATGTGAAAAACAGAGACTTCTAGGAGAACAAACCATATTTAAGGAGAGAACCCAAGAGTTTTGACGATAAACAGGGATGCCAGACAGAACAAAGCCATTTTTAAGGGAAAAATCCCCGATTTGATGGGAAAAAGAGGGATTTTTGTCAGGAAAAGCCATATTTAATGGGAAAAACCCCAGATTTAAGGGGAAAAAAACAGGGATTTCTGTCAGAAAAAGCCATATTGAAGGGGAAAAACCCCAGATGTAATAGGAAAAAACAGGGATGTCTGGCAGAAAAAGCCATATTTAATGGGAAAAACCCCAGATTTAATGTGAAATCCTGGGATTTCTAGGGGAGGAAGCCATATTTAAGGGGAAAAACCCCAGATGTAATAGGAAA
Source organism: Tetrao urogallus (assembly GCF_951394365.1). Classification (NCBI taxonomy): domain Eukaryota; kingdom Metazoa; phylum Chordata; class Aves; order Galliformes; family Phasianidae; genus Tetrao; species Tetrao urogallus. Next base: position 341,282 of record NW_027638856.1, on the reverse strand, counting down.
AAACAGGGATGTCTGGCAGAAAAAGCCATATTTAATGGGAAACAGGGATTTCTGTGAGAAAAAGCCATATTTAAGGGTAAAAACTCCAATGAAAAGGGGAAAAAAGGGGATTCCTGTGAGAAAACCCCGATTTAAAGGGAAAACCAGGGATTTCTCTCAGAAAAAGCCATTATTTGAAGGGAGAAACCCATATTTCAGGGGAAAAACAGGGATTTTTGTTAGAAAAGCCCAGGTTTAATGGAAAAACAGAGACTTCTAGGAGAACAAATCATATTTAAGAGAAAACCCAAGATTTTTGACGATAAACAGGGATGCCAGACAGAAAGAAGCCATTTTTAAGGGAAAAATCCCCGATTTATGGGGAAAAACAGGGATTTTTGTCTGAAAAAGTCATATTTAATGGGAAAAACCCCAGATTTAAGGGGAAAAAAACAGGGATTTCTGTCAGAAAAAGCCATATGTAATGGAAAACCTGGGATTTCTGTCAGAAAAAGCCATATTTAAGGGGAAAAACCCCAGATTTAATGAGAGAAACTGGGATTTCTTGCAGAAAAAGCCATATGTAATGGTAAAACCCCCAGATTTAATGTGAAAAACAGGGATTTGTGTCAGAAGAAGCCATATTTAATGGGAAAAATCCCAGATATAATAGGCAAAACAGGGATTTCTGTGAGAAAAGCCCAGCTTTAAGGGGCAAAACAGGGATTTCTGTCAGAAAACGGCAGATATAATGGGAAAAACCCCAGATTATAGGGGAAAACCTGGGATTTCTGTGAGAAAAGCCCAGATTTAATGGAAAGCCAGGGATTTCTGTCAGAAAAAGCTGTATTTAATGGGAAAAACAGGGATTTAAAGGGAAAGCCAGGGATTTCTGTGAGAAAACGGCAGATTTAATGTGAAAAACAGGGATTTCGAGGAGAAAACCCCTGACTTAAAGGGAAAACCAGGGATTTCTCTCAGAAAAAGCCATATTTGAAGGGAGAAACCCCATATTTCAGGGGAAAAACAGGGATTTTTGTTAGAAAAGCCCAGGTTGAATGGAAAAACAGGGATTTCTAGGAGAACTAACCACATTTAAGGTGAAAACCCAAGATTTTTGACGATAAACAGGGATGCCAGAGAGAAAAAAACCATTTTTAAGGGAAAAATCCCCGATTTATGGGTAAAAACAGGGATTTTTGTCAGAAAAAGCCATATTTAAGGGGAAAAATCCCAGATTTAATCGGAAAAACAGGGATTAATGTCAGAGAAAGCCATATTTAAGGGGAAAAATCCCAGATTTAATCGGAAAAACGGGGATTTCTGTGAGAAAAGCCCAGCTTTAAGGGGCAAAACAGGGATTTCTGTCAGAAAACGGCAGATATAATGGGAAAAACCCCAGATTATAGGGGAAAACCTGGGATTTCTGTGAGAAAAGCCCAGATTTAATGGAAAGCCAGGGATTTCTGACAGAAAAAGCCGTATTTAATGGGAAAAACAGGGATTTAAAGGGAAAGCCAGGGATTTCTGTGAGAAAACGGCAGATTTAATGTGAAAAACAGGGATTTCGAGGAGGAAACCCCTGACTTAAAGGGAAAACCAGGGATTTCTCTCAGAAAAAGCCATATTTGAAGGGAGAAACCCCATATTTCAGGGGAAAAACAGGGATTTTTGTTAGAAAAGCCCAGGTTGAATGGAAAAACAGGGATTTCTAGGAGAAGAAACCACATTTAAGGTGAAAATCCAAGATTTTTGACGATAAACAGGGATGCCAGAGAGAAAAAACCCATTTTTAAGGGAAAAATCCCCGATTTATGGGTAAAAACAGGGATTTTTGTCAGAAAAAGCCATATTTAAGGGGAAAAGGCCCAGATCTAATGGGAACAAAGTGTTTTCTTGCAGAAAAGTCCATATTTAATGGGAAAAATCCCAGATTTAATAGGAAAAAACAGGGATGTCTGGCAGAAAAAGCCGTATATAATGGGAGAAACCCCAGATATAATAGGCAAAACAGGGATTTCTGTGAGAAAACGGCAGATATAATGTGAAAAACAGGGATTTCTGTGAGGAAAAGCCCTATTTCTGGGTAAAAACTCCAAATACAAGGGGAAAAACAGGGATTTCGAGGAGGAAACCCCTGATTTAAAGGGAAAACCAGGGATTTCTCTCAGAAAAAGCCATATTTGAAGGGAGAAACCCCATATTTCAGGGGAAAAACAGGGATTTTTGTTAGAAAAGCCCAGATTTAATGTGAAAAACAGAGACTTCTAGGAGAACAAACCATATTTAAGGAGAGAACCCAAGAGTTTTGACGATAAACAGGAATGCCAGACAGAACAAAGCCATTTTTAAGGGAAAAATCCCCGATTTGATGGGAAAAAGAGGGATTTTTGTCAGGAAAAGCCATATTTAATGGGAAAAACCCCAGATTTAAGGGGAAAAAAACAGGGATTTCTGTCAGAAAAAGCCATATTGAAGGGGAAAAACCCCAGATGTAATAGGAAAAAACAGGGATGTCTGGCAGAAAAAGCCATATTTAATGGGAAAAACCCCAGATTTAATGTGAAATCCTGGGATTTCTAGGGGAGGAAGCCATATTTAAGGGGAAAAACCCCAGATGTAATAGGAAAAAACAGGGATGTCTGGCAGAAAAAGCCATATTTAATGGGAAACAGGGATTTCTGTGAGAAAAAGCCATATTTAAGGGTAAAAACTCCAATGAAAAGGGGAACAAAGGGGATTCCTGTGAGAAAACCCCGATTTAAAGGGAAAACCAGGGATTTCTCTCAGAAAAAGCCATATTTGAAGGGAGAAACCCATATTTCAGGGGAAAAACAGGGATTTTTGTTAGAAAAGCCCAGGTTTAATGGAAAAACAGAGACTTCTAGGAGAACAAATCATATTTAAGAGAAAACCCAAGATTTTTGACGATAAACAGGAATGCCAGAGAGAAAGAAGCCATTTTTAAGGGAAAAATCCCCGATTTATGGGGAAAAAAAGGGATTTTTGTCTGAAAAAGTCATATTTAATGGGAAAAACCCCAGATTTAAGGGGAAAAAAACAGGGATTTCTGTCAGAAAAAGCCATATGTAATGGAAAACCTGGGATTTCTGTCAGAAAAAGCCATATTTAAGGGGAAAAACCCCAGATTTAATGTGAGAAACTGGGATTTCTGGCAGAAAAAGCCATATTTAAGGGGAAAAATCCCAGATTTAATCGGAAAAACAGGGATTAATGTCAGAAAAAGCCATATTTAAGGGGAAAAATCCCAGATTTAATCGTAAAATGGGGATTTCTGTGAGAAAAGCCCAGCTTTAAGGGGCAAAACAGGGATTTCTGTCAGAAAACGGCAGATATAATGGGAAAAACCCCAGATTATAGGGGAAAACCTGGGATTTCTGTGAGAAAAGCCCAGATTTAATGGAAAGCCAGGGATTTCTGACAGAAAAAGCTGTATTTAATGGGAAAAACGGGGATTTAAAGGGAAAGCCAGGGATTTCTGTGAGAAAACGGCAGATTTAATGTGAAAAACAGGGATTTCTGTGAGGAAAAGCCCTATTTCTGGGTAAAAACTCCAAATACAAGGGGAAAAACAGGGATTTCGAGGAGGAAACCCCTGATTTAAAGGGAAAACCAGGGATTTCTCTCAGAAAAAGCCATATTTGAAGGGAGGAACCCCATATTTCAGGGGAAAAACAGGGATTTTTGTTAGAAAAGCCCAGATTTAATGTGAAAAACAGAGACTTCTAGGAGAACAAACCATATTTAAGGAGAGAACCCAAGAGTTTTGACGATAAACAGGGATGCCAGACAGAACAAAGCCATTTTTAAGGGAAAAATCCCCGATTTGATGGGAAAAAGAGGGATTTTTGTCAGGAAAAGCCATATTTAATGGGAAAAACCCCAGATTTAAGGGGAAAAAAACAGGGATTTCTGTCAGAAAAAGCCATATTGAAGGGGAAAAACCCCAGATGTAATAGGAAAAAACAGGGATGTCTGGCAGAAAAAGCCATATTTAATGGGAAAAACCCCAGATTTAATGTGAAATCCTGGGATTTCTAGGGGAGGAAGCCATATTTAAGGGGAAAAACCCCAGATGTAATAGGAAAAAACAGGGATGTCTGGCAGAAAAAGCCATATTTAATGGGAAACAGGGATTTCTGTGAGAAAAAGCCATATTTAAGGGTAAAAACTCCAATGAAAAGGGGAACAAAGGGGATTCCTGTGAGAAAACCCCGATTTAAAGGGAAAACCAGGGATTTCTCTCAGAAAAAGCCATATTTGAAGGGAGAAACCCATATTTCAGGGGAAAAACAGGGATTTTTGTTAGAAAAGCCCAGGTTTAATGGAAAAACAGAGACTTCTAGGAGAACAAATCATATTTAAGAGAAAACCCAAGATTTTTGACGATAAACAGGAATGCCAGAGAGAAAGAAGCCATTTTTAAGGGAAAAATCCCCGATTTATGGGGAAAAACAGGGATTTTTGTCTGAAAAAGTCATATTTAATGGGAAAAACCCCAGATTTAAGGGGAAAAAAACAGGGATTTCTGTCAGAAAAAGCCATATGTAATGGAAAACCTGGGATTTCTGTCAGAAAAAGCCATATGTAAGGGGAAAAACCCCAGATTTAATCGGAAAAACAGGGATTAATGTCAGAAAAAGCCATATTTAAGGGGAAAAATCCCAGATTTAATTGGAAAAACGGGGATTTCTGTGAGAAAAGCCCAGCTTTAAGGGGCAAAACAGGGATTTCTGTCAGAAAACGGCAGATATAATGGGAAAAACCCCAGATTATAGGGGAAAACCTGGGATTTCTGTGAGAAAAGCCCAGATTTAATGGAAAGCCAGGGATTTCTGACAGAAAAAGCTGTATTTAATGGGAAAAACAGGGATTTAAAGGGAAAGCCAGGGATTTCTGTGAGAAAACGGCAGATTTAATGTGAAAAACAGGGATTTCGAGGAGAAAACCCCTGACTTAAAGGGAAAACCAGGGATTTCTCTCAGAAAAAGCCATATTTGAAGGGAGAAACCCCATATTTCAGGGGAAAAACAGGGATTTTTGTTAGAAAAGCCCAGATTTAATGTGAAAAACAGAGACTTCTAGGAGAACAAACCATATTTAAGGAGAGAACCCAAGAGTTTTGACGATAAACAGGGATGCCAGACAGAACAAAGCCATTTTTAAGGGAAAAATCCCCGATTTGATGGGAAAAAGAGGGATTTTTGTCAGGAAAAGCCATATTTAATGGGAAAAACCCCAGATTTAAGGGGAAAAAAACAGGGATTTCTGTCAGAAAAAGCCATATTGAAGGGGAAAAACCCCAGATGTAATAGGAAAAAACAGGGATGTCTGGCAGAAAAAGCCATATTTAATGGGAAAAACCCCAGATTTAATGTGAAATCCTGGGATTTCTAGGGGAGGAAGCCATATTTAAGGGGAAAAACCCCAGATGTAATAGGAAAAAACAGGGATGTCTGGCAGAAAAAGCCATATTTAATGGGAAACAGGGATTTCTGTGAGAAAAAGCCATATTTAAGGGTAAAAACTCCAATGAAAAGGGGAACAAAGGGGATTCCTGTGAGAAAACCCCGATTTAAAGGGAAAACCAGGGATTTCTCTCAGAAAAAGCCATATTTGAAGGGAGAAACCCATATTTCAGGGGAAAAACAGGGATTTTTGTTAGAAAAGCCCAGGTTTAATGGAAAAACAGAGACTTCTAGGAGAACAAATCATATTTAAGAGAAAACCCAAGATTTTTGACGATAAACAGGGATGCCAGAGAGAAAGAAGCCATTTTTAAGGGAAAAATCCCCGATTTATGGGGAAAAACAGGGATTTTTGTCTGAAAAAGTCATATTTAATGGGAAAAACCCCAGATTTAAGGGGAAAAAAACAGGGATTTCTGTCAGAAAAAGCCATATGTAATGGAAAACCTGGGATTTCTGTCAGAAAAAGCCATATGTAAGGGGAAAAACCCCAGATTTAATCGGAAAAACAGGGATTAATGTCAGAAAAAGCCATATTTAAGGGGAAAAATCCCAGATTTAATTGGAAAAACGGGGATTTCTGTGAGAAAAGCCCAGCTTTAAGGGGCAAAACAGGGATTTCTGTCAGAAAACGGCAGATATAATGGGAAAAACCCCAGATTAAAGGGGAAAACCTGGGATTTCTGTGAGAAAAGCCCAGATTTAATGGAAAGCCAGGGATTTCTGTCAGAAAAAGCTGTATTTAATGGGAAAAACAGGGATTTAAAGGGAAAGCCAGGGATTTCTGTGAGAAAACTGCAGATTTAATGTGAAAAACAGGGATTTCGAGGAGAAAACCCCTGACTTAAAGGGAAAACCAGGGATTTCTCTCAGAAAAAGCCATATTTGAAGGGAGAAACCCCATATTTCAGGGGAAAAACAGGGATTTTTGTTAGAAAAGCCCAGGTTGAATGGAAAAACAGGGATTTCTAGGAGAACTAACCACATTTAAGGTGAAAACCCAAGATTTTTGACGATAAACAGGGATGCCAGAGAGAAAAAAACCATTTTTAAGGGAAAAATCCCAGATTTGATGGTAAAAACAGGGATTTTTGTCAGAAAAAGCCATATTTAAGGGGAAAAGGCCCAGATCTAATGGGAACAGAGTGTTTTCTTGCAGAAAAGTCCATATTTAAGGGGAAAAATCCCAGATGTAATAGGAAAAAACAGGGATTTCTGGCAGAAAAAGCCGTATATAATGGGAGAAACCCCAGATATAATAGGCAAAACAGGGATTTCTGTGAGAAAACGGCAGATATAATGTGAAAAACAGGGATTTCTGTGAGGAAAAGCCCTATTTCTGGGTAAAAACTCCAAATACAAGGGGAAAAACAGGGATTTCGAGGAGGAAACCCCTGATTTAAAGGGAAAACCAGGGATTTCTCTCAGAAAAAGTCATATTTGAAGGGAGGAACCCCATATTTCAGGGGAAAAACAGGGATTTTTGTTAGAAAAGCCCAGATTTAATGTGAAAAACAGAGACTTCTAGGAGAACAAACCATATTTAAGGAGAGAACCCAAGAGTTTTGACGATAAACAGGGATGCCAGACAGAACAAAGCCATTTTTAAGGGAAAAATCCCCGATTTGATGGGAAAAAGAGGGATTTTTGTCAGGAAAAGCCATATTTAATGGGAAAAACCCCAGATTTAAGGGGAAAAAAACAGGGATTTCTGTCAGAAAAAGCCATATTGAAGGGGAAAAACCCCAGATGTAATAGGAAAAAACAGGGATGTCTGGCAGAAAAAGCCATATTTAATGGGAAAAACCCCAGATTTAATGTGAAATCCTGGGATTTCTAGGGGAGGAAGCCATATTTAAGGGGAAAAACCCCAGATGTAATAGGAAAAAACAGGGATGTCTGGCAGAAAAAGCCATATTTAATGGGAAACAGGGATTTCTGTGAGAAAAAGCCATATTTAAGGGTAAAAACTCCAATGAAAAGGGGAACAAAGGGGATTCCTGTGAGAAAACCCCGATTTAAAGGGAAAACCAGGGATTTCTCTCAGAAAAAGCCATATTTGAAGGGAGAAACCCATATTTCAGGGGAAAAACAGGGATTTTTGTTAGAAAAGCCCAGGTTTAATGGAAAAACAGAGACTTCTAGGAGAACAAATCATATTTAAGAGAAAACCCAAGATTTTTGACGATAAACAGGAATGCCAGAGAGAAAGAAGCCATTTTTAAGGGAAAAATCCCCGATTTATGGGGAAAAAAAGGGATTTTTGTCTGAAAAAGTCATATTTAATGGGAAAAACCCCAGATTTAAGGGGAAAAAAACAGGGATTTCTGTCAGAAAAAGCCATACGTAATGGAAAACCTGGGATTTCTGTCAGAAAAAGCCATATTTAAGGGGAAAAACCCCAGATTTAATGTGAGAAACTGGGATTTCTGGCAGAAAAAGCCATATTTAAGGGGAAAAATCCCAGATTTAATCGGAAAAACAGGGATTTGTGTCAGAAGAAGCCATATTTAAGGGGAAAAATCCCAGATTTAATCGGAAAAACGGGGATTTCTGTGAGAAAAGCCCAGCTTTAAGGGGCAAAACAGGGATTTCTGTCAGAAAACGGCAGATATAATGGGAAAAACCCCAGATTATAGGGGAAAACCTGGGATTTCTGTGAGAAAAGCCCAGATTTAATGGAAAGCCAGGGATTTCTGTCAGAAAAAGCTGTATTTAATGGGAAAAACAGGGATTTAAAGGGAAAGCCAGGGATTTCTGTGAGAAAACGGCAGATTTAATGTGAAAAACAGGGATTTCGAGGAGAAAACCCCTGACTTAAAGGGAAAACCAGGGATTTCTCTCAGAAAAAGCCATATTTGAAGGGAGAAACCCCATATTTCAGGGGAAAAACAGGGATTTTTGTTAGAAAAGCCCAGGTTGAATGGAAAAACAGGGATTTCTAGGAGAACTAACCACATTTAAGGTGAAAACCCAAGATTTTTGACGATAAACAGGGATGCCAGACAGAAAAAACCCATTTTTAAGGGAAAAATCCCCGATTTATGGGTAAAAACAGGGATTTTTGTCAGAAAAAGCCATATTTAAGGGGAAAAGGCCCAGATCTAATGGGAACAGAGTGTTTTCTTGCAGAAAAGTCCATATTTAATGGGATAAATCCCAGATTTAATAGGAAAAAACAGGGATGTCTGGCAGAAAAAGCCGTATATAATGGGAGAAACCCCAGATATAATAGGCAAAACAGGGATTTCTGTGAGAAAACGGCAGATTTAATGGGAAAAACAGGGATTTCTGTGAGGAAAAGCCCTATTTCTGGGTAAAAACTCCAAATACAAGGGGAAAAACAGGGATTTCGAGGAGGAAACCCCTGACTTCAAAGGAAAACCAGGGATTTCTCTCAGAAAAAGCCATATTTGAAGGGAGAAACCCCATATTTCAGGGGAAAAACAGGGATTTTTGTTAGAAAAGCCCAGATTTAATGTGAAAAACAGAGACTTCTAGGAGAACAAACCATATTTAAGGAGAAAACCCTAGATTTTTGACGATAAACAGGGATGCCAGACAGAAAAATGCCATTTTTAAGGGAAAAATCCCCGATTTATGGGGAAAAAGAGGGATTTTTGTCAGGAAAAGCCATATTTAATGGGAAAAACCCCAGATTTAAGGGGAAAAAAACAGGGATTTCTGTCAGAAAAAGCCATATTGAAGGGGAAGAACCCCAGATGTAATAGGAAAAAACAGGGATGTCTGGCAGAAAAAGCCATATTTAATGGGAAACAGGGATTTCTGTGAGAAAAAGCCATATTTAAGGGTAAAAACTCCAATGAAAAGGGGAACAAAGGGGATTCCTGTGAGAAAACCCCGATTTAAAGGGAAAACCAGGGATTTCTCTCAGAAAAAGCCATATTTGAAGGGAGAAACCCATATTTCAGGGGAAAAACAGGGATTTTTGTTAGAAAAGCCCAGGTTTAATGGAAAAACAGAGACTTCTAGGAGAACAAATCATATTTAAGAGAAAACCCAAGATTTTTGACGATAAACAGGAATGCCAGAGAGAAAGAAGCCATTTTTAAGGGAAAAATCCCCGATTTATGGGGAAAAACAGGGATTTTTGTCTGAAAAAGTCATATTTAATGGGAAAAACCCCAGATTTAAGGGGAAAAAAACAGGGATTTCTGTCAGAAAAAGCCATATGTAATGGAAAACCAGGGATTTCTGTCAGAAAAAGCCATATTTAAGGGGAAAAACCCCAGATTTAATGTGAGAAACTGGGATTTCTGGCAGAAAAAGCCATATGTAATGGTAAAACCCCCAGATTTAATGTGAAAAACAGGGATTAATGTCAGAAAAAGCCATATTTAATGGGAAAAATCCCAGATATAATAGGCAAAACAGGGATTTCTGTGAGAAAAGCCCAGCTTTAAGGGGCAAAACAGGGATTTCTGTGAGAAAACGGCAGATATAATGGGAAAAACCCCAGATTATAGGGGAAAACCTGGTATTTCTGTGAGAAAAGCCCAGATTTAATGGAAAGCCAGGGATTTCTGACAGAAAAAGCTGTATTTAATGGGAAAAACAGGGATTTAAAGGGAAAACCAGGGATTTCTCTCAGAAAAAGCCATATTTGAAGGGAGAAACCCCATATTTCAGGGGAAAAACAGGGATTTTTGTTAGAAAAGCCCAGGTTGAATGGAAAAACAGGGATTTCTAGGAGAACTAACCACATTTAAGGTGAAAACCCAAGAGTTCTGGGGATAAACAGGGACTTCTGGCAGAAAAAAGCCATTTTTAAGGGAAAAACCCCAGATTTGATGGGAAAGACAGGGATTCCTGTGAGAAAAAGCCATATTTAAGGGGAAAAGGCCCAGATTTAAATGGAAAACCAGGGATTTCTGTCAGAAAAAGCCATATTGAAGGGGAAAAACCCCAGATGTAATAGGAAAAAACAGGGATGTCTGTCAGAAAAAGCCATATGTAATGGAAAACCTGGGATTTCTGTCAGAAAAAGCCATATTGAAGGGGAAAAGCCCCAGATTTGATGGGAAAGACAGGGATTCCTGTGAGAAAAAGCCATATTGAAGGGGAAAAGGCGCAGATTTAAGGGGAAAGACAGGGATTTCTGGCAGAAAAAGCCATATCACATGGAAAAACAGGGATTTAAAGGGAGAAAGCCACATTTAAGGGGAAAAGGCCGGATTTGATGGGAAAACCAGGTATTTCTAGGAGAGAAAGCCGTATTTAATGGGAAAAACCCCAGATTTAATGTGAGAAACAGGGATTTCTGTCAGAAAAAGCCATATGTAGTGGTAAAAACCCCAGATTTAATGTGAAAAACAGGGATTTGTGTCAGAAGAAGCCATATTTAATGGGAAAAATCCCAGATATAATAGGCAAAACAGGGATTTCTGTGGGAAAAGCCCAGATTGAATGGAAAGCCAGGGATTTCTGTTGGAAAAAGCCATATTTAATGGGAAAAACGGGGATTTAAAGGGAAAGCCAGGGATTTCTGTGAGAAAACGGCAGACTTAATGTGAAAAACAGGGATTTCGAGGAGAAAACCCCTGACTTAAAGGGAAAACCAGGGATTTCTCTCAGAAAAAGCCATATTTGAAGGGAGGAACCCCATATTTCAGGGGAAAAACAGGGATTTTTGTTAGAAAAGCCCAGATTTAATGTGAAAAACAGAGACTTCTAGGAGAACAAACCATATTTAAGGAGAAAACCCTAGATTTTTGACGATAAACAGGGATGCCAGACAGAAAAATGCCATTTTTAAGGGAAAAATCCCCGATTTATGGGGAAAAAGAGGGATTTTTGTCAGGAAAAGCCATATTTAATGGGAAAAACCCCAGATTTAAGGGGAAAAAAACAGGGATTTCTGTCAGAAAAAGCCATATTGAAGGGGAAAAACCCCAGATTTAATAGGAAAAAACAGGGATGTCTGGCAGAAAAAGCCATATTTAATGGGAAACAGGGATTTCTGTGAGAAAAAGCCATATTTAAGGGTAAAAACTCCAATGAAAAGGGGAAAAAAGGGGATTCCTGTGAGAAAACCCCGATTTAAAGGGAAAACCAGGGATTTCTCTCAGAAAAAGCCATATTTGAAGGGAGAAACCCATATTTCAGGGGAAAAACAGGGATTTTTGTTAGAAAAGCCCAGGTTTAATGGAAAAACAGAGACTTCTAGGAGAACAAATCATATTTAAGAGAAAACCCAAGATTTTTGACGATAAACAGGGATGCCAGACAGAACAAAGCCATTTTTAAGGGAAAAATCCCCGATTTATGGGGAAAAACAGGGATTTTTGTCTGAAAAAGTCACATTTAATGGGAAAAACCCCAGATTTAAGGGGAAAAAAACAGGGATTTCTGTCAGAAAAAGCCATATGTAATGGAAAACCTGGGATTTCTGTCAGAAAAAGCCATATTTAAGGGGAAAAACCCCAGATTTAATGTGAGAAACTGGGATTTCTGGCAGAAAAAGCCATATGTAATGGTAAAACCCCCAGATTTAATGTGAAAAACAGGGATTTGTGTCAGAAAAAGTCCATATTGAAGGGGAAAAATCCCAGATTTAATCGGAAAAACAGGGATTAATGTCAGAAAAAGCCATATTTAAGGGGAAAAATCCCAGATTTAATCGGAAAAACGGGGATTTCTGTGAGAAAAGCCCAGCTTTAAGGGGTAAAACAGGGATTTCTGTGAGAAAACGGCAGATATAATGGGAAAAACCCCAGATTATAGGGGAAAACCTGGGATTTCTGTGAGAAAAGCCCAGATTTAATGGAAAGCCAGGGATTTCTGACAGAAAAAGCTGTATTTAATGGGAAAAACAGGGATTTAAAGGGAAAACCAGGGATTTCTCTCAGAAAAAGCCATATTTGAAGGGAGAAACCCCATATTTCAGGGGAAAAACAGGGATTTTTGTTAGAAAAGCCCAGGTTGAATGGAAAAACAGGGATTTCTAGGAGAACTAACCACATTTAAGGAGAAAACCCAAGATTTTTGACGATAAACAGGGATGCCAGACAGAAAAAAGCCATTTTTATGGGAAAAATCCCCGATTTGATGGGAAAAACAGGGATTTTTGTCAGAAAAGTCCATATTGAAGGGGAAAAAACCCAGATTTAAGGGGAAAACCAGGGATTTCTGTCAGAAAAAGCCATATTGAAGGGGAAAACCCCAGATTTAATAGGAAAAAACAGGGATGTCTGTCAGAAAAAGCCATATGTAATGGAAAACCTGGGATTTCTGTCAGAAAAAGCCATATTGAAGGGGAAAAGCCCCAGATTTGATGGGAAAGACAGGGATTCCTGTGAGAAAAAGCCATATTGAAGGGGAAAAGGCGCAGATTTAAGGGGAAAGACAGGGATTTCTGGCAGAAAAAGCCATATCACATGGAAAAACAGGGATTTAAAGGGAAAAACCCACATTTAAGGGGAAAAGGCCGGATTTGATGGGAAAACCAGGTATTTCTAGGAGAGAAAGCCGTATTTAATGGGAAAAACCCCAGATTTAATGTGAGAAACAGGGATTTCTGTCAGAAAAAGCCATATGTAGTGGTAAAAACCCCAGATTTAATGTGAAAAACAGGGATTTGTGTCAGAAGAAGCCATATTTAATGGGAAAAATCCCAGATATAATAGGAAAAAACAGGGATGTCTGGCAGAAAAAGCCGTATATAATGGGAAAAACCACAGATTTAATAGGAAAAACAGGGATTTCTGTGAGAAAACGGCAGATTTAATGTGAAAAACAGGGATTTCTGTGAGGAAAAGCCCTATTTCTGGGTAAAAACTCCAAATACAAGGCGAAAAACAGGGATTTCGAGGAGGAAACCCCTGATTTAAAGGGAAAACCAGGGATTTCTCTCAGAAAAAGCCATATTTGAAGGGAGGATCCCCATATTTCAGGGGAAAAACAGGGATTTTTGTTAGAAAAGCCCAGATTTAATGTGAAAAACAGAGACTTCTAGGAGAACAAACCATATTTAAGGAGAGAACCCAAGATTTTTGACGATAAACAGGGATGCCAGACAGAAAAAAGCCATTTTTAAGGGAAAAACCCCAGATTTGATGGGAAAGACAGGGATTCCTGTGAGAAAAAGCCATATTTAAGGGGAAAAGGCCCAGATCTAATGGGAACAGAGTGTTTTCTTGCAGAAAAGTCCATATTGAAGGGGAAAAATCCCAGATTTAATAGCAAAACCTGGGATTTCTGGCAGAAAAAGCCGTATATAATGGGAAAAACCAAAGAATTAATAGGAAAAACAGGGATTTCTGTGAGAAAACGGCAGATTTAATGGGAAAAACAGGGATTTCTGTGAGGAAAAGCCCTATTTCTGGGTAAAATCTCCAAATACAAGGGGAAAAACAGGGATTTCGAGGAGAAAACCCCTGACTTAAAGGGAAAACCAGGGATTTCTCTCAGAAAAAGCCATATTTGAAGGGAGAAACCCCATATTTCAGGGGAAAAACAGGGATTTTTGTTAGAAAAGCCCAGGTTGAATGGAAAAACAGGGATTTCTAGGAGAAAAACCCACATTTAAGGAGAAAACCCAAGATTTTTGACGATAAACAGGGATGCCAGACAGAAAAAAGCCATTTTTATGGGAAAAATCCCCGATTTATGGGGAAAAACGGGGATTTCTGTCAGAAAAGTCCATATTAAATGGGAAAAAACCCAGATTTAAGGGGAAAACCAGGGATTTCTGTCAGAAAAAGCCATATTGAAGGGGAAAAACCCCAGATGTAATAGGAAAAAACAGGGATGTCTGTCAGAAAAAGCCATATGTAATGGAAAACCTGGGATTTCTGTCAGAAAAAGCCCTATTTATGGGGAAAAGCCCCAGATTTGATGGGAAAGACAGGGATTCCTGTGAGAAAAAGCCATATTGAAGGGGAAAAGGCGCAGATTTAAGGGGAAAGACAGGGATTTCTGGCAGAAAAAGCCATATCACATGGAAAAACAGGGATTTCTAGGGGAAAAAGCCATATTTAAGGGGAAAAGGCCGGATTTGATGGGAAAACCAGGTATTTCTAGGAGAGAAATCCATATTTAATGGGAAAAACCCCAGATTTAATGTGAAAACCTGGGATTTCTGTCAGAAAAAGCCATATGTAGTGGTAAAAACCCCAGATTTAATGTGAAAAACAGGGATTTGTGTCAGAAGAAGCCATATTTAATGGGAAAAATCCCAGATATAATAGGCAAAACAGGGATTTCTGTGAGAAAAGCCCAGATTGAATGGAAAGCCAGGGATTTCTGTTGGAAAAAGCCGTATTTAATGGGAAAAACGGGGATTTAAAGGGAAAGCCAGGGATTTCTGTGAGAAAACGTCAGATTTAATGTGAAAAACAGGGATTTCGAGGAGAAAACCCCTGACTTAAAGGGAAAACCAGGGATTTCTCTCAGAAAAAGCCATATTTGAAGGGAGAAACCCCATATTTCAGGGGAAAAACAGGGATTTTTGTTAGAAAAGCCCAGGTTGAATGGAAAAACAGGGATTTCTAGGAGAACTAACCACATTTAAGGAGAAAACCCAAGAGTTCTGGGGATAAACAGGGACTTCTGGCAGAAAAAAGCCATTTTTAAGGGAAAAACCCCAGATTTGATGGGAAAAACAGGGATTCCTGTGAGAAAAAGCCATATTTAAGGGGAAAAGGCCCAGATCTAATGGGAACAGAGTGTTTTCTTGCAGAAAAGTCCATATTGAAGGGGAAAAATCCCAGATTTAATAGCAAAACCTGGGATTTCTGGCAGAAAAAGCCGTATATAATGGGAAAAACCACAGATTTAATAGGAAAAACAGGGATTTCTGTGAGAAAACGGCAGATTTAATGGGAAAAACAGGGATTTCTGTGAGGAAAAGCCCTATTTCTGGGTAAAAACTCCAAATACAAGGGGAAAAACAGGGATTTCGAGGAGGAAACCCCTGACTTAAAGGGAAAACCAGGGATTTCTCCAAGAAAAAGCCATATTTGAAGGGAGAAACCCCATATTTCAGGGGAAAAACAGGGATTTTTGTTAGAAAAGCCCAGGTTGAATGGAAAAACAGGGATTTCTAGGAGAACTAACCACATTTAAGGAGAAAACCCAAGATTTTTGACGATAAACAGGGATGCCAGACAGAAAAAAGCCATTTTTAAGGGAAAATCCCCGATTTATGGGGAAAAAGAGGGATTTCTGTCAGAAAAGTCCATATTAAATGGGAAAAAACCCAGATTTAAGGGGAAAACCAGGGATTTCTGTCAGAAAAAGCCATATTGTAGGGGAAAAACCCCAGATGTAATAGGAAAAAACAGGGATGTCTGTCAGAAAAAGCCATATGTAATGGAAAACCTGGGATTTCTGTCAGAAAAAGCCCTATTTATGGGGAAAAGCCCCAGATTTGATGGGAAAGACAGGGATTCCTGTGAGAAAAAGCCATATTGAAGGGGAAAAGGCGCAGATTTAAGGGGAAAGACAGGGATTTCTGGCAGAAAAAGCCATATCACATGGAAAAACAGGGATTTAAAGGGAAAAAGCCATATTTAAGGGGAAAAGGCCGGATTTGATGGGAAAACCAGGTATTTCTAGGAGAGAAATCCATATTTAATGGGAAAAACCCCAGATTTAATGTGAAAAACTGGGATTTCTGTCAGAAAAAGCCATATGTAGTGGTAAAAACCCCAGATTTAATGTGAAAAACAGGGATTTGTGTCAGAAGAAGCCATGTTTAATGGGAAAAATCTCAGATATAATAGGCAAAACAGGGATTTCTGTGAGAAAAGCCCAGATTGAATGGAAAGCCAGGGATTTCTGTTGGAAAAAGCCATATTTAATGGGAAAAACGGGGATTTAAAGGGAAAGCCAGGGATTTCTGTGAGAAAACGGCAGATTTAATGTGAAAAACAGGGATTTCGAGGAGAAAACCCCTGACTTAAAGGGAAAACCAGGGATTTCTCTCAGAAAAAGCCATATTTGAAGGGAGAAACCCCATATTTCAGGGGAAAAACAGGGATTTTTGTTAGAAAAGCCCAGGTTGAATGGAAAAACAGGGATTTCAAGGAGAAAAACCCACATTTAAGGAGAAAAGCCAAGATTTTTGACGATAAACAGGGATGCCAGACAGAAAAAAGCCATTTTTAAGGGGAAAACCCCAGATTTGATGGGAAAGACAGGGATTCCTGTGAGAAAAAGCCATATTTAAGGGGAAAAGGCCCAGATCTAATGGGAACAGAGTGTTTTCTTGCAGAAAAGTCCATATTGAAGGGGAAAAATCCCAGATTTAATAGCAAAACCTGGGATTTCTGGCAGAAAAAGCCGTATATAATGGGAAAAACCACAGATTTAATAGGAAAAACAGGGATTTCTGTGAGAAAACGGCAGATTTAATGTGAAAAACAGGGATTTCTGTGAGGAAAAGCCCTATTTCTGGGTAAAAACTCCAAATACAAGGGGAAAAACAGGGATTTCGAGGAGAAAACCCCTGATTTAAAGGGAAAACCAGGGATTTCTCTCAGAAAAAGCCATATTTGAAGGGAGAAACCCCATATTTCAGGGGAAAAACAGGGATTTTTGTTAGAAAAGCCCAGGTTGAATGGAAAAACAGGGATTTCAAGGAGAACTAACCACATTTAAGGAGAAAACCCAAGATTTTTGACGATAAACAGGGATGCCAGACAGAAAAAAGCCATTTTTAAGGGAAAAATCCCCGATTTATGGGGAAAAACGGGGATTTCTGTCAGAAAAGTCCATATTTAAGGGGAAAAACCCCAGATTTGATGGGAAAACCAGGGATTTCTGTCAGAAAAAGCCATATTGAAGGGGAAAAACCCCAGATGTAATAGGAAAAAACAGGGATGTCTGTCAGAAAAAGCCATATGTAATGGAAAACCTGGGATTTCTGTCAGAAAAAGCCATATTGAAGGGGAAAAGGCGCAGATTTAAGGGGAAAGACAGGGATTTCTGGCAGAAAAAGCCATATCACATGGAAAAACAGGGATTTCTAGGGGAAAAAGCCATATTTAAGGGGAAAAGGCTGGATTTGATGGGAAAACCAGGTATTTCTAGGAGAGAAAGCCATATTTAATGGGAAAAACCCCAGATTTAATGTGAGAAACAGGGATTTCTGTCAGAAAAAGCCATATGTAGTGGTAAAAACCCCAGATTTAATGTGAAAAACAGGGATTTGTGTCAGAAGAAGCCATGTTTAATGGGAAAAATCCCAGATATAATAGGCAAAACAGGGATTTCTGTGAGAAAAGCCCAGATTGAATGGAAAGCCAGGGATTTCTGTCGGAAAAAGCCATATTTAATGGGAAAAACGGGGATTTAAAGGGAAAGCCAGGGATTTCTGTGAGAAAACGGCAGATTTAATGTGAAAAACAGGGATTTCGAGGAGAAAACCCCTGACTTAAAGGGAAAACCAGGGATTTCTCTCAGAAAAAGCCATATTTGAAGGGAGAAACCCCATATTTCAGGGGAAAAACAGGGATTTTTGTTAGAAAAGCCCAGGTTGAATGGAAAAACAGGGATTTCTAGGAGAACTAACCACATTTAAGGAGAAAACCCAAGAGTTCTGGGGATAAACAGGGACTTCTGGCAGAAAAAAGCCATTTTTAAGGGAAAAACCCCAGATTTGATGGGAAAAACAGGGATTCCTGTGAGAAAAAGCCATATTTAAGGGGAAAAGGCCCAGATCTAATGGGAACAGAGTGTTTTCTTGCAGAAAAGTCCATATTGAAGGGGAAAAATCCCAGATTTAATAGCAAAACCTGGGATTTCTGGCAGAAAAAGCCGTATATAATGGGAAAAACCACAGATTTAATAGGAAAAACAGGGATTTCTGTGAGAAAACGGCAGATTTAATGGGAAAAACAGGGATTTCTGTGAGGAAAAGCCCTATTTCTGGGTAAAAACTCCAAATACAAGGGGAAAAACAGGGATTTCGAGGAGGAAATCCCTGACTTAAAGGGAAAACCAGGGATTTCTCTCAGAAAAAGCCATATTTGAAGGGAGAAACCCCATATTTCAGGGGAAAAACAGGGATTTTTGTTAGAAAAGCCCAGGTTGAATGGAAAAACAGGGATTTCTAGGAGAAAAACCCACATCTAAGGAGAAAAGCCAAGATTTTTGACGATAAACAGGGATGCCAGACAGAAAAAAGCCATTTTTAAGGGAAAATCCCCGATTTATGGGGAAAAAGAGGGATTTCTGTCAGAAAAGTCCATATTGAAGGGGAAAAAACCCAGATTTAAGGGGAAAACCAGGGATTTCTGTCAGAAAAAGCCATATTGAAGGGGAAAAACCCCAGATGTAATAGCAAAAAACAGGGATGTCTGTCAGAAAAAGCCATATTGAAGGGGAAAAACCCCAGATGTAATAGGAAAAAACAGGGATGTCTGTCAGAAAAAGCCATATGTAATGGAAAACCTGGGATTTCTGTCAGAAAAAGCCATATTGAAGGGGAAAAGCCCCAGATTTGATGGGAAAGACAGGGATTCCTGTGAGAAAAAGCCATATTGAAGGGGAAAAGGCGCAGATTTAAGGGGAAAGACAGGGATTTCTGGCAGAAAAAGCCATATCACATGGAAAAACAGGGATTTCTAGGGGAAAAAGCCATATTTAAGGGGAAAAGGCCGGATTTGATGGGAAAACCAGGTATTTCTAGGAGAGAAATCCATATTTAATGGGAAAAACCCCAGATTTAATGTGAAAACCTGGGATTTCTGTCAGAAAAAGCCATATGTAGTGGTAAAAACCCCAGGTTTAATGTGAAAAACAGGGATTTGTGTCAGAAGAAGCCATATTTAATGGGAAAAATCCCAGATATAATAG
The DNA here is from genome assembly GCF_951394365.1 of Tetrao urogallus. Taxonomy (NCBI): domain Eukaryota; kingdom Metazoa; phylum Chordata; class Aves; order Galliformes; family Phasianidae; genus Tetrao; species Tetrao urogallus. The sequence goes on along the minus strand of NW_027638856.1, from coordinate 321,993 downwards.
GCAAAACAGGGATTTCTGTGAGAAAAGCCCAGATTGAATGGAAAGCCAGGGATTTCTGTTGGAAAAAGCCGTATTTAATGGGAAAAACGGGGATTTAAAGGGAAAGCCAGGGATTTCTGTGAGAAAACGGCAGATTTAATGTGAAAAACAGGGATTTCGAGGAGAAAACCCCTGACTTAAAGGGAAAACCAGGGATTTCTCTCAGAAAAAGCCATATTTGAAGGGAGAAACCCCATATTTCAGGGGAAAAACAGGGATTTTTGTTAGAAAAGCCCAGGTTGAATGGAAAAACAGGGATTTCTAGGAGAACTAACCACATTTAAGGAGAAAACCCAAGAGTTCTGGGGATAAACAGGGACTTCTGGCAGAAAAAAGCCATTTTTAAGGGAAAAACCCCAGATTTGATGGGAAAAACAGGGATTCCTGTGAGAAAAAGCCATATTTAAGGGGAAAAGGCCCAGATCTAATGGGAACAGAGTGTTTTCTTGCAGAAAAGTCCATATTGAAGGGGAAAAATCCCAGATTTAATAGCAAAACCTGGGATTTCTGGCAGAAAAAGCCGTATATAATGGGAAAAACCACAGATTTAATAGGAAAAACAGGGATTTCTGTGAGAAAACGGCAGATTTAATGGGAAAAACAGGGATTTCTGTGAGGAAAAGCCCTATTTCTGGGTAAAAACTCCAAATACAAGGGGAAAAACAGGGATTTCGAGGAGGAAACCCCTGACTTAAAGGGAAAACCAGGGATTTCTCTCAGAAAAAGCCATATTTGAAGGGAGAAACCCCATATTTCAGGGGAAAAACAGGGATTTTTGTTAGAAAAGCCCAGGTTTAATGGAAAAACAGGGATTTCTAGGAGAACTAACCACATTTAAGGAGAAAACCCAAGATTTTTGACGATAAACAGGGATGCCAGACAGAAAAAAGCCATTTTTAAGGGAAAAATCCCCGATTTATGGGGAAAAACGGGGATTTCTGTCAGAAAAGTCCATATTTAATGGGAAAAAACCCAGATTTAAGGGGAAAACCAGGGATTTCTGTCAGAAAAAGCCATATTGAAGGGGAAAACCCCAGATGTAATAGGAAAAAACAGGGATGTCTGTCAGAAAAAGCCATATGTAATGGAAAACCTGGGATTTCTGTCAGAAAAAGCCATATTGAAGGGGAAAAGGCGCAGATTTAAGGGGAAAGACAGGGATTTCTGGCAGAAAAAGCCGTATCTTATGGAAAAACAGGGATTTCTAGGGGAAAAAGCCATATTTAAGGGGAAAAGGCTGGATTTGATGGGAAAACCAGGTATTTCTGGGAGAGAAAGCCATATTTAATGGGAAAAACCCCAGATTTAATGTGAGAAACAGGGATTTCTGTCAGAAAAAGCCATATGTAGTGGTAAAAACCCCAGATTTAATGTGAAAAACAGGGATTTGTGTCAGAAGAAGCCATGTTTAATGGGAAAAATCCCAGATATAATAGGCAAAACAGGGATTTCTGTGAGAAAAGCCCAGATTGAATGGAAAGCCAGGGATTTCTGTCGGAAAAAGCCATATTTAATGGGAAAAACGGGGATTTAAAGGGAAAGCCAGGGATTTCTGTGAGAAAACGGCAGATTTAATGTGAAAAACAGGGATTTCGAGGAGAAAACCCCTGACTTAAAGGGAAAACCAGGGATTTCTCTCAGAAAAAGCCATATTTGAAGGGAGAAACCCCATATTTCAGGGGAAAAACAGGGATTTTTGTTAGAAAAGCCCAGGTTGAATGGAAAAACAGGGATTTCTAGGAGAACTAACCACATTTAAGGAGAAAACCCAAGAGTTCTGGGGATAAACAGGGACTTCTGGCAGAAAAAAAGCCATTTTTAAGGGAAAAACCCCAGATTTGATGGGAAAGACAGGGATTCCTGTGAGAAAAAGCCATATTTAAGGGGAAAAGGCCCAGATCTAATGGGAACAGAGTGTTTTCTTGCAGAAAAGTCCATATTGAAGGGGAAAAATCCCAGATTTAATAGCAAAACCTGGGATTTCTGGCAGAAAAAGCCGTATATAATGGGAAAAACCACAGATTTAATAGGAAAAACAGGGATTTCTGTGAGAAAACGGCAGATTTAACGTGAAAAACAGGGATTTCTGTGAGGAAAAGCCCTATTTCTGGGTAAAATCTCCAAATACAAGGGGAAAAACAGGGATTTCGAGGAGGAAACCCCTGATTTAAAGGGAAAACCAGGGATTTCTCTCAGAAAAAGCCATATTTGAAGGGAGAAACCCCATATTTCAGGGGAAAAACAGGGATTTTTGTTAGAAAAGCCCAGGTTTAATGGAAAAACAGGGATTTCTAGGAGAAAAAACCATATTTAAGGAGAAAACCCAAGATTTTTGACGATAAACAGGGATGCCAGACAGAAAAAAGCCATTTTTAAGGGAAAAACCCCAGATTTGATGGGAGAAACAGGGATTTCTGTCAGAAAAGTCCATATTAAATGGGAAAAAACCCAGATTTAAGGGGAAAACCAGGGATTTCTGTCAGAAAAAGCCATATTGAAGGGGAAAAACCCCAGATGTAATAGGAAAAAACAGGGATGTCTGTCAGAAAAAGCCATATGTAATGGAAAACCTGGGATTTCTGTCAGAAAAAGCCATATTGAAGGGGAAAAGCCCCAGATTTGATGGGAAAGACAGGGATTCCTGTGAGAAAAAGTCATATTGAAGGGGAAAAGGCCCAGATTTAAGGGGAAAGACAGGGATTTCTGGCAGAAAAAGCCATATCACATGGAAAAACAGGGATTTAAAGGGAAAAAGCCATATTTAAGGGGAAAAGGCCGGATTTGATGGGAAAACCAGGTATTTCTAGGAGAGAAAGCCGTATTTAATGGGAAAAACCCCAGATTTAATGTGAGAAACAGGGATTTCTGGCAGAAAAAGCCATATGTAGTGGTAAAAACCCCAGATTTAATGTGAAAAACAGGGATTTGTGTCAGAAGAAGCCATATTTAATGGGAAAAATCCCAGATATAATAGGCAAAACAGGGATTTCTGTGAGAAAAGCCCAGATTGAATGGAAAGCCAGGGATTTCTGTCGGAAAAAGCCATATTTAATGGGAAAAACGGGGATTTAAAGGGAAAGCCAGGGATTTCTGTGAGAAAACGGCAGATTTAATGTGAAAAACAGGGATTTCGAGGAGAAAACCCCTGACTTAAAGGGAAAACCAGGGATTTCTCCCAGAAAAAGCCATATTTGAAGGGAGAAACCCCATATTTCAGGGGAAAAACAGGGATTTTTGTTAGAAAAGCCCAGGTTGAATGGAAAAACAGGGATTTCTAGGAGAACTAACCACATTTAAGGAGAAAACCCAAGATTTTTGACGATAAACAGGGATGCCAGACAGAAAAAAGCCATTTTTATGGGAAAATCCCCGATTTATGGGGAAAAAGAGGGATTTCTGTCAGAAAAGTCCATATTTAATGGGAAAAAACCCAGATTTAAGGGGAAAACCAGGGATTTCTGTCAGAAAAAGCCATATTGTAGGGGAAAAACCCCAGATGTAATAGGAAAAAACAGGGATGTCTGTCAGAAAAAGCCATATGTAATGGAAAACCTGGGATTTCTGTCAGAAAAAGCCCTATTTATGGGGAAAAGCCCCAGATTTGATGGGAAAGACAGGGATTCCTGTGAGAAAAAGCCATATTGAAGGGGAAAAGGCGCAGATTTAAGGGGAAAGACAGGGATTTCTGGCAGAAAAAGCCATATCACATGGAAAAACAGGGATTTCTAGGGGAAAAAGCCATATTTAAGGGGAAAAGGCCGGATTTGATGGGAAAACCAGGTATTTCTAGGAGAGAAATCCATATTTAATGGGAAAAACCCCAGATTTAATGTGAAAACCTGGGATTTCTGGCAGAAAAAGCCATATGTAGTGGTAAAAACCCCAGGTTTAATGTGAAAAACAGGGATTTGTGTCAGAAGAAGCCATATTTAATGGGAAAAATCCCAGATATAATAGGCAAAACAGGGATTTCTGTGAGAAAAGCCCAGATTGAATGGAAAGCCAGGGATTTCTGTTGGAAAAAGCCGTATTTAATGGGAAAAACGGGGATTTAAAGGGAAAGCCAGGGATTTCTGTGAGAAAACGGCAGATTTAATGTGAAAAACAGGGATTTCGAGGAGAAAACCCCTGACTTAAAGGGAAAACCAGGGATTTCTCTCAGAAAAAGCCATATTTGAAGGGAGAAACCCCATATTTCAGGGGAAAAACAGGGATTTTTGTTAGAAAAGCCCAGGTTTAATGGAAAAACAGGGATTTCTAGGAGAACTAACCACATTTAAGGAGAAAACCCAAGAGTTCTGGGGATAAACAGGGACTTCTGGCAGAAAAAAGCCATTTTTAAGGGAAAAACCCCAGATTTGATGGGAAAAACAGGGATTCCTGTGAGAAAAAGCCATATTTAAGGGGAAAAGGCCCAGATCTAATGGGAACAGAGTGTTTTCTTGCAGAAAAGTCCATATTGAAGGGGAAAAATCCCAGATTTAATAGCAAAACCTGGGATTTCTGGCAGAAAAAGCCGTATATAATGGGAAAAACCACAGATTTAATAGGAAAAACAGGGATTTCTGTGAGAAAACGGCAGATTTAATGGGAAAAACAGGGATTTCTGTGAGGAAAAGCCCTATTTCTGGGTAAAAACTCCAAATACAAGGGGAAAAACAGGGATTTCGAGGAGGAAACCCCTGACTTAAAGGGAAAACCAGGGATTTCTCTCAGAAAAAGCCATATTTGAAGGGAGAAACCCCATATTTCAGGGGAAAAACAGGGATTTTTGTTAGAAAAGCCCAGGTTGAATGGAAAAACAGGGATTTCTAGGAGAACTAACCACATTTAAGGAGAAAACCCAAGATTTTTGACGATAAACAGGGATGCCAGACAGAAAAAAGCCATTTTTAAGGGAAAAATCCCCGATTTGATGGGAAAAACGGGGATTTCTGTCAGAAAAGTCCATATTGAAGGGGAAAAAACCCAGATTTAAGGGGAAAACCAGGGATTTCTGTCAGAAAAAGCCATATTGAAGGGGAAAACCCCAGATGTAATAGGAAAAAACAGGGATGTCTGTCAGAAAAAGCCATATGTAATGGAAAACCTGGGATTTCTGTCAGAAAAAGCCATATTGAAGGGGAAAAGGCGCAGATTTAAGGGGAAAGACAGGGATTTCTGGCAGAAAAAGCCGTATCTTATGGAAAAACAGGGATTTCTAGGGGAAAAAGCCATATTGAAGGGGAAAAGGCTGGATTTGATGGGAAAACCAGGTATTTCTAGGAGAGAAAGCCATATTTAATGGGAAAAACCCCAGATTTAATGTGAAAAACTGGGATTTCTGGCAGAAAAAGCCATATGTAGTGGTAAAAACCCCAGATTTAATGTGAAAAACAGGGATTTGTGTCAGAAGAAGCCATGTTTAATGGGAAAAATCCCAGATATAATAGGCAAAACAGGGATTTCTGTGAGAAAAGCCCAGATTGAATGGAAAGCCAGGGATTTCTGTCGGAAAAAGCCATATTTAATGGGAAAAACGGGGATTTAAAGGGAAAGCCAGGGATTTCTGTGAGAAAACGGCAGATTTAACGTGAAAAACAGGGATTTCGAGGAGAAAACCCCTGACTTAAAGGGAAAACCAGGGATTTCTCTCAGAAAAAGCCATATTTGAAGGGAGAAACCCCATATTTCAGGGGAAAAACAGGGATTTTTGTTAGAAAAGCCCAGGTTGAATGGAAAAACAGGGATTTCTAGGAGAACTAACCACATTTAAGGAGAAAACCCAAGAGTTCTGGGGATAAACAGGGACTTCTGGCAGAAAAAAAGCCATTTTTAAGGGAAAAACCCCAGACTTGATGGGAAAAACAGGGATTCCTGTGAGAAAAAGCCATATTTAAGGGGAAAAGGCCCAGATCTAATGGGAACAGAGTGTTTTCTTGCAGAAAAGTCCATATTGAAGGGGAAAAATCCCAGATTTAATAGCAAAACCTGGGATTTCTGGCAGAAAAAGCCGTATATAATGGGAAAAACCACAGATTTAATAGGAAAAACAGGGATTTCTGTGAGAAAACGGCAGATTTAACGTGAAAAACAGGGATTTCTGTGAGGAAAAGCCCTATTTCTGGGTAAAATCTCCAAATACAAGGGGAAAAACAGGGATTTCGAGGAGGAAACCCCTGACTTAAAGGGAAAACCAGGGATTTCTCTCAGAAAAAGCCATATTTGAAGGGAGAAACCCCATATTTCAGGGGAAAAACAGGGATTTTTGTTAGAAAAGCCCAGGTTGAATGGAAAAACAGGGATTTCTAGGAGAAAAACCCACATTTAAGGAGAAAACCCAAGATTTTTGACGATAAACAGGGATGCCAGACAGAAAAAAGCCATTTTTAAGGGAAAAACCCCAGATTTGATGGGAGAAACAGGGATTTCTGTCAGAAAAGTCCATATTTAAGGGGAAAAAACCCAGATTTAAGGGGAAAACCAGGGATTTCTGTCAGAAAAAGCCATATTGAAGGGGAAAAACCCCAGATGTAATAGGAAAAAACAGGGATGTCTGTCAGAAAAAGCCATATGTAATGGAAAACCTGGGATTTCTGTCAGAAAAAGCCATATTGAAGGGGAAAAGCCCCAGATTTGATGGGAAAGACAGGGATTCCTGTGAGAAAAAGCCATATTGAAGGGGAAAAGGTGCAGATTTAAGGGGAAAGACAGGGATTTCTGGCAGAAAAAGCCATATCACATGGAAAAACAGGGATTTAAAGGGAAAAAGCCATATTTAAGGGGAAAAGGCCGGATTTGATGGGAAAACCAGGTATTTCTGGGAGAGAAAGCCATATTTAATGGGAAAAACCCCAGATTTAATGTGAGAAACAGGGATTTCTGGCAGAAAAAGCCATATGTAGTGGTAAAAACCCCAGATTTAATGTGAAAAACAGGGATTTGTGTCAGAAGAAGCCATATTTAATGGGAAAAATCCCAGATATAATAGGCAAAACAGGGATTTCTGTGAGAAAAGCCCAGATTGAATGGAAAGCCAGGGATTTCTGTCGGAAAAAGCCATATTTAATGGGAAAAACGGGGATTTAAAGGGAAAGCCAGGGATTTCTGTGAGAAAACGGCAGATTTAATGTGAAAAACAGGGATTTCGAGGAGAAAACCCCTGACTTAAAGGGAAAACCAGGGATTTCTCCCAGAAAAAGCCATATTTGAAGGGAGAAACCCCATATTTCAGGGGAAAAACAGGGATTTTTGTTAGAAAAGCCCAGGTTGAATGGAAAAACAGGGATTTCTAGGAGAAAAAACCACATTTAAGGAGAAAACCCAAGAGTTCTGGGGATAAACAGGGACTTCTGGCAGAAAAAAGCCATTTTTAAGGGAAAAACCCCAGATTTGATGGGAAAGACAGGGATTCCTGTGAGAAAAAGCCATATTTAAGGGGAAAAGGCCCAGATCTAATGGGAACAGAGTGTTTTCTTGCAGAAAAGTCCATATTGAAGGGGAAAAATCCCAGATTTAATAGCAAAACCTGGGATTTCTGGCAGAAAAAGCCGTATATAATGGGAAAAACCAAAGAATTAATAGGAAAAACAGGGATTTCTGTGAGAAAACGGCAGATTTAATGTGAAAAACGGGGATTTCTGTGAGGAAAAGCCCTATTTCTGGGTAAAAACTCCAAATACAAGGGGAAAAACAGGGATTTCGAGGAGGAAACCCCTGACTTAAAGGGAAAACCAGGGATTTCTCTCAGAAAAAGCCATATTTGAAGGGAGAAACCCCATATTTCAGGGGAAAAACAGGGATTTTTGTTAGAAAAGCCCAGGTTTAATGGAAAAACAGGGATTTCTAGGAGAAAAACCCACATTCAAGGAGAAAACCCAAGATTTTTGACGATAAACAGGGATGCCAGACAGAAAAAAGCCATATTTAAGGGAAAAACCCCAGATTTGATGGGAGAAACAGGGATTTTTTTTAGAAAAGTCCATATTAAATGGGAAAAAACCCAGATTTAAGGGGAAAACCAGGGATTTCTGTCAGAAAAAGCCATATTGAAGGGGAAAAGCCCCAGATTTGATGGGAAAGACAGGGATTCCTGTGAGAAAAAGCCATATTGAAGGGGAAAAGGCGCATATTTAAGGGGAAAGACAGGGATTTCTGGCAGAAAAAGCCATATCACATGGAAAAACAGGGATTTCTAGGGGAAAAAGCCATATTTAAGGGGAAAAGGCCGGATTTGATGGGAAAACCAGGTATTTCTAGGAGAGAAAGCCATATTTAATGGGAAAAACCCCAGATTTAATGTGAGAAACAGGGATTTCTGTCAGAAAAAGCCATATGTAGTGGTAAAAACCCCAGATTTAATGTGAAAAACAGGGATTTGTGTCAGAAGAAGCCATATTTAATGGGAAAAATCCCAGATATAATAGGCAAAACAGGGATTTCTGTGAGAAAAGCCCAGATTGAATGGAAAGCCAGGGATTTCTGTCAGAAAAAGCCATATTTAATGGGAAAAACGGGGATTTAAAGGGAAAGCCAGGGATTTCTGTGAGAAAACGGCAGATTTAATGTGAAAAACAGGGATTTCGAGGAGAAAACCCCTGACTTAAAGGGAAAACCAGGGATTTCTCCCAGAAAAAGCCATATTTGAAGGGACAAACCCCATATTTCAGGGGAAAAACAGGGATTTTTGTTAGAAAAGCCCAGGTTGAATGGAAAAACAGGGATTTCTAGGAGAACTAACCACATTTAAGGTGAAAACCCAAGAGTTCTGGGGATAAACAGGGACTTCTGGCAGAAAAAAGCCATTTTTAAGGGAAAAACCCCAGATTTGATGGGAAAGACAGGGATTCCTGTGAGAAAAAGCCATATTTAAGGGGAAAAGGCCCAGATCTAATGGGAACAGAGTGTTTTCTTGCAGAAAAGTCCATATTGAAGGGGAAAAATCCCAGATTTAATAGCAAAACCTGGGATTTCTGGCAGAAAAAGCCGTATATAATGGGAAAAACCAAAGAATTAATAGGAAAAACAGGGATTTCTGTGAGAAAACGGCAGATTTAACGTGAAAAACAGGGATTTCTGTGAGGAAAAGCCCTATTTCTGGGTAAAAACTCCAAATACAAGGGGAAAAACAGGGATTTCGAGGAGGAAACCCCTGATTTAAAGGGAAAACCAGGGATTTCTCCCAGAAAAAGCCATATTTGAAGGGAGAAACCCCATATTTCAGGGGAAAAACAGGGATTTTTGTTAGAAAAGCCCAGGTTGAATGGAAAAACAGGGATTTCTAGGAGAAAAACCCACATTTAAGGAGAAAACCCAAGATTTTTGATGATAAACAGGGATGCCAGACAGAAAAAAGCCATTTTTAAGGGAAAAACCCCAGATTTGATGGGAGAAACAGGGATTTCTGTCAGAAAAGTCCATATTAAATGGGAAAAAACCCAGATTTAAGGGGAAAACCAGGGATTTCTGTCAGAAAAAGCCATATTGTAGGGGAAAAACCCCAGATGTAATAGGAAAAAACAGGGATGTCTGTCAGAAAAAGCCATATGTAATGGAAAACCTGGGATTTCTGTCAGAAAAAGCCATATTGAAGGGGAAAAGCCCCAGATTTGATGGGAAAGACAGGGATTCCTGTGAGAAAAAGCCATATTGAAGGGGAAAAGGCACAGATTTAAGGGGAAAGACAGGGATTTCTGGCAGAAAAAGCCATATCACATGGAAAAACAGGGATTTAAAGGGAAAAAGCCATATTTAAGGGGAAAAGGCCGGATTTGATGGGAAAACCAGGTATTTCTGGGAGAGAAAGCTGTATTTAATGGGAAAAACCCCAGATTTAATGTGAGAAACAGGGATTTCTGTCAGAAAAAGCCATATGTAGTGGTAAAAACCCCAGGTTTAATGTGAAAAACAGGGATTTGTGTCAGAAGAAGCCATATTTAATGGGAAAAATCCCAGATATAATAGGCAAAACAGGGATTTCTGTGAGAAAAGCCCAGATTGAATGGAAAGCCAGGGATTTCTGTCGGAAAAAGCCATATTTAATGGGAAAAACGGGGATTTAAAGGGAAAGCCAGGGATTTCTGTGAGAAAACGGCAGATTTAATGTGAAAAACAGGGATTTCGAGGAGAAAACCCCTGACTTAAAGGGAAAACCAGGGATTTCTCTCAGAAAAAGCCATATTTGAAGGGAGAAACCCCATATTTCAGGGGAAAAACAGGGATTTTTGTTAGAAAAGCCCAGGTTGAATGGAAAAACAGGGATTTCTAGGAGAACTAACCACATTTAAGGAGAAAACCCAAGAGTTCTGGGGATAAACAGGGACTTCTGGCAGAAAAAAGCCATTTTTAAGGGAAAAACCCCAGATTTGATGGGAAAGACAGGGATTCCTGTGAGAAAAAGCCATATTTAAGGGGAAAAGGCCCAGATCTAATGGGAACAGAGTGTTTTCTTGCAGAAAAGTCCATATTGAAGGGGAAAAATCCCAGATTTAATAGCAAAACCTGGGATTTCTGGCAGAAAAAGCCGTATATAATGGGAAAAACCACAGATTTAATAGGAAAAACAGGGATTTCTGTGAGAAAACGGCAGATTTAACGTGAAAAACAGGGATTTCTGTGAGGAAAAGCCCTATTTCTGGGTAAAAACTCCAAATACAAGGGGAAAAACAGGGATTTCGAGGAGGAAACCCCTGACTTAAAGGGAAAACCAGGGATTTCTCTCAGAAAAAGCCATATTTGAAGGGAGAAACCCCATATTTCAGGGGAAAAACAGGGATTTTTGTTAGAAAAGCCCAGGTTGAATGGAAAAACAGGGATTTCTAGGAGAAAAACCCACATTTAAGGAGAAAACCCAAGATTTTTGACGATAAACAGGGATGCCAGACAGAAAAAAGCCATTTTTAAGGGAAAAACCCCAGATTTGATGGGAGAAACAGGGATTTCTGTCAGAAAAGTCCATATTAAATGGGAAAAAACCCAGATTTAAGGGGAAAACCAGGGATTTCTGTCAGAAAAAGCCATATTGAAGGGGAAAAACCCCAGATGTAATAGGAAAAAACAGGGATGTCTGTCAGAAAAAGCCATATGTAATGGAAAACCTGGGATTTCTGTCAGAAAAAGCCATATTGAAGGGGAAAAGCCCCAGATTTGATGGGAAAGACAGGGATTCCTGTGAGAAAAAGCCACATTGAAGGGGAAAAGGCGCAGATTTAAGGGGAAAGACAGGGATTTCTGGCAGAAAAAGCCATATCACATGGAAAAACAGGGATTTAAAGGGAAAAAGCCATATTTAAGGGGAAAAGGCCGGATTTGATGGGAAAACCAGGTATTTCTGGGAGAGAAAGCTGTATTTAATGGGAAAAACCCCTGATTTAATGTGAGAAACAGGGATTTGTGTCAGAAAAAGCCATATGTAGTGGTAAAAACCCCAGGTTTAATGTGAAAAACAGGGATTTGTGTCAGAAGAAGCCATGTTTAATGGGAAAAATCCCAGATATAATAGGCAAAACAGGGATTTCTGTGAGAAAAGCCCAGATTGAATGGAAAGCCAGGGATTTCTGTTGGAAAAAGCCATATTTAATGGGAAAAACGGGGATTTAAAGGGAAAGCCAGGGATTTCTGTGAGAAAACGGCAGATTTAATGTGAAAAACAGGGATTTCGAGGAGAAAACCCCTGACTTACAGGGAAAACCAGGGATTTCTCTCAGAAAAAGCCATATTTGAAGGGAGAAACCCCATATTTCAGGGGAAAAACAGGGATTTTTGTTAGAAAAGCCCAGGTTGAATGGAAAAACAGGGATTTCTAGGAGAACTAACCACATTTAAGGAGAAAACCCAAGATTTTTGATGATAAACAGGGATGCCAGACAGAAAAAAGCCATTTTTAAGGGAAAAACCCCAGATTTGATGGGAAAGACAGGGATTCCTGTGAGAAAAAGCCATATTTAAGGGGAAAAGGCCCAGATCTAATGGGAACAGAGTGTTTTCTTGCAGAAAAGTCCATATTGAAGGGGAAAAATCCCAGATTTAATAGCAAAACCTGGGATTTCTGGCAGAAAAAGCCGTATATAATGGGAAAAACCACAGATTTAATAGGAAAAACAGGGATTTCTGTGAGAAAACGGCAGATTTAACGTGAAAAACAGGGATTTCTGTGAGGAAAAGCCCTATTTCTGGGTAAAAACTCCAAATACAAGGGGAAAAACAGGGATTTCGAGGAGGAAACCCCTGACTTAAAGGGAAAACCAGGGATTTCTCTCAGAAAAAGCCATATTTGAAGGGAGAAACCCCATATTTCAGGGGAAAAACAGGGATTTTTGTTAGAAAAGCCCAGGTTGAATGGAAAAACAGGGATTTCTAGGAGAAAAACCCACATTTAAGGAGAAAAGCCAAGATTTTTGACGATAAACAGGGATGCCAGACAGAAAAAAGCCATTTTTAAGGGAAAAACCCCAGATTTGATGGGAGAAACAGGGATTTCTGTCAGAAAAGTCCATATTTAAGGGGAAAAAACCCAGATTTAAGGGGAAAACCAGGGATTTCTGTCAGAAAAAGCCATACTGAAGGGGAAAAACCCCAGATGTAATAGGAAAAAACAGGGATGTCTGTCAGAAAAAGCCATATGTAATGGAAAACCTGGGATTTCTGTCAGAAAAAGCCATATTGAAGGGGAAAAGCCCCAGATTTGATGGGAAAGACAGGGATTCCTGTGAGAAAAAGCCATATTGAAGGGGAAAAGGCCCAGATTTAAGGGGAAAGACAGGGATTTCTGGCAGAAAAAGCCATATCACATGGAAAAACAGGGATTTAAAGGGAAAAAGCCATATTTAAGGGGAAAAGGCCGGATTTGATGGGAAAACCAGGTATTTCTAGGAGAGAAAGCCATATTTAATGGGAAAAACCCCAGATTTAATGTGAGAAACAGCGATTTCTGTCAGAAAAAGCCATATGTAGTGGTAAAAACCCCAGATTTAATGTGAAAAACAGGGATTTGTGTCAGAAGAAGCCATATTTAATGGGAAAAATCCCAGATATAATAGGCAAAACAGGGATTTCTGTGAGAAAAGCCCAGATTGAATGGAAAGCCAGGGATTTCTGTTGGAAAAAGCCGTATTTAATGGGAAAAACGGGGATTTAAAGGGAAAGCCAGGGATTTCTGTGAGAAAACGGCAGATTTAATGTGAAAAACAGGGATTTCGAGGAGAAAACCCCTGACTTAAAGGGAAAACCAGGGATTTCTCTCAGAAAAAGCCATATTTGAAGGGAGAAACCCCATATTTCAGGGGAAAAACAGGGATTTTTGTTAGAAAAGCCCAGGTTGAATGGAAAAACAGGGATTTCAAGGAGAAAAACCCACATTTAAGGAGAAAAGCCAAGATTTTTGACGATAAACAGGGATGCCAGACAGAAAAAAGCCATTTTTAAGGGAAAAACCCCAGATTTGATGGGAAAGACAGGGATTCCTGTGAGAAAAAGCCATATTTAAGGGGAAAAGGCCCAGATCTAATGGGAACAGAGTGTTTTCTTGCAGAAAAGTCCATATTGAAGGGGAAAAATCCCAGATTTAATAGCAAAACCTGGGATTTCTGGCAGAAAAAGCCGTATATAAAGGGAAAAACCCCAGATTTAATGTGAGAAACAGGGATTTCTGTCAGAAAAAGCCATATGTAGTGGTAAAAACCCCAGATTTAATGTGAAAAACAGGGATTTGTGTCAGAAGAAGCCATATTTAATGGGAAAAATCCCAGATATAATAGGCAAAACAGGGATTTCTGTGAGAAAAGCCCAGATTGAATGGAAAGCCAGGGATTTCTGTCGGAAAAAGCCATATTTAATGGGAAAAACGGGGATTTAAAGGGAAAGCCAGGGATTTCTGTGAGAAAACGGCAGATTTAATGTGAAAAACAGGGATTTCGAGGAGAAAACCCCTGACTTAAAGGGAAAACCAGGGATTTCTCTCAGAAAAAGCCATATTTGAAGGGAGAAACCCCATATTTCAGGGGAAAAACAGGGATTTTTGTTAGAAAAGCCCAGGTTGAATGGAAAAACAGGGATTTCAAGGAGAAAAACCCACATTTAAGGAGAAAAGCCAAGATTTTTGACGATAAACAGGGATGCCAGACAGAAAAAAGACATTTTTAAGGGAAAAACCCCAGATTTGATGGGAAAGACAGGGATTCCTGTGAGAAAAAGCCATATTTAAGGGGAAAAGGCCCAGATCTAATGGGAACAGAGTGTTTTCTTGCAGAAAAGTCCATATTGAAGGGGAAAAATCCCAGATTTAATAGCAAAACCTGGGATTTCTGGCAGAAAAAGCCGTATATAATGGGAAAAACCCCAGATTTAATGTGAAAAACAGGGATTTCTGTGAGAAAACGGCAGATTTAACGTGAAAAACAGGGATTTCTCTGAGGAAAAGCCCTATTTCTGGGTAAAAACTCCAAATACAAGGGGAAAAACAGGGATTTCGAGGAGAAAACCCCTGACTTAAAGGGAAAACCAGGGATTTCTCCCAGAAAAAGCCATATTTGAAGGGAGAAACCCCATATTTCAGGGGAAAAACAGGGATTTTTGTTAGAAAAGCCCAGGTTGAATGGAAAAACAGGGATTTCTAGGAGAAAAACCCACATTTAAGGAGAAAACCCAAGATTTTTGACGATAAACAGGGATGCCAGACAGAAAAAAGCCATTTTTAAGGGAAAAACCCCAGATTTGATGGGAGAAACAGGGATTTCTGTCAGAAAAGTCCATATTGAAGGGGAAAAAACCCAGATTTAAGGGGAAAACCAGGGATTTCTGTCAGAAAAAGCCATATTGAAGGGGAAAAACCCCAGATGTAATAGGAAAAAACAGGGATGTCGGTCAGAAAAAGCCATATGTAATGGAAAACCTGGGATTTCTGTCAGAAAAAGCCATATTGAAGGGGAAAAGCCCCAGATTTGATGGGAAAGACAGGGATTCCTGTGAGAAAAAGCCATATTGAAGGGGAAAAGGCCCAGATTTAAGCGGAAAGACAGGGATTTCTGGCAGAAAAAGCCATATCACATGGAAAAACAGGGATTTCTAGGGGAAAAAGCCATATTTAAGGGGAAAAGGCCGGATTTGATGGGAAAACCAGGTATTTCTGGGAGAGAAAGCCGTATTTAATGGGAAAAACCCCAGATTTAATGTGAGAAACAGGGATTTCTGTCAGAAAAAGCCATATGTAGTGGTAAAAACCCCAGATTTAATGTGAAAAACAGGGATTTGTGTCAGAAGAAGCCATATTTAATGGGAAAAATCCCAGATATAATAGGCAAAACAGGGATTTCTGTGAGAAAAGCCCAGATTGAATGGAAAGCCAGGGATTTCTGTCGGAAAAAGCCATATTTAATGGGAAAAACGGGGATTTAAAGGGAAAGCCAGGGATTTCTGTGAGAAAACGGCAGATTTAATGTGAAAAACAGGGATTTCGAGGAGAAAACCCCTGACTTAAAGGGAAAACCAGGGATTTCTCTCAGAAAAAGCCATATTTGAAGGGAGAAACCCCATATTTCAGGGGAAAAACAGGGATTTTTGTTAGAAAAGCCCAGGTTGAATGGAAAAACAGGGATTTCAAGGAGAAAAACCCACATCTAAGGAGAAAAGCCAAGATTTTTGACGATAAACAGGGATGCCAGACAGAAAAAAGCCATTTTTAAGGGAAAAACCCCAGATTTGATGGGAAAGACAGGGATTCCTGTGAGAAAAAGCCATATTTAAGGGGAAAAGGCCCAGATCTAATGGGAACAGAGTGTTTTCTTGCAGAAAAGTCCATATTGAAGGGGAAAAATCCCAGATTTAATAGCAAAACCTGGGATTTCTGGCAGAAAAAGCCGTATATAATGGGAAAAACCACAGATTTAATAGGAAAAACAGGGATTTCTGTGAGAAAACGGCAGATTTAAAGGGAAAAACAGGGATTTCTGTGAGGAAAAGCCCTATTTCTGGGTAAAATCTCCAAATACAAGGGGAAAAACAGGGATTTCGAGGAGAAAACCCCTGACTTAAAGGGAAAACCAGGGATTTCTCCCAGAAAAAGCCATATTTGAAGGGAGAAACCCCATATTTCAGGGGAAAAACAGGGATTTTTGTTAGAAAAGCCCAGGTTGAATGGAAAAACAGGGATTTCTAGGAGAAAAACCCACATTTAAGGAGAAAACCCAAGATTTTTGACGATAAACAGGGATGCCAGACAGAAAAAAGCCATTTTTAAGGGAAAAACCCCAGATTTGATGGGAGAAACAGGGATTTCTGTCAGAAAAGTCCATATTAAATGGGAAAAAACCCAGATTTAAGGGGAAAACCAGGGATTTCTGTCAGAAAAAGCCATATTGAAGGGGAAAAACCCCAGATGTAATAGGAAAAAACAGGGATGTCGGTCAGAAAAAGTCATATGTAATGGAAAACCTGGGATTTCTGTCAGAAAAAGCCATATTGAAGGGGAAAAGCCCCAGATTTGATGGGAAAGACAGGGATTCCTGTGAGAAAAAGCCATATTGAAGGGGAAAAGGCCCAGATTTAAGCGGAAAGACAGGGATTTCTGGCAGAAAAAGCCATATCACATGGAAAAACAGGGATTTCTAGGGGAAAAAGCCATATTTAAGGGGAAAAGGCCGGATTTGATGGGAAAACCAGGTATTTCTGGGAGAGAAAGCCGTATTTAATGGGAAAAACCCCTGATTTAATGTGAGAAACAGGGATTTCTGTCAGAAAAAGCCATATGTAGTGGTAAAAACCCCAGATTTAATGTGAAAAACAGGGATTTGTGTCAGAAGAAGCCATATTTAATGGGAAAAATCCCAGATATAATAGGCAAAACAGGGATTTCTGTGAGAAAAGCCCAGATTGAATGGAAAGCCAGGGATTTCTGTTGGAAAAAGCCGTATTTAATGGGAAAAACGGGGATTTAAAGGGAAAGCCAGGGATTTCTGTGAGAAAACGGCAGATTTAATGTGAAAAACAGGGATTTCGAGGAGAAAACCCCTGACTTAAAGGGAAAACCAGGGATTTCTCCCAGAAAAAGCCATATTTGAAGGGAGAAACCCCATATTTCAGGGGAAAAACAGGGATTTTTGTTAGAAAAGCCCAGGTTGAATGGAAAAACAGGGATTTCTAGGAGAACTAACCACATTTAAGGAGAAAACCCAAGAGTTCTGGGGATAAACAGGGATGCCAGACAGAAAAAAGCCATATTGAAGGGGAAAATCCCCAGATTTGATGGGAAAGACAGGGATTCCTGTGAGAAAAAGCCATATTTAAGGGGAAAAGGCCCAGATCTAATGGGAACAGAGTGTTTTCTTGCAGAAAAGTCCATATTGACGGGGAAAAATCCCAGATTTAATAGCAAAACCTGGGATTTCTGGCAGAAAAAGCCGTATATAATGGGAAAAACCACAGATTTAACAGGAAAAACAGGGATTTCTGTGAGAAAACGGCAGATTTAATGTGAAAAACAGGGATTTCTGTGAGGAAAAGCCCTATTTCTGGGTAAGAACTCCAAATACAAGGGGAAAAACAGGGATTTCGAGGAGAAAACCCCTGACTTAAAGGGAAAACCAGGGATTTCTCTCAGAAAAAGCCATATTTGAAGGGAGAAACCCCATATTTCAGGGGAAAAACAGGGATTTTTGTTAGAAAAGCCCAGGTTGAATGGAAAAACAGGGATTTCTAGGAGAACTAACCACATTTAAGGAGAAAACCCAAGAGTTCTGGGGATAAACAGGGATGCCAGACAGAAAAAAGCCATATTTAAGGGAAAAACCCCAGATTTGATGGGAGAAACAGGGATTTCTGTCAGAAAAGTCCATATTTAAGGGGAAAAAACCCAGATTTAAGGGGAAAACCAGGGATTTCTGTCAGAAAAAGCCATATTGAAGGGGAAAAACCCCAGATGTAATAGGAAAAAACAGGGATGTCTGTCAGAAAAAGCCATATGTAATGGAAAACCTGGGATTTCTCTCAGAAAAAGCCATATTTGAAGGGAGAAACCCCATATTTCAGGGGAAAAACAGGGATTTTTGTTAGAAAAGACCAGGTTGAATGGAAAAACAGGGATTTCTAGGAGAAAAACCCACATCTAAGGAGAAAAGCCAAGATTTTTGACGATAAACAGGGATGCCAGACAGAAAAAAGCCATTTTTAAGGGAAAAACCCCAGATTTGATGGGAAAGACAGGGATTCCTGTGAGAAAAAGCCATATTTAAGGGGAAAAGGCCCAGATCTAATGGGAACAGAGTGTTTTCTTGCAGAAAAGTCCATATTGAAGGGGAAAAATCCCAGATTTAATAGCAAAACCTGGGATTTCTGGCAGAAAAAGCCGTATATAATGGGAAAAACCAACGAATTAATAGGAAAAACAGGGATTTCTGTGAGAAAACGGCAGATTTAATGGGAAAAACAGGGATTTCTGTGAGGAAAAGCCCTATTTCTGGGTAAAAACTCCAAATACAAGGGGAAAAACAGGGATTTCGAGGAGGAAACCCCTGATTTAAAGGGAAAACCAGGGATTTCTCTCAGAAAAAGCCATATTTGAAGGGAGAAACCCCATATTTCAGGGGAAAAACAGGGATTTTTGTTAGAAAAGCCCAGGTTGAATGGAAAAACAGGGATTTCTAGGAGAACTAACCACATTTAAGGAGAAAACCCAAGATTTTTGACGATAAACAGGGATGCCAGACAGAAAAAAGCCATATTTAAGGGAAAAACCCCAGATTTGATGGGAAAAACAGGGATTTTTTTTAGAAAAAGCCATATTGAAGGGGAAAAAACCCAGATTTAAGGGGAAAACCAGGGATTTCTGTCAGAAAAAGCCATATTGAAGGGGAAAAGCCCCAGATTTGATTGGAAAGACAGGGATTCCTGTGAGAAAAAGCCATATTGAAGGGGAAAAGGCGCAGATTTAAGGGGAAAGACAGGGATTTCTGGCAGAAAAAGCCATATCACATGGAAAAACAGGGATTTAAAGGGAAAAAGCCATATTTAAGGGGAAAAGGCCGGATTTGATGGGAAAACCAGGTATTTCTGGGAGAGAAAGCCATATTTAATGGGAAAAACCCCAGATTTAATGTGAAAAACTGGGATTTCTGGCAGAAAAAGCCATATGTAGTGGTAAAAACCCCAGATTTAATGTGAAAAACAGGGATTTGTGTCAGAAGAAGCCATATTTAATGGGAAAAATCCCAGATATAATAGGCAAAACAGGGATTTCTGTGAGAAAAGCCCAGATTGAATGGAAAGCCAGGGATTTCTGTCGGAAAAAGCCATATTTAATGGGAAAAACGGGGATTTAAAGGGAAAGCCAGGGATTTCTGTGAGAAAACGGCAGATTTAATGTGAAAAACAGGGATTTCGAGGAGAAAACCCCTGACTTAAAGGGAAAACCAGGGATTTCTCCCAGAAAAAGCCATATTTGAAGGGAGAAACCCCATATTTCAGGGGAAAAACAGGGATTTTTGTTAGAAAAGCCCAGGTTTAATGGAAAAACAGGGATTTCTAGGAGAAAAACCCACATCTAAGGAGAAAACCCAAGATTTTTGACGATAAACAGGGATGCCAGACAGAAAAAAGACATTTTTAAGGGAAAAACCCCAGATTTGATGGGAAAGACAGGGATTCCTGTGAGAAAAAGCCATATTTAAGGGGAAAAGGCCCAGATCTAATGGGAACAGAGTGTTTTCTTGCAGAAAAGTCCATATTGAAGGGGAAAAATCCCAGATTTAATAGCAAAACCTGGGATTTCTGGCAGAAAAAGCCGTATATAATGGGAAAAACCACAGATTTAATAGGAAAAACAGGGATTTCTGTGAGAAAACGGCAGATTTAATGTGAAAAACAGGGATTTCTGTGAGGAAAAGCCCTATTTCTGGGTAAAAACTCCAAATACAAGGGGAAAAACAGGGATTTCGAGGAGAAAACCCCTGACTTAAAGGGAAAACCAGGGATTTCTCTCAGAAAAAGCCATATTTGAAGGGAGAAACCCCATATTTCAGGGGAAAAACAGGGATTTTTGTTAGAAAAGCCCAGGTTGAATGGAAAAACAGGGATTTCTAGGAGAAAAACCCACATTTAAGGAGAAAACCCAAGATTTTTGACGATGAACAGGGACGCCAGACAGAAAAAAGCCATTTTTAAGGGAAAAACCCCAGATTTGATGGGAGAAACAGGGATTTTTGTTAGAAAAGTCCATATTGAAGGGGAAAAAACCCAGATTTAAGGGGAAAACCAGGGATTTCTGTCAGAAAAAGCCATATTGAAGGGGAAAAGCCCCAGATTTGATGGGAAAGACAGGGATTCCTGTGAGAAAAAGCCATATTTAAGTGGAAAAGGCCCAGATTTAAGGGGAAAGACAGGGATTTCTGGCAGAAAAAGCCATATCTAATGGAAAAACAGGGATTTCTAGGGGAAAAAGCCATATTTAAGGGGAAAAGGCCGGATTTGATGGGAAAACCAGGTATTTCTAGGAGAGAAAGCCATATTTAATGGGAAAAACCCCAGATTTAATGTGAGAAAAAGGGATTTCTGTCAGAAAAAGCCATATGTAGTGGTAAAAACCCCAGGTTTAATGTGAAAAACAGGGATTTGTGTCAGAAGAAGCCATATTTAATGGGAAAAATCCCAGATATAATAGGCAAAACAGGGATTTCTGTGAGAAAAGCCCAGATTGAATGGAAAGCCAGGGATTTCTGTCGGAAAAAGCCATATTTAATGGGAAAAACGGGGATTTAAAGGGAAAGCCAGGGATTTCTGTGAGAAAACGGCAGATTTAATGTGAAAAACAGGGATTTCGAGGAGAAAACCCCTGACTTAAAGGGAAAACCAGGGATTTCTCTCAGAAAAAGCCATATTTGAAGGGAGAAACCCCATATTTCAGGGGAAAAACAGGGATTTTTGTTAGAAAAGCCCAGGTTGAATGGAAAAACAGGGATTTCTAGGAGAACTAACCACATTTAAGGTGAAAACCCAAGAGTTCTGGGGATAAACAGGGACTTCTGGCAGAAAAAAGCCATTTTTAAGGGAAAAACCCCAGACTTGATGGGAAAGACAGGGATTCCTGTGAGAAAAAGCCATATTTAAGGGGAAAAGGCCCAGATCTAATGGGAACAGAGTGTTTTCTTGCAGAAAAGTCCATATTGAAGGGGAAAAATCCCAGATTTAATAGCAAAACCTGGGATTTCTGGCAGAAAAAGCCGTATATAATGGGAAAAACCACAGATTTAATAGGAAAAACAGGGATTTCTGTGAGAAAACGGCAGATTTAACGTGAAAAACAGGGATTTCTGTGAGGAAAAGCCCTATTTCTGGGTAAAAACTCCAAATACAAGGGGAAAAACAGGGATTTCGAGGAGGAAACCCCTGACTTAAAGGGAAAACCAGGGATTTCTCTCAGAAAAAGCCATATTTGAAGGGAGAAACCCCATATTTCAGGGGAAAAACAGGGATTTTTGTTAGAAAAGCCCAGGTTTAATGGAAAAACAGGGATTTCTAGGAGAAAAACCCATATTTAAGGAGAAAACCCAAGATTTTTGACGATAAACAGGGATGCCAGACAGAAAAAAGCCATTTTTAAGGGAAAAACCCCAGATTTGATGGGAGAAACAGGGATTTCTGTCAGAAAAGTCCATATTAAATGGGAAAAAACCCAGATTTAAGGGGAAAACCAGGGATTTCTGTCAGAAAAAGCCATATTGAAGGGGAAAAACCCCAGATGTAATAGGAAAAAACAGGGATGTCTGTCAGAAAAAGCCATATGTAATGGAAAACCTGGGATTTCTGTCAGAAAAAGCCATATTGAAGGGGAAAAGCCCCAGATTTGATGGGAAAGACAGGGATTCCTGTGAGAAAAAGCCATATTGAAGGGGAAAAGGCGCAGATTTAAGGGGAAAGACAGGGATTTCTGGCAGAAAAAGCCATATCACATGGAAAAACAGGGATTTAAAGGGGAAAAAGCCATATTTAAGGGGAAAAGGCCGGATTTGATGGGAAAACCAGGTATTTCTGGGAGAGAAAGCCGTATATAATGGGAAAAACCCCAGATTTAATGTGAGAAACAGGGATTTCTGTCAGAAAAAGCCATATGTAGTGGTAAAAACCCCAGATTTAATGTGAAAAACAGGGATTTGTGTCAGAAGAAGCCATATTTAATGGGAAAAATCCCAGATATAATAGGCAAAACAGGGATTTCTGTGAGAAAAGCCCAGATTGAATGGAAAGCCAGGGATTTCTGTTGGAAAAAGCCATATTTAATGGGAAAAACGGGGATTTAAAGGGAAAGCCAGGGATTTCTGTGAGAAAACGGCAGATTTAATGTGAAAAACAGGGATTTCGAGGAGAAAACCCCTGACTTAAAGGGAAAACCAGGGATTTCTCTCAGAAAAAGCCATATTTGAAGGGAGAAACCCCATATTTCAGGGGAAAAACAGGGATTTTTGTTAGAAAAGCCCAGGTTGAATGGAAAAACAGGGATTTCAAGGAGAAAAACCCACATTTAAGGAGAAAAGCCAAGATTTTTGACGATAAACAGGGATGCCAGACAGAAAAAAGCCATTTTTAAGGGAAAAACCCCAGATTTGATGGGAAAGACAGGGATTCCTGTGAGAAAAAGCCATATTTAAGGGGAAAAGGCCCAGATCTAATGGGAACAGAGTGTTTTCTTGCAGAAAAGTCCATATTGAAGGGGAAAAATCCCAGATTTAATAGCAAAACCTGGGATTTCTGGCAGAAAAAGCCGTATATAATGGGAAAAACCACAGATTTAACAGGAAAAACAGGGATTTCTGTGAGAAAACGGCAGATTTAATGTGAAAAACAGGGATTTCTGTGAGGAAAAGCCCTATTTCTGGGTAAAAACTCCAAATACAAGGGGAAAAACAGGGATTTCGAGGAGGAAACCCCTGACTTAAAGGGAAAACCAGGGATTTCTCTCAGAAAAAGCCATATTTGAAGGGAGAAACCCCATATTTCAGGGGAAAAACAGGGATTTTTGTTAGAAAAGCCCAGGTTGAATGGAAAAACAGGGATTTCTAGGAGAAAAACCCACATTTAAGGAGAAAAGCCAAGATTTTTGACGATAAACAGGGATGCCAGACAGAAAAAAGCCATATTTAAGGGAAAAACCCCAGATTTGATGGGAGAAACAGGGATTTTTGTTAGAAAAGTCCATATTTAAGGGGAAAAAACCCAGATTTAAGGGGAAAACCAGGGATTTCTGTCAGAAAAAGCCATATTGAAGGGGAAAAGCCCCAGATTTGATGGGAAAGACAGGGATTCCTGTGAGAAAAAGCCATATTGAAGGGGAAAAGGCGCAGATTTAAGGGGAAAGACAGGGATTTCTGGCAGAAAAAGCCATATCACATGGAAAAACAGGGATTTCTAGGGGAAAAAGCCATATTTAAGGGGAAAAGGCCGGATTTGATGGGAAAACCAGGTATTTCTGGGAGAGAAAGCCGTATTTAATGGGAAAAACCCCTGATTTAATGTGAGAAACAGGGATTTCTGTCAGAAAAAGCCATATGTAGTGGTAAAAACCCCAGATTTAATGTGAAAAACAGGGATTTGTGTCAGAAGAAGCCATATTTAATGGGAAAAATCCCAGATATAATAGGCAAAACAGGGATTTCTGTGAGAAAAGCCCAGATTGAATGGAAAGCCAGGGATTTCTGTTGGAAAAAGCCATATTGAAGGGGAAAAACCCCAGATGTAATAGGAAAAAACAGGGATGTCTGTCAGAAAAAGCCATATGTAATGGAAAACCTGGGATTTCTGTCAGAAAAAGCCATATTGAAGGGGAAAAGCCCCAGATTTGATGGGAAAGACAGGGATTCCTGTGAGAAAAAGCCATATTGAAGGGGAAAAGGCGCAGATTTAAGGGGAAAGACAGGGATTTCTGGCAGAAAAAGCCATATCACATGGAAAAACAGGGATTTCTAGGGGAAAAAGCCATATTTAAGGGGAAAAGGCCGGATTTGATGGGAAAACCAGGTATTTCTGGGAGAGAAAGCCATATTTAATGGGAAAAACCCCAGATTTAATGTGAGAAACAGGGATTTCTGGCAGAAAAAGCCATATGTAGTGGTAAAAACCCCAGATTTAATGTGAAAAACAGGGATTTGTGTCAGAAGAAGCCATATTTAATGGGAAAAATCCCAGATATAATAGGCAAAACAGGGATTTCTGTGGGAAAAGCCCAGATTGAATGGAAAGCCAGGGATTTCTGTCGGAAAAAGCCATATTTAATGGGAAAAACGGGGATTTAAAGGGAAAGCCAGGGATTTCTGTGAGAAAACGGCAGATTTAATGTGAAAAACAGGGATTTCGAGGAGAAAACCCCTGACTTAAAGGGAAAACCAGGGATTTCTCTCAGAAAAAGCCATATTTGAAGGGAGAAACCCCATATTTCAGGGGAAAAACAGGGATTTTTGTTAGAAAAGCCCAGGTTGAATGGAAAAACAGGGATTTCTAGGAGAACTAACCACATTTAAGGAGAAAACCCAAGAGTTCTGGGGATAAACTGGGATGCCAGACAGAAAAAAGCCATTTTTAAGGGAAAAACCCCAGATTTGATGGGAAAGACAGGGATTCCTGTGAGAAAAAGCCATATTTAAGGGGAAAAGGCCCAGATCTAATGGGAACAGAGTGTTTTCTTGCAGAAAAGTCCATATTGAAGGGGAAAAATCCCAGATTTAATAGCAAAACCTGGGATTTCTGGCAGAAAAAGCCGTATATAATGGGAAAAACCAACGAATTAATAGGAAAAACAGGGATTTCTGTGAGAAAACGGCAGATTTAATGTGAAAAACAGGGATTTCTGTGAGGAAAAGCCCTATTTCTGGGTAAAAACTCCAAATACAAGGGGAAAAACAGGGATTTCGAGGAGGAAACCCCTGACTTAAAGGGAAAACCAGGGATTTCTCTCAGAAAAAGCCATATTTGAAGGGAGAAACCCCATATTTCAGGGGAAAAACAGGGATTTTTGTTAGAAAAGCCCAGGTTGAATGGAAAAACAGGGATTTCTAGGAGAAAAACCCACATTTAAGGAGAAAAGCCAAGATTTTTGACGATAAACAGGGATGCCAGACAGAAAAAAGCCATTTTTAAGGGAAAAACCCCAGATTTGATGGGAGAAACAGGGATTTTTGTTAGAAAAGTCCATATTGAAGGGGAAAAAACCCAGATTTAAGGGGAAAACCAGGGATTTCTGTCAGAAAAAGCCATATTGAAGGGGAAAAGCCCCAGATTTGATGGGAAAGACAGGGATTCCTGTGAGAAAAAGCCATATTGAAGGGGAAAAGGCGCAGATTTAAGGGGAAAGACAGGGATTTCTGGCAGAAAAAGCCATATCACATGGAAAAACAGGGATTTCTAGGGGAAAAAGCCATATTTAAGGGGAAAAGGCCGGATTTGATGGGAAAACCAGGTATTTCTGGGAGAGAAAGCCATATTTAATGGGAAAAACCCCAGATTTAATGTGAGAAACAGGGATTTCTGTCAGAAAAAGCCATATGTAGTGGTAAAAACCCCAGATTTAATGTGAAAAACAGGGATTTGTGTCAGAAGAAGCCATATTTAATGGGAAAAATCCCAGATATAATAGGCAAAACAGGGATTTCTGTGAGAAAAGCCCAGATTGAATGGAAAGCCAGGGATTTCTGTTGGAAAAAGCCATATTGAAGGGGAAAAACCCCAGATGTAATAGGAAAAAACAGGGATGTCTGTCAGAAAAAGCCATATGTAATGGAAAACCTGGGATTTCTGTCAGAAAAAGCCATATTGAAGGGGAAAAGCCCCAGATTTGATGGGAAAGACAGGGATTCCTGTGAGAAAAAGCCATATTGAAGGGGAAAAGGCGCAGATTTAAGGGGAAAGACAGGGATTTCTGGCAGAAAAAGCCATATCACATGGAAAAACAGGGATTTAAAGGGGAAAAAGCCATATTTAAGGGGAAAAGGCCGGATTTGATGGGAAAACCAGGTATTTCTGGGAGAGAAAGCCATATTTAATGGGAAAAACCCCAGATTTAATGTGAGAAACAGGGATTTCTGGCAGAAAAAGCCATATGTAGTGGTAAAAACCCCAGGTTTAATGTGAAAAACAGGGATTTGTGTCAGAAGAAGCCATATTTAATGGGAAAAATCCCAGATATAATAGGCAAAACAGGGATTTCTGTGAGAAAAGCCCAGATTGAATGGAAAGCCAGGGATTTCTGTCGGAAAAAGCCATATTTAATGGGAAAAACGGGGATTTAAAGGGAAAGCCAGGGATTTCTGTGAGAAAACGGCAGATTTAATGTGAAAAACAGGGATTTCGAGGAGGAAACCCCTGACTTAAAGGGAAAACCAGGGATTTCTCTCAGAAAAAGCCATATTTGAAGGGAGAAACCCCATATTTCAGGGGAAAAACAGGGATTTTTGTTAGAAAAGCCCAGGTTGAATGGAAAAACAGGGATATCTAGGAGAAAAACCCACATTTAAGGAGAAAACCCAAGATTTTTGACGATAAACAGGGATGCCAGACAGAAAAAAGCCATTTTTAAGGGAAAAACCCCAGATTTGATGGGAGAAACAGGGATTTTTTTTAGAAAAAGCCATATTGAAGGGGAAAAAACCCAGATTTAAGGGGAAAACCAGGGATTTCTGTCAGAAAAAGCCATATTGAAGGGGAAAAGCCCCAGATTTGATGGGAAAGACAGGGATTCCTGTGAGAAAAAGCCATATTGAAGGGGAAAAGGCGCAGATTTAAGGGGAAAGACAGGGATTTCTGGCAGAAAAAGCCATATCACATGGAAAAACAGGGATTTAAAGGGGAAAAAGCCATATTTAAGGGGAAAAGGCCGGATTTGATGGGAAAACCAGGTATTTCTAGGAGAGAAAGCCATATTTAATGGGAAAAACCCCAGATTTAATGTGAGAAACAGGGATTTCTGTCAGAAAAAGCCATATGTAGTGGTAAAAACCCCAGATTTAATGTGAAAAACAGGGATTTGTGTCAGAAGAAGCCATATTTAATGGGAAAAATCCCAGATACAATAGGCAAAACAGGGATTTCTGTGAGAAAAGCCCAGATTGAATGGAAAGCCAGGGATTTCTGTCGGAAAAAGCCATATTTAATGGGAAAAACAGGGATTTAAAGGGAAAGCCAGGGATTTCTGTGAGAAAACGGCAGATTTAATGTGAAAAACAGGGATTTCTGTGAGGAAACCCCTGACTTAAAGGGAAAACCAGGGATTTCTCTCAGAAAAAGCCATATTTGAAGGGAGAAACCCCATATTTCAGGGGAAAAACAGGGATTTTTGTTAGAAAAGCCCAGGTTGAATGGAAAAACAGGGATTTCTAGGAGAAAAACCCACATTTAAGGAGAAAACCCAAGATTTTTGACGATAAACAGGGATGCCAGACAGAAAAAAGACATTTTTAAGGGAAAAACCCCAGATTTGATGGGAAAGACAGGGATTCCTGTGAGAAAAAGCCATATTTAAGGGGAAAAGGCCCAGATCTAATGGGAACAGAGTGTTTTCTTGCAGAAAAGTCCATATTGAAGGGGAAAAATCCCAGATTTAATAGCAAAACCTGGGATTTCTGGCAGAAAAAGCCGTATATAATGGGAAAAACCACAGATTTAATAGGAAAAACAGGGATTTCTGTGAGAAAACGGCAGATTTAATGTGAAAAACAGGGATTTCTGTGAGGAAAAGCCCTATTTCTGGGTAAAAACTCCAAATACAAGGGGAAAAACAGGGATTTCGAGGAGAAAACCCCTGACTTAAAGGGAAAACCAGGGATTTCTCTCAGAAAAAGCCATATTTGAAGGGAGAAACCCCATATTTCAGGGGAAAAACAGGGATTTTTGTTAGAAAAGCCCAGGTTTAATGGAAAAATAGGGATTTCTAGGAGAAAAACCCACATTTAAGGAGAAAACCCAAGATTTTTGACGATAAACAGGGATGCCAGACAGAAAAAAGCCATTTTTAAGGGAAAAATCCCAGATTTGATGGGAGAAACAGGGATTTTTGTTAGAAAAGTCCATATTTAAGGGGAAAAAACCCAGATTTAAGGGGAAAACCAGGGATTTCTGTCAGAAAAAGCCATATTGAAGGGGAAAAGCCCCAGATTTGATGGGAAAGACAGGGATTCCTGTGAGAAAAAGCCATATTGAAGGGGAAAAGGCGCAGATTTAAGGGGAAAGACAGGGATTTCTGGCAGAAAAAGCCATATCACATGGAAAAACAGGGATTTCTAGGGGAAAAAGCCATATTTAAGGGGAAAAGGCCGGATTTGATGGGAAAACCAGGTATTTCTAGGAGAGAAAGCCATATTTAATGGGAAAAACCCCAGATTTAATGTGAGAAACAGGGATTTCTGGCAGAAAAAGCCATATGTAGTGGTAAAAACCCCAGGTTTAATGTGAAAAACAGGGATTTGTGTCAGAAGAAGCCATATTTAATGGGAAAAATCCCAGATATAATAGGCAAAACAGGGATTTCTGTGAGAAAAGCCCAGATTGAATGGAAAGCCAGGGATTTCTGTTGGAAAAAGCCATATTTAATGGGAAAAACGGGGATTTAAAGGGAAAGCCAGGGATTTCTGTGAGAAAACGGCAGATTTAATGTGAAAAACAGGGATTTCGAGGAGGAAACCCCTGACTTAAAGGGAAAACCAGGGATTTCTCTCAGAAAAAGCCATATTTGAAGGGAGAAACCCCATATTTCAGGGGAAAAACAGGGATTTTTGTTAGAAAAGCCCAGGTTGAATGGAAAAACAGGGATTTCTAGGAGAAAAACCCACATTTAAGGAGAAAACCCAAGATTTTTGACGATAAACAGGGATGCCAGACAGAAAAAAGCCATTTTTAAGGGAAAAACCCCAGATTTGATGGGAAAAACAGGGATTTTTTTTAGAAAAAGCCATATTGAAGGGGAAAAAACCCAGATTTAAGGGGAAAACCAGGGATTTCTGTCAGAAAAAGCCATATTGAAGGGGAAAAGCCCCAGATTTGATGGGAAAGACAGGGATTCCTGTGAGAAAAAGCCATATTGAAGGGGAAAAGGCGCAGATTTAAGGGGAAAGACAGGGATTTCTGGCAGAAAAAGCCATATCACATGGAAAAACAGGGATTTAAAGGGGAAAAAGCCATATTTAAGGGGAAAAGGCCGGATTTGATGGGAAAACCAGGTATTTCTAGGAGAGAAAGCCATATTTAATGGGAAAAACCCCAGATTTAATGTGAGAAACAGGGATTTCTGTCAGAAAAAGCCATATGTAGTGGTAAAAACCCCAGATTTAATGTGAAAAACAGGGATTTGTGTCAGAAGAAGCCATATTTAATGGGAAAAATCCCAGATATAATAGGCAAAACAGGGATTTCTGTGGGAAAAGCCCAGATTGAATGGAAAGCCAGGGATTTCTGTCGGAAAAAGCCATATTTAATGGGAAAAACGGGGATTTAAAGGGAAAGCCAGGGATTTCTGTGAGAAAACGGCAGATTTAATGTGAAAAACAGGGATTTCTGTGAGGAAACCCCTGACTTAAAGGGAAAACCAGGGATTTCTCTCAGAAAAAGCCATATTTGAAGGGAGAAACCCCATATTTCAGGGGAAAAACAGGGATTTTTGTTAGAAAAGCCCAGGTTGAATGGAAAAACAGGGATTTCTAGGAGAAAAACCCACATTTAAGGAGAAAACCCAAGATTTTTGACGATAAACAGGGATGCCAGACAGAAAAAAGACATTTTTAAGGGAAAAACCCCAGATTTGACGGGAAAGACAGGGATTCCTGTGAGAAAAAGCCATATTTAAGGGGAAAAGGCCCAGATCTAATGGGAACAGAGTGTTTTCTTGCAGAAAAGTCCATATTGAAGGGGAAAAATCCCAGATTTAATAGCAAAACCTGGGATTTCTGGCAGAAAAAGCCGTATATAATGGGAAAAACCACAGATTTAACAGGAAAAACAGGGATTTCTGTGAGAAAACGGCAGATTTAATGTGAAAAACAGGGATTTCTGTGAGGAAAAGCCCTATTTCTGGGTAAAAACTCCAAATACAAGGGGAAAAACAGGGATTTCGAGGAGAAAACCCCTGACTTAAAGGGAAAACCAGGGATTTCTCTCAGAAAAAGCCATATTTGAAGGGAGAAACCCCATATTTCAGGGGAAAAACAGGGATTTTTGTTAGAAAAGCCCAGGTTTAATGGAAAAATAGGGATTTCTAGGAGAAAAACCCACATTTAAGGAGAAAACCCAAGATTTTTGACGATAAACAGGGATGCCAGACAGAAAAAAGCCATTTTTAAGGGAAAAATCCCAGATTTGATGGGAGAAACAGGGATTTTTGTTAGAAAAGTCCATATTTAAGGGGAAAAAACCCAGATTTAAGGGGAAAACCAGGGATTTCTGTCAGAAAAAGCCATATTGAAGGGGAAAAGCCCCAGATTTGATGGGAAAGACAGGGATTCCTGTGAGAAAAAGCCATATTGAAGGGGAAAAGGCGCAGATTTAAGGGGAAAGACAGGGATTTCTGGCAGAAAAAGCCATATCACATGGAAAAACAGGGATTTCTAGGGGAAAAAGCCATATTTAAGGGGAAAAGGCCGGATTTGATGGGAAAACCAGGTATTTCTAGGAGAGAAAGCCATATTTAATGGGAAAAACCCCAGATTTAATGTGAGAAACAGGGATTTCTGGCAGAAAAAACCATATGTAGTGGTAAAAACCCCAGATTTAATGTGAAAAACAGGGATTTGTGTCAGAAGAAGCCATATTTAATGGGAAAAATCCCAGATATAATAGGCAAAACAGGGATTTCTGTGAGAAAAGCCCAGATTGAATGGAAAGCCAGGGATTTCTGTTGGAAAAAGCCATATTTAATGGGAAAAACGGGGATTTAAAGGGAAAGCCAGGGATTTCTGTGAGAAAACGGCAGATTTAATGTGAAAAACAGGGATTTCGAGGAGAAAACCCCTGACTTACAGGGAAAACCAGGGATTTCTCTCAGAAAAAGCCATATTTGAAGGGAGAAACCCCATATTTCAGGGGAAAAACAGGGATTTTTGTTAGAAAAGCCCAGGTTGAATGGAAAAACAGGGATTTCTAGGAGAACTAACCACATTTAAGGTGAAAACCCAAGAGTTCTGGGGATAAACAGGGACTTCTGGCAGAAAAAAGCCATTTTTAAGGGAAAAACCCCAGATTTGATGGGAAAGACAGGGATTCCTGTGAGAAAAAGCCATATTTAAGGGGAAAAGGCCCAGATCTAATGGGAACAGAGTGTTTTCTTGCAGAAAAGTCCATATTGAAGGGGAAAAATCCCAGATTTAATAGCAAAACCTGGGATTTCTGGCAGAAAAAGCCGTATATAATGGGAAAAACCACAGATTTAATAGGAAAAACAGGGATTTCTGTGAGAAAACGGCAGATTTAACGTGAAAAACAGGGATTTCTCTGAGGAAAAGCCCTATTTCTGGGTAAAAACTCCAAATACAAGGGGAAAAACAGGGATTTCGAGGAGGAAACCCCTGACTTAAAGGGAAAACCAGGGATTTCTCTCAGAAAAAGCCATATTTGAAGGGAGAAACCCCATATTTCAGGGGAAAAACAGGGATTTTTGTTAGAAAAGCCCAGGTTGAATGGAAAAACAGGGATTTCTAGGAGAAAAACCCATATTTAAGGAGAAAAGCCAAGATTTTTGACGATAAACAGGGATGCCAGACAGAAAAAAGCCATTTTTAAGGGAAAAACCCCAGATTTGATGGGAGAAACAGGGATTTCTGTCAGAAAAGTCCATATTTAATGGGAAAAAACCCAGATTTAAGGGGAAAACCAGGGATTTCTGTCAGAAAAAGCCATATTGAAGGGGAAAAACCCCAGATGTAATAGCAAAAAACAGGGATGTCTGTCAGAAAAAGCCATATTGAAGGGGAAAAGCCCCAGATTTGATGGGAAAGACAGGGATTCCTGTGAGAAAAAGCCATATTGAAGGGGAAAAGGCCCAGATTTAAGGGGAAAGACAGGGATTTCTGGCAGAAAAAGCCATATCACATGGAAAAACAGGGATTTCTAGGGGAAAAAGCCATATTTAAGGGGAAAAGGCCGGATTTGATGGGAAAACCAGGTATTTCTAGGAGAGAAAGCCATATTTAAGGGGAAAAACCCCAGATTTAATGTGAGAAACAGGGATTTCTGGCAGAAAAAGCCATATGTAGTGGTAAAAACCCCAGATTTAATGTGAAAAACAGGGATTTGTGTCAGAAGAAGCCATATTTAATGGGAAAAATCCCAGATATAATAGGCAAAACAGGGATTTCTGTGAGAAAAGCCCAGATTGAATGGAAAGCCAGGGATTTCTGTCGGAAAAAGCCATATTTAATGGGAAAAACGGGGATTTAAAGGGAAAGCCAGGGATTTCTGTGAGAAAACGGCAGATTTAATGTGAAAAACAGGGATTTCGAGGAGAAAACCCCTGACTTAAAGGGAAAACCAGGGATTTCTCCCAGAAAAAGCCATATTTGAAGGGAGAAACCCCATATTTCAGGGGAAAAACAGGGATTTTTGTTAGAAAAGCCCAGGTTGAATGGAAAAACAGGGATTTCTAGGAGAACTAACCACATTTAAGGAGAAAACCCAAGAGTTCTGGGGATAAACAGGGACTTCTGGCAGAAAAAAGCCATTTTTAAGGGGAAAACCCCAGATTTGATGGGAAAGACAGGGATTCCTGTGAGAAAAAGCCATATTTAAGGGGAAAAGGCCCAGATCTAATGGGAACAGAGTGTTTTCTTGCAGAAAAGTCCATATTGAAGGGGAAAAATCCCAGATTTAATAGCAAAACCTGGGATTTCTGGCAGAAAAAGCCGTATATAATGGGAAAAACCACAGATTTAATAGGAAAAACAGGGATTTCTGTGAGAAAACGGCAGATTTAACGTGAAAAACAGGGATTTCTGTGAGGAAAAGCCCTATTTCTGGGTAAAAACTCCAAATACAAGGGGAAAAACAGGGATTTCGAGGAGGAAACCCCTGACTTAAAGGGAAAACCAGGGATTTCTCTCAGAAAAAGCCATATTTGAAGGGAGAAACCCCATATTTCAGGGGAAAAACAGGGATTTTTGTTAGAAAAGCCCAGGTTGAATGGAAAAACAGGGATTTCTAGGAGAAAAACCCATATTTAAGGAGAAAACCAAGATTTTTAATGATAAACAGGGATGCCAGACAGAAAAAAGCCATATTTAAGGGAAAAACCCCAGATTTGATGGGAGAAACAGGGATTTCTGTCAGAAAAGTCCATATTTAATGGGAAAAAACCCAGATTTAAGGGGAAAACCAGGGATTTCTGTCAGAAAAAGCCATATTGAAGGGGAAAAACCCCAGATGTAATAGCAAAAAACAGGGATGTCTGTCAGAAAAAGCCATATTGAAGGGGAAAAGCCCCAGATTTGATGGGAAAGACAGGGATTCCTGTGAGAAAAAGCCATATTGAAGGGGAAAAGGCGCAGATTTAAGGGGAAAGACAGGGATTTCTGGCAGAAAAAGCCATATCACATGGAAAAACAGGGATTTCTGTCAGAAAAAGCCATATTTAAGGGGAAAAGGCCGGATTTGATGGGAAAACCAGGTATTTCTGGGAGAGAAAGCCATATTTAATGGGAAAAACCCCAGATTTAATGTGAGAAACAGGGATTTCTGTCAGAAAAAGCCATATGTAGTGGTAAAAACCCCAGATTTAATGTGAAAAACAGGGATTTGTGTCAGAAGAAGCCATATTTAATGGGAAAAATCCCAGATATAATAGGCAAAACAGGGATTTCTGTGAGAAAAGCCCAGATTGAATGGAAAGCCAGGGATTTCTGTCGGAAAAAGCCATATTTAATGGGAAAAACGGGGATTTAAAGGGAAAGCCAGGGATTTCTGTGAGAAAACGGCAGATTTAATGTGAAAAACAGGGATTTCGAGGAGAAAACCCCTGACTTAAAGGGAAAACCAGGGATTTCTCCCAGAAAAAGCCATATTTGAAGGGAGAAACCCCATATTTCAGGGGAAAAACAGGGATTTTTGTTAGAAAAGCCCAGGTTGAATGGAAAAACAGGGATTTCTAGGAGAACTAACCACATTTAAGGTGAAAACCCAAGAGTTCTGGGGATAAACAGGGACTTCTGGCAGAAAAAAGCCATTTTTAAGGGAAAAACCCCAGATTTGATGGGAAAAACAGGGATTCCTGTGAGAAAAAGCCATATTTAAGGGGAAAAGGCCCAGATCTAATGGGAACAGAGTGTTTTCTTGCAGAAAAGTCCATATTGAAGGGGAAAAATCCCAGATTTAATAGCAAAACCTGGGATTTCTGGCAGAAAAAGCCGTATATAATGGGAAAAACCACAGATTTAATAGGAAAAACAGGGATTTCTGTGAGAAAACGGCAGATTTAACGTGAAAAACAGGGATTTCTCTGAGGAAAAGCCCTATTTCTGGGTAAAAACTCCAAATACAAGGGGAAAAACAGGGATTTCGAGGAGGAAACCCCTGACTTAAAGGGAAAACCAGGGATTTCTCTCAGAAAAAGCCATATTTGAAGGGAGAAACCCCATATTTCAGGGGAAAAACAGGGATTTTTGTTAGAAAAGCCCAGGTTGAATGGAAAAACAGGGATTTCTAGGAGAACTAACCACATTTAAGGAGAAAACCCAAGATTTTTGACGATAAACAGGGATGCCAGACAGAAAAAAGCCATTTTTAAGGGAAAAACCCCAGATTTGATGGGAGAAACAGGGATTTCTGTCAGAAAAGTCCATATTAAATGGGAAAAAACCCAGATTTAAGGGGAAAACCAGGGATTTCTGTCAGAAAAAGCCATATTGAAGGGGAAAACCCCAGATGTAATAGCAAAAAACAGGGATGTCTGTCAGAAAAAGCCATATGTAATGGAAAACCTGGGATTTCTGTCAGAAAAAGCCATATTGAAGGGGAAAAGCCCCAGATTTGATGGGAAAGACAGGGATTCCTGTGAGAAAAAGCCATATTGAAGGGGAAAAGGCCCAGATTTAAGGGGAAAGACAGGGATTTCTGGCAGAAAAAGCCATATCACATGGAAAAACAGGGATTTAAAGGGGAAAAAGCCATATTTAAGGGGAAAAGGCCGGATTTGATGGGAAAACCAGGTATTTCTAGGAGAGAAAGCCATATTTAATGGGAAAAACCCCAGATTTAATGTGAGAAACAGGGATTTCTGGCAGAAAAAGCCATATGTAGTGGTAAAAACCCCAGATTTAATGTGAAAAACAGGGATTTGTGTCAGAAGAAGCCATATTTAATGGGAAAAATCCCAGATATAATAGGCAAAACAGGGATTTCTGTGACAAAAGCCCAGATTGAATGGAAAGCCAGGGATTTCTGTCGGAAAAAGCCATATTTAATGGGAAAAACGGGGATTTAAAGGGAAAGCCAGGGATTTCTGTGAGAAAACGGCAGATTTAATGTGAAAAACAGGGATTTCGAGGAGAAAACCCCTGACTTAAAGGGAAAACCAGGGATTTCTCTCAGAAAAAGCCATATTTGAAGGGAGAAACCCCATATTTCAGGGGAAAAACAGGGATTTTTGTTAGAAAAGCCCAGGTTGAATGGAAAAACAGGGATTTCTAGGAGAACTAACCACATTTAAGGAGAAAACCCAAGAGTTCTGGGGATAAACAGGGACTTCTGGCAGAAAAAAGCCATTTTTAAGGGGAAAACCCCAGATTTGATGGGAAAGACAGGGATTCCTGTGAGAAAAAGCCATATTTAAGGGGAAAAGGCCCAGATCTAATGGGAACAGAGTGTTTTCTTGCAGAAAAGTCCATATTGAAGGGGAAAAATCCCAGATTTAATAGCAAAACCTGGGATTTCTGGCAGAAAAAGCCGTATATAATGGGAAAAACCACAGAATTAATAGGAAAAACAGGGATTTCTGTGAGAAAACGGCAGATTTAACGGGAAAAACAGGGATTTCTGTGAGGAAAAGCCCTATTTCTGGGTAAAAACTCCAAATACAAGGGGAAAAACAGGGATTTCGAGGAGGAAACCCCTGATTTAAAGGGAAAACCAGGGATTTCTCTCAGAAAAAGCCATATTTGAAGGGAGAAACCCCATATTTCAGGGGAAAAACAGGGATTTTTGTTAGAAAAGCCCAGGTTGAATGGAAAAACAGGGATTTCTAGGAGAAAAACCCACATTTAAGGAGAAAACCCAAGATTTTTGACGATAAACAGGGATGCCAGACAGAAAAAAGCCATTTTTAAGGGAAAAACCCCAGATTTGATGGGAGAAACAGGGATTTCTGTCAGAAAAGTCCATATTGAAGGGGAAAAAACCCAGATTTAAGGGGAAAACCAGGGATTTCTGTCAGAAAAAGCCATATTGAAGGGGAAAAACCCCAGATGTAATA
This sequence comes from Tetrao urogallus, assembly GCF_951394365.1. Taxonomy (NCBI): domain Eukaryota; kingdom Metazoa; phylum Chordata; class Aves; order Galliformes; family Phasianidae; genus Tetrao; species Tetrao urogallus. The sequence goes on along the minus strand of NW_027638856.1, from coordinate 285,566 downwards.
GGAAAAAACAGGGATGTCTGTCAGAAAAAGCCATATTGAAGGGGAAAAACCCCAGATGTAATAGGAAAAAACAGGGATGTCTGTCAGAAAAAGCCATATGTAATGGAAAACCTGGGATTTCTGTCAGAAAAAGCCATATTGAAGGGGAAAAGCCCCAGATTTGATGGGAAAGACAGGGATTCCTGTGAGAAAAAGCCATATTGAAGGGGAAAAGGCGCAGATTTAAGGGGAAAGACAGGGATTTCTGGCAGAAAAAGCCATATCACATGGAAAAACAGGGATTTCTAGGGGAAAAAGCCATATTTAAGGGGAAAAGGCCGGATTTGATGGGAAAACCAGGTATTTCTAGGAGAGAAAGCCATATTTAAGGGGAAAAACCCCAGATTTAATGTGAGAAACAGGGATTTCTGTCAGAAAAAGCCATATGTAGTGGTAAAAACCCCAGATTTAATGTGAAAAACAGGGATTTGTGTCAGAAGAAGCCATATTTAATGGGAAAAATCCCAGATATAATAGGCAAAACAGGGATTTCTGTGAGAAAAGCCCAGATTGAATGGAAAGCCAGGGATTTCTGTCGGAAAAAGCCATATTTAATGGGAAAAACGGGGATTTAAAGGGAAAGCCAGGGATTTCTGTGAGAAAACGGCAGATTTAATGTGAAAAACAGGGATTTCGAGGAGAAAACCCCTGACTTAAAGGGAAAACCAGGGATTTCTCTCAGAAAAAGCCATATTTGAAGGGAGAAACCCCATATTTCAGGGGAAAAACAGGGATTTTTGTTAGAAAAGCCCAGGTTGAATGGAAAAACAGGGATTTCTAGGAGAAAAACCCACATTTAAGGAGAAAAGCCAAGATTTTTGACGATAAACAGGGATGCCAGACAGAAAAAAGCCATTTTTAAGGGAAAAACCCCAGATTTGATGGGAGAAACAGGGATTTCTGTCAGAAAAGTCCATATTTAAGGGGAAAAAACCCAGATTTAAGGGGAAAACCAGGGATTTCTGTCAGAAAAAGCCATATTGAAGGGGAAAAACCCCAGATGTAATAGGAAAAAACAGGGATGTCTGTCAGAAAAAGCCACATGTAATGGAAAACCTGGGATTTCTGTCAGAAAAAGCCATATTGAAGGGGAAAAGCCCCAGATTTGATGGGAAAGACAGGGATTCCTGTGAGAAAAAGCCATATTGAAGGGGAAAAGGCGCAGATTTAAGGGGAAAGACAGGGATTTCTGGCAGAAAAAGCCATATCACATGGAAAAACAGGGATTTAAAGGGAAAAAGCCATATTTAAGGGGAAAAGGCCGGATTTGATGGGAAAACCAGGTATTTCTAGGAGAGAAATCCATATATAACGGGAAAAACCCCAGATTTAATGCGAAAAACAGGGATTTGTGTCAGAAGAAGCCATATTTAATGGGAAAAATCCCAGATACAATAGGCAAAACAGGGATTTCTGTGAGAAAAGCCCAGATTGAATGGAAAGCCAGGGATTTCTGTCGGAAAAAGCCATATTTAATGGGAAAAACGGGGATTTAAAGGGAAAGCCAGGGATTTCTGTGAGAAAACGGCAGATTTAATGTGAAAAACAGGGATTTCGAGGAGGAAACCCCTGACTTAAAGGGAAAACCAGGGATTTCTCTCAGAAAAAGCCATATTTGAAGGGAGAAACCCCATATTTCAGGGGAAAAACAGGGATTTTTGTTAGAAAAGCCCAGGTTGAATGGAAAAACAGGGATTTCTAGGAGAACTAACCACATTTAAGGAGAAAACCCAAGAGTTCTGGGGATAAACAGGGACTTCTGGCAGAAAAAAGCCATTTTTAAGGGAAAAACCCCAGATTTGATGGGAAAGACAGGGATTCCTGTGAGAAAAAGCCATATTTAAGGGGAAAAGGCCCAGATCTAATGGGAACAGAGTGTTTTCTTGCAGAAAAGTCCATATTGAAGGGGAAAAATCCCAGATTTAATAGCAAAACCTGGGATTTCTGGCAGAAAAAGCCGTATATAATGGGAAAAACCACAGATTTAATAGGAAAAACAGGGATTTCTGTGAGAAAACGGCAGATTTGATGGGAAAAACAGGGATTTCTGTGAGGAAAAGCCCTATTTCTGGGTAAAAACTCCAAATACAAGGGGAAAAACAGGGATTTCGAGGAGGAAACCCCTGACTTAAAGGGAAAACCAGGGATTTCTCTCAGAAAAAGCCATATTTGAAGGGAGAAACCCCATATTTCAGGGGAAAAACAGGGATTTTTGTTAGAAAAGCCCAGGTTGAATGGAAAAACAGGGATTTCTAGGAGAACTAACCACATTTAAGGAGAAAACCCAAGATTTTTGACGATAAACAGGGATGCCAGACAGAAAAAAGCCATTTTTAAGGGAAAAACCCCAGATTTGATGGGAGAAACAGGGATTTCTGTCAGAAAAGTCCATATTGAAGGGGAAAAAACCCAGATTTAAGGGGAAAACCAGGGATTTCTGTCAGAAAAAGCCATATTGAAGGGGAAAAACCCCAGATGTAATAGCAAAAAACAGGGATGTCTGTCAGAAAAAGCCATATTGAAGGGGAAAAACCCCAGATGTAATAGGAAAAAACAGGGATGTCTGTCAGAAAAAGCCATATGTAATGGAAAACCTGGGATTTCTGTCAGAAAAAGCCATATTGAAGGGGAAAAGCCCCAGATTTGATGGGAAAGACAGGGATTCCTGTGAGAAAAAGCCATATTGAAGGGGAAAAGGCGCAGATTTAAGGGGAAAGACAGGGATTTCTGGCAGAAAAAGCCATATCACATGGAAAAACAGGGATTTCTAGGGGAAAAAGCCATATTTAAGGGGAAAAGGCCGGATTTGATGGGAAAACCAGGTATTTCTAGGAGAGAAAGCCGTATTTAACGGGAAAAACCCCAGATTTAATGTGAAAAACAGGGATTTGTGTCAGAAGAAGCCATATTTAATGGGAAAAATCCCAGATATAATAGGCAAAACAGGGATTTCTGTGAGAAAAGCCCAGATTGAATGGAAAGCCAGGGATTTCTGTCGGAAAAAGCCATATTTAATGGGAAAAACGGGGATTTAAAGGGAAAGCCAGGGATTTCTGTGAGAAAACGGCAGATTTAATGTGAAAAACAGGGATTTCGAGGAGAAAACCCCTGACTTAAAGGGAAAACCAGGGATTTCTCCCAGAAAAAGCCATATTTGAAGGGAGAAACCCCATATTTCAGGGGAAAAACAGGGATTTTTGTTAGAAAAGCCCAGGTTGAATGGAAAAACAGGGATTTCTAGGAGAAAAACCCACATCTAAGGAGAAAAGCCAAGATTTTTGACGATAAACAGGGATGCCAGACAGAAAAAAGCCATTTTTAAGGGAAAAACCCCAGATTTGATGGGAAAGACAGGGATTCCTGTGAGAAAAAGCCATATTTAAGGGGAAAAGGCCCAGATCTAATGGGAACAGAGTGTTTTCTTGCAGAAAAGTCCATATTGAAGGGGAAAAATCCCAGATTTAATAGCAAAACCTGGGATTTCTGGCAGAAAAAGCCGTATATAATGGGAAAAACCACAGAATTAATAGGAAAAACAGGGATTTCTGTGAGAAAACGGCAGATTTAACGTGAAAAACAGGGATTTCTGTGAGGAAAAGCCCTATTTCTGGGTAAAAACTCCAAATACAAGGGGAAAAACAGGGATTTCGAGGAGGAAACCCCTGACTTAAAGGGAAAACCAGGGATTTCTCTCAGAAAAAGCCATATTTGAAGGGAGAAACCCCATATTTCAGGGGAAAAACAGGGATTTTTGTTAGAAAAGCCCAGGTTGAATGGAAAAACAGGGATTTCTAGGAGAAAAACCCACATTTAAGGAGAAAAGCCAAGATTTTTGACGATAAACAGGGATGCCAGACAGAAAAAAGCCATTTTTAAGGGAAAAACCCCAGATTTGATGGGAGAAACAGGGATTTCTGTCAGAAAAGTCCATATTTAAGGGGAAAAAACCCAGATTTAAGGGGAAAACCAGGGATTTCTGTCAGAAAAAGCCATACTGAAGGGGAAAAACCCCAGATGTAATAGGAAAAAACAGGGATGTCTGTCAGAAAAAGCCATATGTAATGGAAAACCTGGGATTTCTGTCAGAAAAAGCCATATTGAAGGGGAAAAGCCCCAGATTTGATGGGAAAGACAGGGATTCCTGTGAGAAAAAGCCATATTGAAGGGGAAAAGGCGCAGATTTAAGGGGAAAGACAGGGATTTCTGGCAGAAAAAGCCATATCACATGGAAAAACAGGGATTTAAAGGGGAAAAAGCCATATTTAAGGGGAAAAGGCCGGATTTGATGGGAAAACCAGGTATTTCTAGGAGAGAAAGCCATATTTAATGGGAAAAACCCCAGATTTAATGTGAGAAACAGGGATTTCTGTCAGAAAAAGCCATATGTAGTGGTAAAAACCCCAGATTTAATGTGAAAAACAGGGATTTGTGTCAGAAGAAGCCATATTTAATGGGAAAAATCCCAGATATAATAGGCAAAACAGGGATTTCTGTGGGAAAAGCCCAGATTGAATGGAAAGCCAGGGATTTCTGTCGGAAAAAGCCATATTTAATGGGAAAAACGGGGATTTAAAGGGAAAGCCAGGGATTTCTGTGAGAAAACGGCAGATTTAATGTGAAAAACAGGGATTTCGAGGAGAAAACCCCTGACTTAAAGGGAAAACCAGGGATTTCTCTCAGAAAAAGCCATATTTGAAGGGAGAAACCCCATATTTCAGGGGAAAAACAGGGATTTTTGTTAGAAAAGCCCAGGTTGAATGGAAAAACAGGGATTTCTAGGAGAACTAACCACATTTAAGGAGAAAACCCAAGAGTTCTGGGGATAAACAGGGACTTCTGGCAGAAAAAAGCCATTTTTAAGGGAAAAACCCCAGATTTGATGGGAAAGACAGGGATTCCTGTGAGAAAAAGCCATATTTAAGGGGAAAAGGCCCAGATCTAATGGGAACAGAGTGTTTTCTTGCAGAAAAGTCCATATTGAAGGGGAAAAATCCCAGATTTAATAGCAAAACCTGGGATTTCTGGCAGAAAAAGCCGTATATAATGGGAAAAACCACAGATTTAATAGGAAAAACAGGGATTTCTGTGAGAAAACGGCAGATTTAACGTGAAAAACAGGGATTTCTGTGAGGAAAAGCCCTATTTCTGGGTAAAAACTCCAAATACAAGGGGAAAAACAGGGATTTCGAGGAGGAAACCCCTGACTTAAAGGGAAAACCAGGGATTTCTCTCAGAAAAAGCCATATTTGAAGGGAGAAACCCCATATTTCAGGGGAAAAACAGGGATTTTTGTTAGAAAAGCCCAGGTTTAATGGAAAAACAGGGATTTCTAGGAGAAAAACCCAAATTTAAGGAGAAAAGCCAAGATTTTTGACGATAAACAGGGATGCCAGACAGAAAAAAGCCATTTTTAAGGGAAAAACCCCAGATTTGATGGGAGAAAAACAGGGATTTCTGTCAGAAAAGTCCATATTAAATGGGAAAAAACCCAGATTTAAGGGGAAAACCAGGGATTTCTGTCAGAAAAAGCCATATTGAAGGGGAAAAACCCCAGATGTAATAGGAAAAAACAGGGATGTCTGTCAGAAAAAGCCATATGTAATGGAAAACCTGGGATTTCTGTCAGAAAAAGCCATATTGAAGGGGAAAAGCCCCAGATTTGATGGGAAAGACAGGGATTCCTGTGAGAAAAAGCCATATTGAAGGGGAAAAGGCGCAGATTTAAGGGGAAAGACAGGGATTTCTGGCAGAAAAAGCCATATCACATGGAAAAACAGGGATTTCTAGGGGAAAAAGCCATATTTAAGGGGAAAAGGCCGGATTTGATGGGAAAACCAGGTATTTCTGGGAGAGAAAGCCATATTTAATGGGAAAAACCCCAGATTTAATGTGAGAAACAGGGATTTCTGGCAGAAAAAGCCATATGTAGTGGTAAAAACCCCAGATTTAATGTGAAAAACAGGGATTTGTGTCAGAAGAAGCCATATTTAATGGGAAAAATCCCAGATATAATAGGCAAAACAGGGATTTCTGTGAGAAAAGCCCAGATTGAATGGAAAGCCAGGGATTTCTGTCGGAAAAAGCCATATTTAATGGGAAAAACGGGGATTTAAAGGGAAAGCCAGGGATTTCTGTGAGAAAACGGCAGATTTAATGTGAAAAACAGGGATTTCGAGGAGAAAACCCCTGACTTAAAGGGAAAACCAGGGATTTCTCTCAGAAAAAGCCATATTTGAAGGGAGAAACCCCATATTTCAGGGGAAAAACAGGGATTTTTGTTAGAAAAGCCCAGGTTGAATGGAAAAACAGGGATTTCTAGGAGAACTAACCACATTTAAGGTGAAAACCCAAGAGTTCTGGGGATAAACAGGGACTTCTGGCAGAAAAAAGCCATTTTTAAGGGAAAAACCCCAGATTTGATGGGAAAGACAGGGATTCCTGTGAGAAAAAGCCATATTTAAGGGGAAAAGGCCCAGATCTAATGGGAACAGAGTGTTTTCTTGCAGAAAAGTCCATATTGAAGGGGAAAAATCCCAGATTTAATAGCAAAACCTGGGATTTCTGGCAGAAAAAGCCGTATATAATGGGAAAAACCACAGATTTAATAGGAAAAACAGGGATTTCTGTGAGAAAACGGCAGATTTAACGTGAAAAACAGGGATTTCTCTGAGGAAAAGCCCTATTTCTGGGTAAAAACTCCAAATACAAGGGGAAAAACAGGGATTTCGAGGAGGAAACCCCTGACTTAAAGGGAAAACCAGGGATTTCTCTCAGAAAAAGCCATATTTGAAGGGAGAAACCCCATATTTCAGGGGAAAAACAGGGATTTTTGTTAGAAAAGCCCAGGTTGAATGGAAAAACAGGGATTTCTAGGAGAAAAACCCACATTTAAGGAGAAAAGCCAAGATTTTTGACGATAAACAGGGATGCCAGACAGAAAAAAGCCATTTTTAAGGGAAAAACCCCAGATTTGATGGGAGAAACAGGGATTTCTGTCAGAAAAGTCCATATTTAAGGGGAAAAAACCCAGATTTAAGGGGAAAACCAGGGATTTCTGTCAGAAAAAGCCATATTGAAGGGGAAAAACCCCAGATGTAATAGGAAAAAACAGGGATGTCTGTCAGAAAAAGCCACATGTAATGGAAAACCTGGGATTTCTGTCAGAAAAAGCCATATTGAAGGGGAAAAGCCCCAGATTTGATGGGAAAGACAGGGATTCCTGTGAGAAAAAGCCATATTGAAGGGGAAAAGGCCCAGATTTAAGGGGAAAGACAGGGATTTCTGGCAGAAAAAGCCATATCACATGGAAAAACAGGGATTTAAAGGGAAAAAGCCATATTGAAGGGGAAAAACCCCAGATGTAATAGGAAAAAACAGGGATGTCTGTCAGAAAAAGCCATATGTAATGGAAAACCTGGGATTTCTCTCAGAAAAAGCCATATTTGAAGGGAGAAACCCCATATTTCAGGGGAAAAACAGGGATTTTTGTTAGAAAAGCCCAGGTTGAATGGAAAAACAGGGATTTCTAGGAGAAAAACCCACATCTAAGGAGAAAAGCCAAGATTTTTGACGATAAACAGGGACTTCTGGCAGAAAAAATCCATTTTTAAGGGAAAAACCCCAGACTTGATGGGAAAGACAGGGATTCCTGTGAGAAAAAGCCATATTGAAGGGGAAAAGGCGCAGATTTAAGGGGAAAGACAGGGATTTCTGGCAGAAAAAGCCATATCACATGGAAAAACAGGGATTTCTAGGGGAAAAAGCCATATTTAAGGGGAAAAGGCCGGATTTGATGGGAAAACCAGGTATTTCTAGGAGAGAAAGCCATATTTAATGGGAAAAACCCCAGATTTAATGTGAGAAACAGGGATTTCTGTCAGAAAAAGCCATATGTAGTGGTAAAAACCCCAGATTTAATGTGAAAAACAGGGATTTGTGTCAGAAGAAGCCATATTTAATGGGAAAAATCCCAGATATAATAGGCAAAACAGGGATTTCTGTGAGAAAAGCCCAGATTGAATGGAAAGCCAGGGATTTCTGTCGGAAAAAGCCATATTTAATGGGAAAAACGGGGATTTAAAGGGAAAGCCAGGGATTTCTGTGAGAAAACGGCAGATTTAATGTGAAAAACAGGGATTTCGAGGAGAAAACCCCTGACTTAAAGGGAAAACCAGGGATTTCTCTCAGAAAAAGCCATATTTGAAGGGAGAAACCCCATATTTCAGGGGAAAAACAGGGATTTTTGTTAGAAAAGCCCAGGTTGAATGGAAAAACAGGGATTTCTAGGAGAACTAACCACATTTAAGGTGAAAACCCAAGAGTTCTGGGGATAAACAGGGACTTCTGGCAGAAAAAAGCCATTTTTAAGGGAAAAACCCCAGATTTGATGGGAAAGACAGGGATTCCTGTGAGAAAAAGCCATATTTAAGGGGAAAAGGCCCAGATCTAATGGGAACAGAGTGTTTTCTTGCAGAAAAGTCCATATTGAAGGGGAAAAATCCCAGATTTAATAGCAAAACCTGGGATTTCTGGCAGAAAAAGCCGTATATAATGGGAAAAACCACAGATTTAATAGGAAAAACAGGGATTTCTGTGAGAAAACGGCAGATTTAACGTGAAAAACAGGGATTTCTCTGAGGAAAAGCCCTATTTCTGGGTAAAAACTCCAAATACAAGGGGAAAAACAGGGATTTCGAGGAGGAAACCCCTGACTTAAAGGGAAAACCAGGGATTTCTCTCAGAAAAAGCCATATTTGAAGGGAGAAACCCCATATTTCAGGGGAAAAACAGGGATTTTTGTTAGAAAAGCCCAGGTTGAATGGAAAAACAGGGATTTCTAGGAGAAAAAACCCACATTTAAGGAGAAAAGCCAAGATTTTTGACGATAAACAGGGATGCCAGACAGAAAAAAGCCATTTTTAAGGGAAAAACCCCAGATTTGATGGGAGAAACAGGGATTTCTGTCAGAAAAGTCCATATTTAAGGGGAAAAAACCCAGATTTAAGGGGAAAACCAGGGATTTCTGTCAGAAAAAGCCATATTGAAGGGGAAAAACCCCAGATGTAATAGGAAAAAACAGGGATGTCTGTCAGAAAAAGCCATATGTAATGGAAAACCAGGGATTTCTGTCAGAAAAAGCCATATTGAAGGGGAAAAGCCCCAGATTTGATGGGAAAGACAGGGATTCCTGTGAGAAAAAGCCATATTGAAGGGGAAAAGGCCCAGATTTAAGGGGAAAGACAGGGATTTCTGGCAGAAAAAGCCATATCACATGGAAAAACAGGGATTTAAAGGGAAAAAGCCATATTGAAGGGGAAAAACCCCAGATGTAATAGGAAAAAACAGGGATGTCTGTCAGAAAAAGCCATATGTAATGGAAAACCTGGGATTTCTCTCAGAAAAAGCCATATTTGAAGGGAGAAACCCCATATTTCAGGGGAAAAACAGGGATTTTTGTTAGAAAAGCCCAGGTTGAATGGAAAAACAGGGATTTCTAGGAGAACTAACCACATTTAAGGAGAAAACCCAAGAGTTCTGGGGATAAACAGGGACTTCTGGCAGAAAAAAGCCATTTTTAAGGGAAAAACCCCAGACTTGATGGGAAAGACAGGGATTCCTGTGAGAAAAAGCCATATTTAAGGGGAAAAGGCCCAGATCTAATGGGAACAGAGTGTTTTCTTGCAGAAAAGTCCATATTGAAGGGGAAAAATCCCAGATTTAATAGCAAAACCTGGGATTTCTGGCAGAAAAAGCCGTATATAATGGGAAAAACCAACGAATTAATAGGAAAAACAGGGATTTCTGTGAGAAAACGGCAGATTTAACGTGAAAAACAGGGATTTCTGTGAGGAAAAGCCCTATTTCTGGGTAAAAACTCCAAATACAAGGGGAAAAACAGGGATTTCGAGGAGGAAACCCCTGATTTAAAGGGAAAACCAGGGATTTCTCTCAGAAAAAGCCATATTTGAAGGGAGAAACCCCATATTTCAGGGGAAAAACAGGGATTTTTGTTAGAAAAGCCCAGGTTGAATGGACAAACAGGGATTTCTAGGAGAAAAACCCATATTTAAGGAGAAAACCCAAGATTTTTGACGATAAACAGGGATGCCAGACAGAAAAAAGCCATTTTTAAGGGAAAAACCCCAGATTTGATGGGAGAAACAGGGATTTCTGTCAGAAAAGTCCATATTTAAGGGGAAAAAACCCAGATTTAAGGGGAAAACCAGGGATTTCTGTCAGAAAAAGCCATATTGAAGGGGAAAAACCCCAGATGTAATAGGAAAAAACAGGGATGTCTGTCAGAAAAAGCCATATGTAATGGAAAACCTGGGATTTCTGTCAGAAAAAGCCATATTGAAGGGGAAAAGCCCCAGATTTGATGGGAAAGACAGGGATTCCTGTGAGAAAAAGCCATATTGAAGGGGAAAAGGCGCAGATTTAAGGGGAAAGACAGGGATTTCTGGCAGAAAAAGCCATATCACATGGAAAAACCCCAGATGTAATAGGAAAAAACAGGGATGTCTGTCAGAAAAAGCCATATGTAATGGAAAACCTGGGATTTCTGTCAGAAAAAGCCATATTGAAGGGGAAAAGCCCCAGATTTGATGGGAAAGACAGGGATTCCTGTGAGAAAAAGCCATATTGAAGGGGAAAAGGCGCAGATTTAAGGGGAAAGACAGGGATTTCTGGCAGAAAAAGCCATATCACATGGAAAAACAGGGATTTCTAGGGGAAAAAGCCATATTTAAGGGGAAAAGGCCGGATTTGATGGGAAAACCAGGTATTTCTAGGAGAGAAAGCCATATTTAATGGGAAAAACCCCAGATTTAATGTGAAAAACAGGGATTTGTGTCAGAAAAGCCATATTTATTGGGAAAAATCCCAGATATAATAGGCAAAACAGGGATTTCTGTGGGAAAAGCCCAGATTTAATGGAAAGCCAGGGATTTCTGTCGGAAAAAGCCATATTTAATGGGAAAAACGGGGATTTAAAGGGAAAGCCAGGGATTTCTGTGAGAAAACGGCAGATTTAATGTGAAAAACAGGGATTTCGAGGAGAAAACCCCTGACTTAAAGGGAAAACCAGGGATTTCTCTCAGAAAAAGCCATATTTGAAGGGAGAAACCCCATATTTCAGGGGAAAAACAGGGATTTTTGTTAGAAAAGCCCAGGTTGAATGGAAAAACAGGGATTTCTAGGAGAACTAACCACATTTAAGGAGAAAACCCAAGAGTTCTGGGGATAAACAGGGATGCCAGACAGAAAAAAGCCATATTGAAGGGAAAAACCCCAGATTTGATGGGAGAAACAGGGATTTCTGTCAGAAAAGTCCATGTTGAAGGGGAAAAAACCCAGATTTAAGGGGAAAACCAGGGATTTCTGTCAGAAAAAGCCATATTGAAGGGGAAAAGCCCCAGATTTGATGGGAAAGACAGGGATTCCTGTGAGAAAAAGCCATATTGAAGGGGAAAAGGCCCAGATTTAAGGGGAAAGACAGGGATGTCTGGCAGAAAAAGCCATATCACATGGAGAAACAGGGATTTCTAGGGGAAAAAGCCATATTTAAGGGGAAAAGGCCGGATTTGATGGGAAAACCAGGTATTTCTAGGAGAGAAATCCATATTTAATGGGAAAAACCCCAGATTTAATGTGAGAAACAGGGATTTCTGGCAGAAAAAGCCATATGTAGTGGTAAAAACCCCAGATTTAATGTGAAAAACAGGGATTTGTGTCAGAAGAAGCCATGTTTAATGGGAAAAATCCCAGATACAATAGGCAAAACAGGGATTTCTGTGAGAAAAGCCCAGATTGAATGGAAAGCCAGGGATTTCTGTCGGAAAAGCCATATTTAATGGGAAAAACGGGGATTTAAAGGGAAAGCCAGGGATTTCTGTGAGAAAACGGCAGATTTAATGTGAAAAACAGGGATTTCGAGGAGAAAACCCCTGACTTAAAGGGAAAACCAGGGATTTCTCTCAGAAAAAGCCATATTTGAAGGGAGAAACCCCATATTTCAGGGGAAAAACAGGGATTTTTGTTAGAAAAGCCCAGGTTGAATGGAAAAACAGGGATTTCTAGGAGAACTAACCACATTTAAGGAGAAAACCCAAGAGTTCTGGGGATAAACAGGGATGCCAGACAGAAAAAAGCCATATTGAAGGGGAAAAGCCCCAGATTTGATGGGAAAGACAGGGATTCCTGTGAGAAAAAGCCATATTTAAGGGGAAAAGGCCCAGATCTAATGGGAACAGAGTGTTTTCTTGCAGAAAAGTCCATATTGAAGGGGAAAAATCCCAGATTTAATAGCAAAACCTGGGATTTCTGGCAGAAAAAGCCGTATATAATGGGAAAAACCAACGAATTAATAGGAAAAACAGGGATTTCTGTGAGAAAACGGCAGATTTAACGTGAAAAACAGGGATTTCTGTGAGGAAAAGCCCTATTTCTGGGTAAAAACTCCAAATACAAGGGGAAAAACAGGGATTTCGAGGAGGAAACCCCTGACTTAAAGGGAAAACCAGGGATTTCTCTCAGAAAAAGCCATATTTGAAGGGAGAAACCCCATATTTCAGGGGAAAAACAGGGATTTTTGTTAGAAAAGCCCAGGTTTAATGGAAAAACAGGGATTTCTAGGAGAAAAACCCACATTTAAGGAGAAAACCCAAGATTTTTGACGATAAACAGGGATGCCAGACAGAAAAAAGCCATTTTTAAGGGAAAAACCCCAGATTTGATGGGAGAAACAGGGATTTCTGTCAGAAAAGTCCATATTTAAGGGGAAAAAACCCAGATTTAAGGGGAAAACCAGGGATTTCTGTCAGAAAAAGCCATATTGAAGGGGAAAAACCCCAGATGTAATAGGAAAAAACAGGGATGTCTGTCAGAAAAAGCCATATGTAATGGAAAACCTGGGATTTCTCTCAGAAAAAGCCATATTTGAAGGGAGAAACCCCATATTTCAGGGGAAAAACAGGGATTTTTGTTAGAAAAGCCCAGGTTGAATGGAAAAACAGGGATTTCTAGGAGAAAAACCCACATTTAAGGAGAAAAGCCAAGATTTTTGACGATAAACAGGGATGCCAGACAGAAAAAAGCCATTTTTAAGGGAAAAACCCCAGATTTGATGGGAGAAACAGGGATTTCTGTCAGAAAAGTCCATATTTAAGGGGAAAAAACCCAGATTTAAGGGGAAAACCAGGGATTTCTGTCAGAAAAAGCCATATTGAAGGGGAAAAACCCCAGATGTAATAGGAAAAAACAGGGATGTTTGTCAGAAAAAGCCACATGTAATGGAAAACCAGGGATTTCTGTCAGAAAAAGCCATATTGAAGGGGAAAAGCCCCAGATTTGATGGGAAAGACAGGGATTCCTGTGAGAAAAAGCCATATTGAAGGGGAAAAGGCCCAGATTTAAGGGGAAAGACAGGGATTTCTGGCAGAAAAAGCCATATCACATGGAAAAACAGGGATTTAAAGGGAAAAAGCCATATTGAAGGGGAAAAACCCCAGATGTAATAGGAAAAAACAGGGATGTCTGTCAGAAAAAGCCATATGTAATGGAAAACCTGGGATTTCTCTCAGAAAAAGCCATATTTGAAGGGAGAAACCCCATATTTCAGGGGAAAAACAGGGATTTTTGTTAGAAAAGCCCAGGTTGAATGGAAAAACAGGGATTTCTAGGAGAACTAACCACATTTAAGGAGAAAACCCAAGAGTTCTGGGGATAAACAGGGACTTCTGGCAGAAAAAAGCCATTTTTAAGGGAAAAACCCCAGACTTGATGGGAAAGACAGGGATTCCTGTGAGAAAAAGCCATATTTAAGGGGAAAAGGCCCAGATCTAATGGGAACAGAGTGTTTTCTTGCAGAAAAGTCCATATTGAAGGGGAAAAATCCCAGATTTAATAGCAAAACCTGGGATTTCTGGCAGAAAAAGCCGTATATAATGGGAAAAACCAACGAATTAATAGGAAAAACAGGGATTTCTGTGAGAAAACGGCAGATTTAACGTGAAAAACAGGGATTTCTGTGAGGAAAAGCCCTATTTCTGGGTAAAAACTCCAAATACAAGGGGAAAAACAGGGATTTCGAGGAGGAAACCCCTGATTTAAAGGGAAAACCAGGGATTTCTCTCAGAAAAAGCCATATTTGAAGGGAGAAACCCCATATTTCAGGGGAAAAACAGGGATTTTTGTTAGAAAAGCCCAGGTTGAATGGACAAACAGGGATTTCTAGGAGAAAAACCCATATTTAAGGAGAAAACCCAAGATTTTTGACGATAAACAGGGATGCCAGACAGAAAAAAGCCATTTTTAAGGGAAAAACCCCAGATTTGATGGGAGAAACAGGGATTTCTGTCAGAAAAGTCCATATTTAAGGGGAAAAAACCCAGATTTAAGGGGAAAACCAGGGATTTCTGTCAGAAAAAGCCATATTGAAGGGGAAAAACCCCAGATGTAATAGGAAAAAACAGGGATGTCTGTCAGAAAAAGCCATATGTAATGGAAAACCTGGGATTTCTGTCAGAAAAAGCCATATTGAAGGGGAAAAGCCCCAGATTTGATGGGAAAGACAGGGATTCCTGTGAGAAAAAGCCATATTGAAGGGGAAAAGGCGCAGATTTAAGGGGAAAGACAGGGATTTCTGGCAGAAAAAGCCATATTGAAGGGGAAAAACCCCAGATGTAATAGGAAAAAACAGGGATGTCTGTCAGAAAAAGCCATATGTAATGGAAAACCTGGGATTTCTGTCAGAAAAAGCCATATTGAAGGGGAAAAGCCCCAGATTTGATGGGAAAGACAGGGATTCCTGTGAGAAAAAGCCATATTGAAGGGGAAAAGGCGCAGATTTAAGGGGAAAGACAGGGATTTCTGGCAGAAAAAGCCATATCACATGGAAAAACAGGGATTTCTAGGGGAAAAAGCCATATTTAAGGGGAAAAGGCCGGATTTGATGGGAAAACCAGGTATTTCTAGGAGAGAAAGCCATATTTAATGGGAAAAACCCCAGATTTAATGTGAAAAACAGGGATTTGTGTCAGAAAAGCCATATTTATTGGGAAAAATCCCAGATATAATAGGCAAAACAGGGATTTCTGTGGGAAAAGCCCAGATTTAATGGAAAGCCAGGGATTTCTGTCGGAAAAAGCCATATTTAATGGGAAAAACGGGGATTTAAAGGGAAAGCCAGGGATTTCTGTGAGAAAACGGCAGATTTAATGTGAAAAACAGGGATTTCGAGGAGAAAACCCCTGACTTAAAGGGAAAACCAGGGATTTCTCTCAGAAAAAGCCATATTTGAAGGGAGAAACCCCATATTTCAGGGGAAAAACAGGGATTTTTGTTAGAAAAGCCCAGGTTTAATGGAAAAACAGGGATTTCTAGGAGAACTAACCACATTTAAGGAGAAAACCCTAGAGTTCTGGGGATAAACAGGGACTTCTGGCAGAAAAAAGCCATATTTAAGGGAAAAACCCCAGATTTGATGGGAGAAACAGGGATTTCTGTCAGAAAAGTCCATATTTAAGGGGAAAAAACCCAGATTTAAGGGGAAAACCAGGGATTTCTGTCAGAAAAAGCCATATTGAAGGGGAAAAGCCCCAGATTTGATGGGAAAGACAGGGATTCCTGTGAGAAAAAGCCATATTGAAGGGGAAAAGGCCCAGATTTAAGGGGAAAGACAGGGATGTCTGGCAGAAAAAGCCATATCACATGGAGAAACAGGGATTTCTAGGGGAAAAAGCCATATTTAAGGGGAAAAGGCCGGATTTGATGGGAAAACCAGGTATTTCTAGGAGAGAAATCCATATTTAATGGGAAAAACCCCAGATTTAATGTGAGAAACTGGGATTTCTGTCAGAAAAAGCCATATGTAGTGGTAAAAACCCCAGATTTAATGTGAAAAACAGGGATTTGTGTCAGAAGAAGCCATGTTTAATGGGAAAAATCCCAGATACAATAGGCAAAACAGGGATTTCTGTGAGAAAAGCCCAGATTGAATGGAAAGCCAGGGATTTCTGTCGGAAAAGCCATATTTAATGGGAAAAACGGGGATTTAAAGGGAAAGCCAGGGATTTCTGTGAGAAAACGGCAGATTTAATGTGAAAAACAGGGATTTCGAGGAGAAAACCCCTGACTTAAAGGGAAAACCAGGGATTTCTCTCAGAAAAAGCCATATTTGAAGGGAGAAACCCCATATTTCAGGGGAAAAACAGGGATTTTTGTTAGAAAAGCCCAGGTTGAATGGAAAAACAGGGATTTCTAGGAGAACTAACCACATTTAAGGAGAAAACCCAAGAGTT
This sequence comes from Tetrao urogallus, assembly GCF_951394365.1. Lineage (NCBI taxonomy): Eukaryota > Metazoa > Chordata > Aves > Galliformes > Phasianidae > Tetrao > Tetrao urogallus. The sequence goes on along the minus strand of NW_027638856.1, from coordinate 269,229 downwards.
CTGGGGATAAACAGGGATGCCAGACAGAAAAAAGCCATATTGAAGGGGAAAAGCCCCAGATTTGATGGGAAAGACAGGGATTCCTGTGAGAAAAAGCCATATTTAAGGGGAAAAGGCCCAGATCTAATGGGAACAGAGTGTTTTCTTGCAGAAAAGTCCATATTGAAGGGGAAAAATCCCAGATTTAATAGCAAAACCTGGGATTTCTGGCAGAAAAAGCCGTATATAATGGGAAAAACCAAAGAATTAATAGGAAAAACAGGGATTTCTGTGAGAAAACGGCAGATTTAACGTGAAAAACAGGGATTTCTCTGAGGAAAAGCCCTATTTCTGGGTAAAAACTCCAAATACAAGGGGAAAAACAGGGATTTCGAGGAGGAAACCCCTGACTTAAAGGGAAAACCAGGGATTTCTCTCAGAAAAAGCCATATTTGAAGGGAGAAACCCCATATTTCAGGGGAAAAACAGGGATTTTAGTTAGAAAAGCCCAGGTTTAATGGAAAAACAGGGATTTCTAGGAGAAAAACCCACATTTAAGGAGAAAACCCAAGATTTTTGACGATAAACAGGGATGCCAGACAGAAAAAAGCCATTTTTAAGGGAAAAACCCCAGATTTGATGGGAGAAACAGGGATTTCTGTCAGAAAAGTCCATATTGAAGGGGAAAAAACCCAGATTTAAGGGGAAAACCAGGGATTTCTGTCAGAAAAAGCCATATTGAAGGGGAAAAACCCCAGATGTAATAGGAAAAAACAGGGATGTCTGTCAGAAAAAGCCATATGTAATGGAAAACCTGGGATTTCTCCCAGAAAAAGCCATATTTGAAGGGAGAAACCCCATAATTCAGGGGAAAAACAGGGATTTTTGTTAGAAAAGCCCAGGTTGAATGGAAAAACAGGGATTTCTAGGAGAAAAACCCACATCTAAGGAGAAAAGCCAAGATTTTTGACGATAAACAGGGATGCCAGACAGAAAAAAGCCATTTTTAAGGGAAAAACCCCAGATTTGATGGGAAAGACAGGGATTCCTGTGAGAAAAAGCCATATTTAAGGGGAAAAGGCCCAGATCTAATGGGAACAGAGTGTTTTCTTGCAGAAAAGTCCATATTGAAGGGGAAAAATCCCAGATTTAATAGCAAAACCTGGGATTTCTGGCAGAAAAAGCCGTATATAATGGGAAAAACCAACGAATTAATAGGAAAAACAGGGATTTCTGTGAGAAAACGGCAGATTTAACGTGAAAAACAGGGATTTCTGTGAGGAAAAGCCCTATTTCTGGGTAAAAACTCCAAATACAAGGGGAAAAACAGGGATTTCGAGGAGGAAACCCCTGACTTAAAGGGAAAACCAGGGATTTCTCTCAGAAAAAGCCATATTTGAAGGGAGAAACCCCATATTTCAGGGGAAAAACAGGGATTTTAGTTAGAAAAGCCCAGGTTTAATGGAAAAACAGGGATTTCTAGGAGAAAAACCCATATTTAAGGAGAAAACCCAAGATTTTTGACGATAAACAGGGATGCCAGACAGAAAAAAGCCATATTTAAGGGAAAAACCCCAGATTTGATGGGAGAAACAGGGATTTCTGTCAGAAAAGTCCATATTGAAGGGGAAAAAACCCAGATTTAAGGGGAAAACCAGGGATTTCTGTCAGAAAAAGCCATATTGAAGGGGAAAAACCCCAGATGTAATAGGAAAAAACAGGGATGTCTGTCAGAAAAAGCCATATGTAATGGAAAACCTGGGATTTCTCTCAGAAAAAGCCATATTTGAAGGGAGAAACCCCATATTTCAGGGGAAAAACAGGGATTTTTGTTAGAAAAGACCAGGTTTAATGGAAAAACAGGGATTTCTAGGAGAAAAACCCACATCTAAGGAGAAAAGCCAAGATTTTTGACGATAAACAGGGATGCCAGACAGAAAAAAGCCATTTTTAAGGGAAAAACCCCAGATTTGATGGGAAAGACAGGGATTCCTGTGAGAAAAAGCCATATTTAAGGGGAAAAGGCCCAGATCTAATGGGAACAGAGTGTTTTCTTGCAGAAAAGTCCATATTGAAGGGGAAAAATCCCAGATTTAATAGCAAAACCTGGGATTTCTGGCAGAAAAAGCCGTATATAATGGGAAAAACCAAAGAATTAATAGGAAAAACAGGGATTTCTGTGAGAAAACGGCAGATTTAACGTGAAAAACAGGGATTTCTCTGAGGAAAAGCCCTATTTCTGGGTAAAAACTCCAAATACAAGGGGAAAAACAGGGATTTCGAGGAGGAAACCCCTGATTTAAAGGGAAAACCAGGGATTTCTCTCAGAAAAAGCCATATTTGAAGGGAGAAACCCCATATTTCAGGGGAAAAACAGGGATTTTTGTTAGAAAAGCCCAGGTTTAATGGAAAAACAGGGATTTCTAGGAGAAAAACCCATATTTAAGGAGAAAACCAAGATTTTTGACGATAAACAGGGATGCCAGACAGAAAAAAGCCATTTTTAAGGGAAAAACCCCAGATTTGATGGGAGAAACAGGGATTTTTGTTAGAAAAGTCCATATTTAAGGGGAAAAAAACCCAGATTTAAGGGGAAAACCAGGGATTTCTGTCAGAAAAAGCCATATTGAAGGGGAAAAGCCCCAGATTTGATGGGAAAGACAGGGATTCCTGTGAGAAAAAGCCATATTGAAGGGGAAAAGGCGCAGATTTAAGGGGAAAGACAGGGATTTCTGGCAGAAAAAGCCATATCACATGGAAAAACAGGGATTTCTAGGGGAAAAAGCCATATTTAAGGGGAAAAGGCCGGATTTGATGGGAAAACCAGGTATTTCTAGGAGAGAAAGTCATATTTAATGGGAAAAACCCCAGATTTAATGTGAGAAACAGGGATTTCTGGCAGAAAAAGCCATATGTAGTGGTAAAAACCCCAGATTTAATGTGAAAAACAGGGATTTGTGTCAGAAGAAGCCATATTTAATGGGAAAAATCCCAGATATAATAGGCAAAACAGGGATTTCTGTGAGAAAAGCCCAGATTGAATGGAAAGCCAGGGATTTCTGTTGGAAAAAGCCATATTTAATGGGAAAAACGGGGATTTAAAGGGAAAGCCAGGGATTTCTGTGAGAAAACGGCAGATTTAATGTGAAAAACAGGGATTTCGAGGAGGAAACCCCTGACTTAAAGGGAAAACCAGGGATTTCTCTCAGAAAAAGCCATATTTGAAGGGAGAAACCCCATATTTCAGGGGAAAAACAGGGATTTTTGTTAGAAAAGCCCAGGTTGAATGGAAAAACAGGGATTTCTAGGAGAACTAACCACATTTAAGGAGAAAACCCAAGAGTTCTGGGGATAAACAGGGACTTCTGGCAGAAAAAAGCCATTTTTAAGGGAAAAACCCCAGATTTGATGGGAAAGACAGGGATTCCTGTGAGAAAAAGCCATATTTAAGGGGAAAAGGCCCAGATCTAATGGGAACAGAGTGTTTTCTTGCAGAAAAGTCCATATTGAAGGGGAAAAATCCCAGATTTAATAGCAAAACCTGGGATTTCTGGCAGAAAAAGCCGTATATAATGGGAAAAACCACAGATTTAATAGGAAAAACAGGGATTTCTGTGAGAAAACGGCAGATTTAACGTGAAAAAAAAGGGATTTCTGTGAGGAAAAGCCCTATTTCTGGGTAAAAACTCCAAATACAAGGGGAAAAACAGGGATTTCGAGGAGGAAACCCCTGACTTAAAGGGAAAACCAGGGATTTCTCTCAGAAAAAGCCATATTTGAAGGGAGAAACCCCATATTTCAGGGGAAAAACAGGGATTTTTGTTAGAAAAGCCCAGGTTTAATGGAAAAACAGGGATTTCTAGGAGAAAAACCCACATTTAAGGAGAAAACCCAAGATTTTTGACGATAAACAGGGATGCCAGACAGAAAAAAGCCATTTTTAAGGGAAAAGCCCCAGATTTGATGGGAGAAACAGGGATTTCTGTCAGAAAAGTCCATATTGAAGGGGAAAAAACCCAGATTTAAGGGGAAAACCAGGGATTTCTGTCAGAAAAAGCCATATTGAAGGGGAAAAACCCCAGATGTAATAGGAAAAAACAGGGATGTCTGTCAGAAAAAGCCATATGTAATGGAAAACCTGGGATTTCTGTCAGAAAAAGCCATATTGAAGGGGAAAAGCCCCAGATTTGATGGGAAAGACAGGGATTCCTGTGAGAAAAAGCCATATTGAAGGGGAAAAGGCGCAGATTTAAGGGGAAAGACAGGGATTTCTGGCAGAAAAAGCCATATCACATGGAAAAACAGGGATTTAAAGGGAAAAAGCCATATTTAAGGGGAAAAGGCCGGATTTGATGGGAAAACCAGGTATTTCTAGGAGAGAAAGCCATATTTAATGGGAAAAACCCCAGATTTAATGCGAAAAACAGGGATTTGTGTCAGAAGAAGCCATATTTAATGGGAAAAATCCCAGATATAATAGGCAAAACAGGGATTTCTGTGGGAAAAGCCCAGATTGAATGGAAAGCCAGGGATTTCTGTCGGAAAAAGCCATATTTAATGGGAAAAACGGGGATTTAAAGGGAAAGCCAGGGATTTCTGTGAGAAAACGGCAGATTTAATGTGAAAAACAGGGATTTCGAGGAGAAAACCCCTGACTTAAAGGGAAAACCAGGGATTTCTCTCAGAAAAAGCCATATTTGAAGGGAGAAACCCCATATTTCAGGGGAAAAACAGGGATTTTTGTTAGAAAAGCCGAGGTTTAATGGAAAAACAGGGATTTCTAGGAGAACTAACCACATTTAAGGAGAAAACCCAAGAGTTCTGGGGATAAACAGGGATGCCAGACAGAAAAAAGCCATATTGAAGGGGAAAAGCCCCAGATTTGATGGGAAAGACAGGGATTCCTGTGAGAAAAAGCCATATTTAAGGGGAAAAGGCCCAGATCTAATGGGAACAGAGTGTTTTCTTGCAGAAAAGTCCATATTGAAGGGGAAAAATCCCAGATTTAATAGCAAAACCTGGGATTTCTGGCAGAAAAAGCCGTATATAATTGGAAAAACCAACGAATTAATAGGAAAAACAGGGATTTCTGTGAGAAAACGGCAGATTTAATGTGAAAAACAGGGATTTCTGTGAGGAAAAGCCCTATTTCTGGGTAAAAACTCCAAATACAAGGGGAAAAACAGGGATTTCGAGGAGGAAACCCCTGACTTAAAGGGAAAACCAGGGATTTCTCTCAGAAAAAGCCATATTTGAAGGGAGAAACCCCATATTTCAGGGGAAAAACAGGGATTTTTGTTAGAAAAGCCCAGGTTGAATGGAAAAACAGGGATTTCTAGGAGAACTAACCACATTTAAGGAGAAAACCCAAGATTTTTGATGATAAACAGGGATGCCAGACAGAAAAAAGCCATATTTAAGGGAAAAACCCCAGATTTGATGGGAGAAACAGGGATTTCTGTCAGAAAAGTCCATATTTAAGGGGAAAAAACCCAGATTTAAGGGGAAAACCAGGGATTTCTGTCAGAAAAAGCCATATTGAAGGGGAAAAACCCCAGATGTAATAGGAAAAAACAGGGATGTCTGTCAGAAAAAGCCATATGTAATGGAAAACCTGGGATTTCTCTCAGAAAAAGCCATATTTGAAGGGAGAAACCCCATATTTCAGGGGAAAAACAGGGATTTTTGTTAGAAAAGACCAGGTTTAATGGAAAAACAGGGATTTCTAGGAGAAAAACCCACATCTAAGGAGAAAAGCCAAGATTTTTGACGATAAACAGGGATGCCAGACAGAAAAAAGCCATTTTTAAGGGAAAAACCCCAGATTTGATGGGAAAGACAGGGATTCCTGTGAGAAAAAGCCATATTTAAGGGGAAAAGGCCCAGATCTAATGGGAACAGAGTGTTTTCTTGCAGAAAAGTCCATATTGAAGGGGAAAAATCCCAGATTTAATAGCAAAACCTGGGATTTCTGGCAGAAAAAGCCGTATATAATGGGAAAAACCAACGAATTAATAGGAAAAACAGGGATTTCTGTGAGAAAACGGCAGATTTAACGTGAAAAACAGGGATTTCTCTGAGGAAAAGCCCTATTTCTGGGTAAAAACTCCAAATACAAGGGGAAAAACAGGGATTTCGAGGAGGAAACCCCTGATTTAAAGGGAAAACCAGGGATTTCTCTCAGAAAAAGCCATATTTGAAGGGAGAAACCCCATATTTCAGGGGAAAAACAGGGATTTTTGTTAGAAAAGCCCAGGTTTAATGGAAAAACAGGGATTTCAAGGAGAAAAACCCATATTTAAGGAGAAAACCCAAGATTTTTGACGATAAACAGGGATGCCAGACAGAAAAAAGCCATATTTAAGGGAAAAACCCCAGATTTGATGGGAGAAACAGGGATTTTTGTTAGAAAAGTCCATATTGAAGGGGAAAAAAACCCAGATTTAAGGGGAAAACCAGGGATTTCTGTCAGAAAAAGCCATATTGAAGGGGAAAAGCCCCAGATTTGATGGGAAAGACAGGGATTCCTGTGAGAAAAAGCCATATTGAAGGGGAAAAGGCGCAGATTTAAGGGGAAAGACAGGGATTTCTGGCAGAAAAAGCCATATCACATGGAAAAACAGGGATTTCTAGGGGAAAAAGCCATATTTAAGGGGAAAAGGCCGGATTTGATGGGAAAACCAGGTATTTCTAGGAGAGAAAGCCATATTTAATGGGAAAAACCCCAGATTTAATGTGAGAAACAGGGATTTCTGTCAGAAAAAGCCATATGTAGTGGTAAAAACCCCAGATTTAATGTGAAAAATTGGGATTTGTGTCAGAAGAAGCCATATTTAATGGGAAAAATCCCAGATATAATAGGCAAAACAGGGATTTCTGTGAGAAAAGCCCAGATTGAATGGAAAGCCAGGGATTTCTGTCAGAAAAAGCCATATTTAATGGGAAAAACAGGGATTTAAAGGGAAAGCCAGGGATTTCTGTGAGAAAACGGCAGATTTAATGTGAAAAACAGGGATTTCGAGGAGAAAACCCCTGACTTTAAGGGAAAACCAGGGATTTCTCCCAGAAAAAGCCATATTTGAAGGGACAAACCCCATATTTCAGGGGAAAAACAGGGATTTTTGTTAGAAAAGCCCAGGTTGAATGGAAAAACAGGGATTTCTAGGAGAACTAACCACATTTAAGGAGAAAACCCAAGAGTTCTGGGGATGAACAGGGACTTCTGGCAGAAAAAAGCCATTTTTAAGGGAAAAACCCCAGATTTGATGGGAGAAACAGGGATTCCTGTGAGAAAAAGCCATATTTAAGGGGAAAAGGCCCAGATCTAATGGGAACAAAGTGTTTTCTTGCAGAAAAGTCCATATTGAAGGGGAAAAATCCCAGATGTAATAGTAAAAAACAGGGATGTCTGGCAGAAAAAGCCGTATATAATGGGAGAAACCCCAGATATAATAGGCAAAACAGGGATTTCTGTGAGAAAACGGCAGATATAATGTGAAAAACAGGGATTTCTGTGAGGAAAAGCCCTATTTCTGGGTAAAAACTCCAAATACAAGGGGAAAAACAGGGATTTCGAGGAGGAAACCCCTGATTTAAAGGGAAAACCAGGGATTTCTCTCAGAAAAAGCCATATTTGAAGGGAGAAACCCCATATTTCAGGGGAAAAACAGGGATTTTTGTTAGAAAAGCCCAGGTTGAATGGAAAAACAGGGATTTCAAGGAGAGAAAACCCACATTTAAGGAGAAAACCAAGATTTTTGACGATAAACAGGGATGCCAGACAGAAAAAAGCCATATTTAAGGGAAAAACCCCAGATTTGATGGGAGAAACAGGGATTTCTGTCAGAAAAGTCCATATTAAATGGGAAAAAACCCAGATTTAAGGGGAAAACCAGGGATTTCTGTCAGAAAAAGCCATATTGAAGGGGAAAAACCCCAGATGTAATAGGAAAAAACAGGGATGTCTGTCAGAAAAAGCCATATGTAATGGAAAACCTGGGATTTCTGTCAGAAAAAGCCATATTGAAGGGGAAAAGCCCCAGATTTGATGGGAAAGACAGGGATTCCTGTGAGAAAAAGCCATATTGAAGGGGAAAAGGCGCAGATTTAAGGGGAAAGACAGGGATTTCTGGCAGAAAAAGCCATATCACATGGAAAAACAGGGATTTCTAGGGGAAATAGCCATATTTAAGGGGAAAAGGCCGGATTTGATGGGAAAACCAGGTATTTCTAGGAGAGAAAGCCATATTTAATGGGAAAAACCCCAGATTTAATGTGAAAAACAGGGATTTGTGTCAGAAGAAGCCATATTTAATGGGAAAAATCCCAGATATAATAGGCAAAACAGGGATTTCTGTGGGAAAAGCCCAGATTTAATGGAAAGCCAGGGATTTCTGTCGGAAAAAGCCATATTTAATGGGAAAAACGGGGATTTAAAGGGAAAGCCAGGGATTTCTGTGAGAAAACGGCAGATTTAATGTGAAAAACAGGGATTTCGAGGAGAAAACCCCTGACTTAACGGGAAAACCAGGGATTTCTCCCAGAAAAAGCCATATTTGAAGGGACAAACCCCATATTTCAGGGGAAAAACAGGGATTTTTGTTAGAAAAGCCCAGGTTGAATGGAAAAACAGGGATTTCTAGGAGAAAAAACCATATTTAAGGAGAAAAGCCAAGATTTTTGATGATAAACAGGGATGCCAGACAGAAAAAAGCCATTTTTAAGGGAAAAACCCCAGATTTGATGGGAGAAACAGGGATTTCTGTCAGAAAAGTCCATATTTAAGGGGAAAAAACCCAGATTTAAGGGGAAAACCAGGGATTTCTGTCAGAAAAAGCCATATTGAAGGGGAAAAACCCCAGATGTAATAGGAAAAAACAGGGATGTCTGTCAGAAAAAGCCATATGTAATGGAAAACCTGGGATTTCTGTCAGAAAAAGCCATATTGAAGGGGAAATGGCGCAGATTTAAGGGGAAAGACAGGGATTTCTGGCAGAAAAAGCCATATTGAAGGGGAAAAACCCCAGATGTAATAGGAAAAAACAGGGATGTCTGTCAGAAAAAGCCATATGTAATGGAAAACCAGGGATTTCTGTCAGAAAAAGCCATATTGAAGGGGAAAAGCCCCAGATTTGATGGGAAAGACAGGGATTCCTGTGAGAAAAAGCCATATTGAAGGGGAAAAGGCGCAGATTTAAGGGGAAAGACAGGGATTTCTGGCAGAAAAAGCCATATCACATGGAAAAACAGGGATTTCTAGGGGAAAAAGCCATATTTAAGGGGAAAAGGCCGGATTTGATGGGAAAACCAGGTATTTCTAGGAGAGAAAGCCATATTTAATGGGAAAAACCCCAGATTTAATGTGAGAAACAGGGATTTCTGTCAGAAAAAGCCATATGTAGTGGTAAAAACCCCAGATTTAATGTGAAAAACAGGGATTTGTGTCAGAAGAAGCCATATTTAATGGGAAAAATCCCAGATATAATAGGCAAAACAGGGATTTCTGTGAGAAAAGCCCAGATTGAATGGAAAGCCAGGGATTTCTGTCGGAAAAAGCCATATTTAATGGGAAAAACGGGGATTTAAAGGGAAAGCCAGGGATTTCTGTGAGAAAACGGCAGATTTAATGTGAAAAACAGGGATTTCGAGGAGAAAACCCCTGACTTAAAGGGAAAACCAGGGATTTCTCTCAGAAAAAGCCATATTTGAAGGGAGAAACCCCATATTTCAGGGGAAAAACAGGGATTTTTGTTAGAAAAGCCCAGGTTGAATGGAAAAACAGGGATTTCTAGGAGAACTAACCACATTTAAGGAGAAAACCCAAGAGTTCTGGGGATAAACAGGGACTTCTGGCAGAAAAAAGCCATTTTTAAGGGAAAAACCCCAGATTTGATGGGAGAAACAGGGATTTCTGTCAGAAAAGTCCATATTTAAGGGGAAAAAACCCAGATTTGATGGGAAAACCAGGGATTTCTGTCAGAAAAAGCCATATTGAAGGGGAAAAACCCCAGATGTAATAGGAAAAAACAGGGATGTCTGTCAGAAAAAGCCATATTGAAGGGGAAAAGCCCCAGATTTGATGGGAAAGGCAGGGATTCCTGTGAGAAAAAGCCATATTGAAGGGGAAAAGGCGCAGATTTAAGGGGAAAGACAGGGATGTCTGGCAGAAAAAGCCATATCACATGGAAAAACAGGGATTTCTAGGGGAAAAAGCCATATTTAAGGGGAAAAGGCCGGATTTGATGGGAAAACCAGGTATTTCTAGGAGAGAAATCCATATTTAATGGGAAAACCCCAGATTTAATGTGAAAAACTGGGATTTGTGTCAGAAAAAGCCATATGTAGTGGTAAAAACCCCAGATTTAATGTGAAAAACAGGGATTTGTGTCAGAAGAAGCCATATTTAATGGGAAAAATCCCAGATACAATAGGCAAAACAGGGATTTCTGTGAGAAAAGCCCAGATTGAATGGAAAGCCAGGGATTTCTGTCGGAAAAAGCCATATTTAATGGGAAAAACGGGGATTTAAAGGGAAAGCCAGGGATTTCTGTGAGAAAACGGCAGATTTAATGTGAAAAACAGGGATTTCGAGGAGAAAACCCCTGACTTAAAGGGAAAACCAGGGATTTCTCTCAGAAAAAGCCATATTTGAAGGGAGAAACCCCATATTTCAGGGGAAAAACAGGGATTTTTGTTAGAAAAGCCCAGGTTTAATGGAAAAACAGGGATTTCAAGGAGAACTAACCACATTTAAGGAGAAAACCCAAGAGTTCTGGGGATAAACAGGGACTTCTGGCAGAAAAAAAGCCATTTTTAAGGGAAAAACCCCAGATTTGATGGGAAAGACAGGGATTCCTGTGAGAAAAAGCCATATTTAAGGGGAAAAGGCCCAGATCTAATGGGAACAGAGTGTTTTCTTGCAGAAAAGTCCATATTGAAGGGGAAAAATCCCAGATTTAATAGCAAAACCTGGGATTTCTGGCAGAAAAAGCCATATATAATGGGAAAAACCAAAGAATTAATAGGAAAAACAGGGATTTCTGTGAGAAAACGGCAGATTTAACGTGAAAAACAGGGATTTCTGTGAGGAAAAGCCCTATTTCTGGGTAAAAACTCCAAATACAAGGCGAAAAACAGGGATTTCGAGGAGGAAACCCCTGACTTAAAGGGAAAACCAGGGATTTCTCTCAGAAAAAGCCATATTTGAAGGGAGAAACCCCATATTTCAGGGGAAAAACAGGGATTTTTGTTAGAAAAGCCCAGGTTGAATGGAAAAACAGGGATTTCAAGGAGAGAAAACCCACATTTAAGGAGAAAACCCAAGATTTTTGACGATAAACAGGGATGCCAGACAGAAAAAAGCCATTTTTAAGGGAAAAACCCCAGATTTGATGGGAGAAACAGGGATTTCTGTCAGAAAAGTCCATATTTAAGGGGAAAAAACCCAGATTTAAGGGGAAAACCAGGGATTTCTGTCAGAAAAAGCCATATTGAAGGGGAAAAACCCCAGATGTAATAGGAAAAAACAGGGATGTCTGTCAGAAAAAGCCATATGTAATGGAAAACCTGGGATTTCTGTCAGAAAATGCCATATTGAAGGGGAAAAGCCCCAGATTTGATGGGAAAGACAGGGATTCCTGTGAGAAAAAGCCATATTGAAGGGGAAAAGGCCCAGATTTAAGGGGAAAGACAGGGATTTCTGGCAGAAAAAGCCATATCACATGGAAAAACAGGGATTTAAAGGGAAAAAGCCATATTTAAGGGGAAAAGGCCGGATTTGATGGGAAAACCAGGTATTTCTAGGAGAGAAAGCCATATTTAATGGGATAAACCCCAGATTTAATGTGAGAAACAGGGATTTCTGTCAGAAAAAGCCATATGTAGTGGTAAAAACCCCAGATTTAATGTGAAAAACAGGGATTTGTGTCAGAAGAAGCCATATTTAATGGGAAAAATCCCAGATATAATAGGCAAAACAGGGATTTCTGTGAGAAAAGCCCAGATTGAATGGAAAGCCAGGGATTTCTGTCGGAAAAAGCCATATTTAATGGGAAAAACGGGGATTTAAAGGGAAAGCCAGGGATTTCTGTGAGAAAACGGCAGATTTAATGTGAAAAACAGGGATTTCGAGGAGAAAACCCCTGACTTAAAGGGAAAACCAGGGATTTCTCTCAGAAAAAGCCATATTTGAAGGGAGAAACCCCATATTTCAGGGGAAAAACAGGGAATTTTGTTAGAAAAGACCAGGTTGAATGGAAAAACAGGGATTTCTAGGAGAAAAACCCACATTTAAGGAGAAAACCCAAGATTTTTGACGATAAACAGGGATGCCAGACAGAAAAAAGCCATTTTTAAGGGAAAAACCCCAGATTTGATGGGAAAGACAGGGATTCCTGTGAGAAAAAGCCATATTTAAGGGGAAAAGGCCCAGATCTAATGGGAACAGAGTGTTTTCTTGCAGAAAAGTCCATATTGAAGGGGAAAAATCCCAGATTTAATAGCAAAACCTGGGATTTCTGGCAGAAAAAGCCATATATAATGGGAAAAACCAAAGAATTAATAGGAAAAACAGGGATTTCTGTGAGAAAACGGCAGATTTAACGTGAAAAACAGGGATTTCTGTGAGGAAAAGCCCTATTTCTGGGTAAAAACTCCAAATACAAGGGGAAAAACAGGGATTTCGAGGAGGAAACCCCTGACTTAAAGGGAAAACCAGGGATTTCTCTCAGAAAAAGCCATATTTGAAGGGAGAAACCCCATATTTCAGGGGAAAAACAGGGATTTTTGTTAGAAAAGCCCAGGTTGAATGGAAAAACAGGGATTTCAAGGAGAGAAAACCCATATTTAAGGAGAAAACCCAAGATTTTTGATGATAAACAGGGATGCCAGACAGAAAAAAGCCATTTTTAAGGGAAAAACCCCAGATTTGATGGGAGAAACAGGGATTTCTGTCAGAAAAGTCCATATTTAAGGGGAAAAAACCCAGATTTAAGGGGAAAACCAGGGATTTCTGTCAGAAAAAGCCATATTGAAGGGGAAAAACCCCAGATGTAATAGGAAAAAACAGGGATGTCTGTCAGAAAAAGCCATATGTAATGGAAAACCTGGGATTTCTGTCAGAAAAAGCCATATTGAAGGGGAAAAGCCCCAGATTTGATGGGAAAGACAGGGATTCCTGTGAGAAAAAGCCATATTGAAGGGGAAAAGGCGCAGATTTAAGGGGAAAGACAGGGATTTCTGGCAGAAAAAGCCATATCACATGGAAAAACAGGGATTTCTAGGGGAAAAAGCCATATTTAAGGGGAAAAGGCCGGATTTGATGGGAAAACCAGGTATTTCTGGGAGAGAAAGCCATATTTAATGGGATAAACCCCAGATTTAATGTGAGAAACAGCGATTTCTGTCAGAAAAAGCCATATGTAGTGGTAAAAACCCCAGATTTAATGTGAAAAACAGGGATTTGTGTCAGAAGAAGCCATATTTAATGGGAAAAATCCCAGATATAATAGCCAAAACAGCGATTTCTGTGAGAAAAGCCCAGATTGAATGGAAAGCCAGGGATTTCTGTCGGAAAAAGCCATATTTAATGGGAAAAACGGGGATTTAAAGGGAAAGCCAGGGATTTCTGTGAGAAAACGGCAGATTTAATGTGAAAAACAGGGATTTCGAGGAGAAAACCCCTGACTTAAAGGGAAAACCAGGGATTTCTCTCAGAAAAAGCCATATTTGAAGGGAGAAACCCCATATTTCAGGGGAAAAACAGGGAATTTTGTTAGAAAAGCCCAGGTTGAATGGAAAAACAGGGATTTCTAGGAGAAAAACCCACATTTAAGGAGAAAACCCAAGATTTTTGACGATAAACAGGGATGCCAGACAGAAAAAAGCCATTTTTAAGGGAAAAACCCCAGATTTGATGGGAAAGACAGGGATTCCTGTGAGAAAAAGCCATATTTAAGGGGAAAAAACCCAGATCTAATGGGAACAGAGTGTTTTCTTGCAGAAAAGTCCATATTGAAGGGGAAAAATCCCAGATTTAATAGCAAAACCTGGGATTTCTGGCAGAAAAAGCCATATATAATGGGAAAAACCAAAGAATTAATAGGAAAAACAGGGATTTCTGTGAGAAAACGGCAGATTTAACGTGAAAAACAGGGATTTCTGTGAGGAAAAGCCCTATTTCTGGGTAAAAACTCCAAATACAAGGGGAAAAACAGGGATTTCGAGGAGGAAACCCCTGACTTAAAGGGAAAACCAGGGATTTCTCTCAGAAAAAGCCATATTTGAAGGGAGAAACCCCATATTTCAGGGGAAAAACAGGGATTTTTGTTAGAAAAGCCCAGGTTGAATGGAAAAACAGGGATTTCTAGGAGAAAAAACCCATATTTAAGGAGAAAAGCCAAGATTTTTGACGATAAACAGGGATGCCAGACAGAAAAAAGCCATTTTTAAGGGAAAAACCCCAGATTTGATGGGAGAAACAGGGATTTCTGTCAGAAAAGTCCATATTAAATGGGAAAAAACCCAGATTTAAGGGGAAAACCAGGGATTTCTGTCAGAAAAAGCCATATTGAAGGGGAAAAACCCCAGATGTAATAGGAAAAAACAGGGATGTCTGTCAGAAAAAGCCACATGTAATGGAAAACCTGGGATTTCTGTCAGAAAAAGCCATATTGAAGGGGAAAAGCCCCAGATTTGATGGGAAAGACAGGGATTCCTGTGAGAAAAAGCCATATTGAAGGGGAAAAGGCGCAGATTTAAGGGGAAAGACAGGGATTTCTGGCAGAAAAAGCCATATCTAATGGAAAAACAGGGATTTAAAGGGAAAAAGCCATATTTAAGGGGAAAAGGCCGGATTTGATGGGAAAACCAGGTATTTCTGGGAGAGAAATCCATATTTAATGGGAAAAACCCCAGATTTAATGTGAAAAACTGGGATTTCTGTCAGAAAAAGCCATATGTAGTGGTAAAAACCCCAGATTTAATGTGAAAAACAGGGATTTGTGTCAGAAGAAGCCATATTTAATGGGAAAAATCCCAGATATAATAGGCAAAACAGGGATTTCTGTGAGAAAAGCCCAGATTGAATGGAAAGCCAGGGATTTCTGTCGGAAAAGCCATATTTAATGGGAAAAACGGGGATTTAAAGGGAAAGCCAGGGATTTCTGTGAGAAAACGGCAGATTTAATGGGAAAAACAGGGATTTCTGTGAGGAAAAGCCCTATTTCTGGGTAAAAACTCCAAATACAAGGGGAAAAACAGGGATTTCGAGGAGGAAACCCCATATTTCAGGGAAAACCAGGGATTTCTCTCAGAAAAAGCCATATTTGAAGGGACAAACCCCATATTTCAGGGGAAAAACAGGGATTTTTGTTAGAAAAGCCCAGGTTGAATGGAAAAACAGGGATTTCTAGGAGAAAAACCCACATTTAAGGAGAAAACCCAAGATTTTTGACGATAAACAGGGATGCCAGACAGAAAAAAGCCATTTTTAAGGGAAAAACCCCAGATTTGATGGGAGAAACAGGGATTTCTGTCAGAAAAGTCCATATTGAAGGGGAAAAAACCCAGATTTAAGGGGAAAACCAGGGATTTCTGTCAGAAAAAGCCATATTGAAGGGGAAAAACCACAGATGTAATAGGAAAAAACAGGGATGTCTGTCAGAAAAAGCCATATGTAATGGAAAACCTGGGATTTCTGTCAGAAAAAGCCATATTGAAGGGGAAAAGCCCCAGATTTGATGGGAAAGACAGGGATTCCTGTGAGAAAAAGCCATATTGAAGGGGAAAAGGCGCAGATTTAAGGGGAAAGACAGGGATTTCTGGCAGAAAAAGCCATATCACATGGAAAAACAGGGATTTCTAGGGGAAAAAGCCATATTTAAGGGGAAAAGGCCGGATTTGATGGGAAAACCAGGTATTTCTAGGAGAGAAAGCCATATTTAATGGGAAAAACCCCAGATTTAATGTGAAAAACTGGGATTTCTGGCAGAAAAAGCCATATGTAGTGGTAAAAACCCCAGATTTAATGTGAAAAACAGGGATTTGTGTCAGAAGAAGCCATATTTAATGGGAAAAATCCCAGATATAATAGGCAAAACAGGGATTTCTGTGAGAAAAGCCCAGATTGAATGGAAAGCCAGGGATTTCTGTCGGAAAAAGCCATATTTAATGGGAAAAACGGGGATTTAAAGGGAAAGCCAGGGATTTCTGTGAGAAAACGGCAGATTTAATGTGAAAAACAGGGATTTCTGTGAGTAAAAGCCCTATTTCTGGGTAAAAACTCCAAATACAAGGCGAAAAACAGGGATTTCGAGGAGGAAACCCCATATTTCAGGGAAAACCAGGGATTTCTCTCAGAAAAAGCCATATTTGAAGGGACAAACCCCATATTTCAGGGGAAAAACAGGGATTTTTGTTAGAAAAGCCCAGGTTGAATGGAAAAACAGGGATTTCTAGGAGAAAAACCCACATTTAAGGAGAAAACCCAAGATTTTTGACGATAAACAGGGATGCCAGACAGAAAAAAGCCATTTTTAAGGGAAAAACCCCAGATTTGATGGGAGAAACAGGGATTTCTGTCAGAAAAGTCCATATTAAATGGGAAAAAACCCAGATTTAAGGGGAAAACCAGGGATTTCTGTCAGAAAAAGCCATATTGAAGGGGAAAAACCCCAGATGTAATAGGAAAAAACAGGGATGTCTGTCAGAAAAAGCCATATGTAATGGAAAACCTGGGATTTCTGTCAGAAAAAGCCATATTGAAGGGGAAAAGCCCCAGATTTGATGGGAAAGACAGGGATTCCTGTGAGAAAAAGCCATATTGAAGGGGAAAAGGCGCAGATTTAAGGGGAAAGACAGGGATTTCTGGCAGAAAAAGCCATATCACATGGAAAAACAGGGATTTCTAGGGGAAAAAGCCATATTTAAGGGGAAAAGGCCGGATTTGATGGGAAAACCAGGTATTTCTAGGAGAGAAATCCATATTTAATGGGATAAACCCCAGATTTAATGTGAGAAACAGGGATTTCTGGCAGAAAAAGCCATATGTAGTGGTAAAAACCCCAGATTTAATGTGAAAAACAGGGATTTGTGTCAGAAGAAGCCATATTTAATGGGAAAAATCCCAGATATAATAGGCAAAACAGGGATTTCTGTGAGAAAAGCCCAGATTGAATGGAAAGCCAGGGATTTCTGTTGGAAAAAGCCATATTTAATGGGAAAAACGGGGATTTAAAGGGAAAGCCAGGGATTTCTGTGAGAAAACGGCAGATTTAATGGGAAAAACAGGGATTTCTGTGAGGAAAAGCCCTATTTCAGGGTAAAAACTCCAAATACAAGGGGAAAAACAGGGATTTCGAGGAGGAAACCCCTGATTTAAAGGGAAAACCAGGGATTTCTCTCAGAAAAAGCCATATTTGAAGGGAGAAACCCCATATTTCAGGGGAAAAACAGGGATTTTTGTTAGAAAAGCCCAGGTTGAATGGAAAAACAGGGATTTCTAGGAGAAAAACCCACATTTAAGGAGAAAACCCAAGATTTTTGACGATAAACAGGGATGCCAGACAGAAAAAAGCCATTTTTAAGGGAAAAACCCCAGATTTGATGGGAGAAACAGGGATTTCTGTCAGAAAAGTCCATATTTAAGGGGAAAAAACCCAGATTTAAGGGGAAAACCAGGGATTTCTGTCAGAAAAAGCCATATTGAAGGGGAAAAACCCCAGATGTAATAGGAAAAAACAGGGATGTCTGTCAGAAAAAGCCATATGTAATGGAAAACCTGGGATTTCTGTCAGAAAAAGCCATATTGAAGGGGAAAAGCCCCAGATTTGATGGGAAAGACAGGGATTCCTGTGAGAAAAAGCCATATTGAAGGGGAAAAGGCGCAGATTTAAGGGGAAAGACAGGGATTTCTGGCAGAAAAAGCCATATCACATGGAAAAACAGGGATTTCTAGGGGAAAAAGCCATATTTAAGGGGAAAAGGCCGGATTTGATGGGAAAACCAGGTATTTCTAGGAGAGAAAGCCATATTTAATGGGAAAAACCCCAGATTTAATGTGAGAAACTGGGATTTCTGTCAGAAAAAGCCATATGTAGTGGTAAAAACCCCAGATTTAATGTGAAAAACAGGGATTTGTGTCAGAAGAAGCCATATTTAATGGGAAAAATCCCAGATATAATAGGCAAAACAGGGATTTCTGTGTGAAAAGCCCAGATTGAATGGAAAGCCAGGGATTTCTGTCGGAAAAAGCCATATTTAATGGGAAAAACGGGGATTTAAAGGGAAAGCCAGGGATTTCTGTGAGAAAACGGCAGATTTAATGTGAAAAACAGGGATTTCTGTGAGGAAAAGCCCTATTTCTGGGTTAAAACTCCAAATACAAGGGGAAAAACAGGGATTTCGAGGAGGAAACCCCTGATTTAAAGGGAAAACCAGGGATTTCTCTCAGAAAAAGCCATATTTGAAGGGAGAAACCCCATATTTCAGGGGAAAAACAGGGATTTTTGTTAGAAAAGCCCAGGTTGAATGGAAAAACAGGGATTTCTAGGAGAAAAACCCACATTTAAGGAGAAAAGCCAAGATTTTTGACGATAAACAGGGATGCCAGACAGAAAAAAGCCATTTTTAAGGGAAAAACCCCAGATTTGATGGGAGAAACAGGGATTTCTGTCAGAAAAGTCCATATTAAATGGGAAAAAACCCAGATTTAAGGGGAAAACCAGGGATTTCTGTCAGAAAAAGCCATATTGAAGGGGAAAAACCCCAGATGTAATAGGAAAAAACAGGGATGTCTGTCAGAAAAAGCCATATGTAATGGAAAACCTGGGATTTCTGTCAGAAAAAGCCATATTGAAGGGGAAAAGCCCCAGATTTGATGGGAAAGACAGGGATTCCTGTGAGAAAAAGCCATATTGAAGGGGAAAAGGCGCAGATTTAAGGGGAAAGACAGGGATTTCTGGCAGAAAAAGCCATATCACATGGAAAAACAGGGATTTCTAGGGGAAAAAGCCATATTTAAGGGGAAAAGGCCGGATTTGATGGGAAAACCAGGTATTTCTAGGAGAGAAATCCATATTTAATGGGATAAACCCCAGATTTAATGTGAAAAACTGGGATTTCTGGCAGAAAAAGCCATATGTAGTGGTAAAAACCCCAGATTTAATGTGAAAAACAGGGATTTGTGTCAGAAGAAGCCATATTTAATGGGAAAAATCCCAGATATAATAGGCAAAACAGGGATTTCTGTGAGAAAAGCCCAGATTGAATGGAAAGCCAGGGATTTCTGTCGGAAAAAGCCATATTTAATGGGAAAAACGGGGATTTAAAGGGAAAGCCAGGGATTTCTGTGAGAAAACGGCAGATTTAATGTGAAAAACAGGGATTTCGAGGAGAAAACCCCTGACTTTAAGGGAAAACCAGGGATTTCTCTCAGAAAAAGCCATATTTGAAGGGAGAAACCCCATATTTCAGGGGAAAAACAGGGAATTTTGTTAGAAAAGCCCAGGTTGAATGGAAAAACAGGGATTTCTAGGAGAAAAACCCACATCTAAGGAGAAAAGCCAAGATTTTTGACGATAAACAGGGATGCCAGACAGAAAAAAGCCATTTTTAAGGGAAAAACCCCAGATTTGATGGGAAAGACAGGGATTCCTGTGAGAAAAAGCCATATTTAAGGGGAAAAGGCCCAGATCTAATGGGAACAGAGTGTTTTCTTGCAGAAAAGTCCATATTGAAGGGGAAAAATCCCAGATTTAATAGCAAAACCTGGGATTTCTGGCAGAAAAAGCCGTATATAATGGGAAAAACCAAAGAATTAATAGGAAAAACAGGGATTTCTGTGAGAAAACGGCAGATTTAACGTGAAAAACAGGGATTTCTCTGAGGAAAAGCCCTATTTCTGGGTAAAAACTCCAAATACAAGGAGAAAAACAGGGATTTCGAGGAGGAAACCCCTGACTTAAAGGGAAAACCAGGGATTTCTCTCAGAAAAAGCCATATTTGAAGGGAGAAACCCCATATTTCAGGGGAAAAACAGGGATTTTTGTTAGAAAAGCCCAGGTTGAATGGAAAAACAGAGACTTCTAGGAGAACAAATCATATTTAAGGAGAAAACCCAAGATTTTTGACGATAAACAGGGATGCCAGACAGAAAAAAGCCATATTTAAGGGAAAATCCCCAGATTTGATGGGAGAAACAGGGATTTCTGTCAGAAAAGTCCATATTTAAGGGGAAAAAACCCAGATTTAAGGGGAAAACCAGGGATTTCTGTCAGAAAAAGCCATATTGAAGGGGAAAAACCCCAGATGTAATAGGAAAAAACAGGGATGTCTGTCAGAAAAAGCCATATGTAATGGAAAACCTGGGATTTCTGTCAGAAAAAGCCATATTGAAGGGGAAAAGCCCCAGATTTGATGGGAAAGACAGGGATTCCTGTGAGAAAAAGCCATATTGAAGGGGAAAAGGCGCAGATTTAAGGGGAAAGACAGGGATTTCTGGCAGAAAAAGCCATATCACATGGAAAAACAGGGATTTCTAGGGGAAAAAGCCATATTTAAGGGGAAAAGGCCGGATTTGATGGGAAAACCAGGTATTTCTGGGAGAGAAATCCATATTTAATGGGAAAAACCCCAGATTTAATGTGAAAAACTGGGATTTCTGTCAGAAAAAGCCATATGTAGTGGTAAAAACCCCAGATTTAATGTGAAAAACAGGGATTTGTGTCAGAAGAAGCCATATTTAATGGGAAAAATCCCAGATATAATAGGCAAAACAGGGATTTCTGTGAGAAAAGCCCAGATTGAATGGAAAGCCAGGGATTTCTGTCGGAAAAGCCATATTTAATGGGAAAAACGGGGATTTAAAGGGAAAGCCAGGGATTTCTGTGAGAAAACGGCAGATTTAATGTGAAAAACGGATTTCGAGGAGAAAACCCCTGATTTAAAGGGAAAACCAGGGATTTCTCTCAGAAAAAGCCATATTTGAAGGGAGAAACCCCATATTTCAGGGGAAAAACAGGGATTTTTGTTAGAAAAGCCCAGGTTGAATGGAAAAACAGGGATTTCTAGGAGAAAAACCCACATTTAAGGAGAAAACCCAAGATTTTTGACGATAAACAGGGATGCCAGACAGAAAAAAGCCATTTTTAAGGGAAAAACCCCAGATTTGATGGGAGAAACAGGGATTTCTGTCAGAAAAGTCCATATTGAAGGGGAAAAACCCCAGATTTGATGGGAAAACCAGGGATTTCTGTCAGAAAAAGCCATATTGAAGGGGAAAAACCCCAGATGTAATAGGAAAAAACAGGGATGTCTGTCAGAAAAAGCCATATGTAATGGAAAACCTGGGATTTCTGTCAGAAAAAGCCATATTGAAGGGGAAAAGCCCCAGATTTGATGGGAAAGACAGGGATTCCTGTGAGAAAAAGCCATATTGAAGGGGAAAAGGCGCAGATTTAAGGGGAAAGACAGGGATTTCTGGCAGAAAAAGCCATATCACATGGAAAAACAGGGATTTCTAGGGGAAAAAGCCATATTTAAGGGGAAAAGGCCGGATTTGATGGGAAAACCAGGTATTTCTAGGAGAGAAAGCCATATTTAATGGGAAAAACCCCAGATTTAATGCGAAAAACAGGGATTTGTGTCAGAAGAAGCCATATTTAATGGGAAAAATCCCAGATATAATAGGCAAAACAGGGATTTCTGTGGGAAAAGCCCAGATTGAATGGAAAGCCAGGGATTTCTGTCGGAAAAAGCCATATTTAATGGGAAAAACGGGGATTTAAAGGGAAAGCCAGGGATTTCTGTGAGAAAACGGCAGATTTAATGTGAAAAACAGGGATTTCGAGGAGAAAACCCCTGACTTAAAGGGAAAACCAGGGATTTCTCTCAGAAAAAGCCATATTTGAAGGGAGAAACCCCATATTTCAGGGGAAAAACAGGGATTTTTGTTAGAAAAGCCCAGATTGAATGGAAAAACAGGGATTTCTAGGAGAACTAACCACATTTAAGGAGAAAACCCAAGAGTTCTGGGGATAAACAGGGACTTCTGGCAGAAAAAAAGCCATTTTTAAGGGAAAAACCCCAGATTTGATGGGAGAAACAGGGATTTCTGTCAGAAAAGTCCATATTAAATGGGAAAAAACCCAGATTTAAGGGGAAAACCAGGGATTTCTGTCAGAAAAAGCCATATTGAAGGGGAAAAACCCCAGATGTAATAGGAAAAAACAGGGATGTCTGTCAGAAAAAGCCATATTGAAGGGGAAAAGCCCCAGATTTGATGGGAAAGACAGGGATTCCTGTGAGAAAAAGCCATATTGAAGGGGAAAAGGCGCAGATTTAAGGGGAAAGACAGGGATGTCTGGCAGAAAAAGCCATATCACATGGAAAAACAGGGATTTCTAGGGGAAAAAGCCATATTTAAGGGGAAAAGGCCGGATTTGATGGGAAAACCAGGTATTTCTAGGAGAGAAATCCATATTTAATGGGAAAAACCCCTGATTTAATGTGAAAAACTGGGATTTCTGTCAGAAAAAGCCATATGTAGTGGTAAAAACCCCAGATTTAATGTGAAAAACAGGGATTTGTGTCAGAAGAAGCCATATTTAATGGGAAAAATCCCAGATACAATAGGCAAAACAGGGATTTCTGTGAGAAAAGCCCAGATTGAATGGAAAGCCAGGGATTTCTGTCGGAAAAGCCATATTTAATTGGAAAAACGGGGATTTAAAGGGAAAGCCAGGGATTTCTGTGAGAAAACGGCAGATTTAATGTGAAAAACAGGGATTTCGAGGAGAAAACCCCTGACTTAAAGGGAAAACCAGGGATTTCTCTCAGAAAAAGCCATATTTGAAGGGAGAAACCCCATATTTCAGGGGAAAAACAGGGATTTTTGTTAGAAAAGCCCAGGTTGAATGGAAAAACAGGGATTTCTAGGAGAACTAACCACATTTAAGGTGAAAACCCAAGAGTTCTGGGGATAAACAGGGACTTCTGGCAGAAAAAAGCCATTTTTAAGGGAAAAACCCCAGACTTGATGGGAAAGACAGGGATTCCTGTGAGAAAAAGCCATATTTAAGGGGAAAAGGCCCAGATCTAATGGGAACAGAGTGTTTTCTTGCAGAAAAGTCCATATTGAAGGGGAAAAATCCCAGATTTAATAGCAAAACCTGGGATTTCTGGCAGAAAAAGCCATATATAATGGGAAAAACCAACGAATTAATAGGAAAAACAGGGATTTCTGTGAGAAAACGGCAGATTTAACGTGAAAAACAGGGATTTCTGTGAGGAAAAGCCCTATTTCTGGGTAAAATCTCCAAATACAAGGGGAAAAACAGGGATTTCGAGGAGGAAACCCCTGATTTAAAGGGAAAACCAGGGATTTCTCTCAGAAAAAGCCATATTTGAAGGGAGAAACCCCATATTTCAGGGGAAAAACAGGGATTTTTGTTAGAAAAGCCCAGGTTGAATGGAAAAACAGGGATTTCTAGGAGAAAAACCCATATTTAAGGAGAAAACCCAAGATTTTTGACGATAAACAGGGATGCCAGACAGAAAAAAGCCATTTTTAAGGGAAAAACCCCAGATTTGATGGGAGAAACAGGGATTTCTGTCAGAAAAGTCCATATTTAAGGGGAAAAAACCCAGATTTAAGGGGAAAACAGGGATTTCTGTCAGAAAAAGCCATATTGAAGGGGAAAAACCCCAGATGTAATAGGAAAAAACAGGGATGTCTGTCAGAAAAAGCCATATGTAATGGAAAACCTGGGATTTCTGTCAGAAAAAGCCATATTGAAGGGGAAAAGCCCCAGATTTGATGGGAAAGACAGGGATTCCTGTGAGAAAAAGCCATATTGAAGGGGAAAAGGCGCAGATTTAAGGGGAAAGACAGGGATTTCTGGCAGAAAAAGCCATATCACATGGAAAAACAGGGATTTCTAGGGGAAAAAGCCATATTTAAGGGGAAAAGGCCGGATTTGATGGGAAAACCAGGTATTTGTAGGAGAGAAATCCATATTTAATGGGAAAACCCCCAGATTTAATGTGAAAAACTGGGATTTCTGTCAGAAAAAGCCATATGTAGTGGTAAAAACCCCAGATTTAATGCGAAAAACAGGGATTTGTGTCAGAAGAAGCCATATTTAATGGGAAAAATCCCAGATACAATAGGCAAAACAGGGATTTCTGTGAGAAAAGCCCAGATTGAATGGAAAGCCAGGGATTTCTGTCGGAAAAAGCCATATTTAATGGGAAAAACGGGGATTTAAAGGGAAAGCCAGGGATTTCTGTGAGAAAATGGCAGATTTAATGTGAAAAACAGGGATTTCGAGGAGAAAACCCCTGACTTACAGGGAAAACCAGGGATTTCTCTCAGAAAAAGCCATATTTGAAGGGAGAAACCCCATATTTCAGGGGAAAAACAGGGATTTTTGTTAGAAAAGCCCAGATTGAATGGAAAAACAGGGATTTCTAGGAGAACTAACCACATTTAAGGAGAAAACCCAAGAGTTCTGGGGATAAACAGGGACTTCTGGCAGAAAAAAAGCCATTTTTAAGGGAAAAACCCCAGATTTGATGGGAAAGACAGGGATTCCTGTGAGAAAAAGCCATATTTAAGGGGAAAAGGCCCAGATCTAATGGGAACAGAGTGTTTTCTTGCAGAAAAGTCCATATTGAAGGGGAAAAATCCCAGATTTAATAGCAAAACCTGGGATTTCTGGCAGAAAAAGCCGTATATAATGGGAAAAACCAAAGAATTAATAGGAAAAACAGGGATTTCTGTCAGAAAACGGCAGATTTAACGTGAAAAACAGGGATTTCTGTGAGGAAAAGCCCTATTTCTGGGTAAAAACTCCAAATACAAGGGGAAAAACAGGGATTTCGAGGAGGAAACCCCTGATTTAAAGGGAAAACCAGGGATTTCTCTCAGAAAAAGCCATATTTGAAGGGAGAAACCCCATATTTCAGGGGAAAAACAGGGATTTTTGTTAGAAAAGCCCAGGTTGAATGGAAAAACAGGGATTTCTAGGAGAAAAACCCACATTTAAGGAGAAAAGCCAAGATTTTTGACGATAAACAGGGATGCCAGACAGAAAAAAGCCATTTTTAAGGGAAAAACCCCAGATTTGATGGGAGAAACAGGGATTTCTGTCAGAAAAGTCCATATTAAATGGGAAAAAACCCAGATTTAAGGGGAAAACCAGGGATTTCTGTCAGAAAAAGCCATATTGAAGGGGAAAAACCCCAGATGTAATAGGAAAAAACAGGGATGTCTGTCAGAAAAAGCCATATGTAATGGAAAACCTGGGATTTCTGTCAGAAAAAGCCATATTGAAGGGGAAAAGCCCCAGATTTGATGGGAAAGACAGGGATTCCTGTGAGAAAAAGCCATATTGAAGGGGAAAAGGCGCAGATTTAAGGGGAAAGACAGGGATTTCTGGCAGAAAAAGCCATATCACATGGAAAAACAGGGATTTCTAGGGGAAAAAGCCATATTTAAGGGGAAAAGGCCGGATTTGATGGGAAAACCAGGTATTTCTGGGAGAGAAAGCCATATTTAATGGGAAAAACCCCAGATTTAATGTGAGAAACAGGGATTTCTGTCAGAAAAAGCCATATGTAGTGGTAAAAACCCCAGATTTAATGTGAAAAACAGGGATTTGTGTCAGAAGAAGCCATATTTAATGGGAAAAACCCCAGATATAATAGGCAAAACAGGGATTTCTGTGAGAAAAGCCCAGATTGAATGGAAAGCCAGGGATTTCTGTCGGAAAAAGCCATATTTAATGGGAAAAACGGGGATTTAAAGGGAAAGCCAGGGATTTCTGTGAGAAAACGGCAGATTTAATGTGAAAAACAGGGATTTCGAGGAGAAAACCCCTGACTTAAAGGGAAAACCAGGGATTTCTCTCAGAAAAAGCCATATTTGAAGGGAGAAACCCCATATTTCAGGGGAAAAACAGGGATTTTTGTTAGAAAAGCCCAGGTTGAATGGAAAAACAGGGATTTCTAGGAGAAAAACCCACATTTAAGGAGAAAAGCCAAGATTTTTGACGATAAACAGGGATGCCAGACAGAAAAAAGTCATTTTTAAGGGAAAAACCCCAGATTTGATGGGAAAGACAGGGATTCCTGTGAGAAAAAGCCATATTTAAGGGGAAAAGGCCCAGATCTAATGGGAACAGAGTGTTTTCTTGCAGAAAAGTCCATATTGAAGGGGAAAAATCCCAGATTTAATAGCAAAACCTGGGATTTCTGGCAGAAAAAGCCGTATATAATGGGAAAAACCACAGATTTAATAGGAAAAACAGGGATTTCTGTGAGAAAACGGCAGATTTAACGTGAAAAACAGGGATTTCTCTGAGGAAAAGCCCTATTTCTGGGTAAAAACTCCAAATACAAGGGGAAAAACAGGGATTTCGAGGAGGAAACCCCTGATTTAAAGGGAAAACCAGGGATTTCTCTCAGAAAAAGCCATATTTGAAGGGAGAAACCCCATATTTCAGGGGAAAAACAGGGATTTTTGTTAGAAAAGCCCAGGTTGAATGGAAAAACAGAAACTTCTAGGAGAACAAATCATATTTAAGGAGAAAACCCAAGATTTTTGACGATAAACAGGGATGCCAGACAGAAAAAAGCCATTTTTAAGGGGAAAACCCCAGATTTGATGGGAGAAACAGGGATTTCTGTCAGAAAAGTCCATATTAAATGGGAAAAAACCCAGATTTAAGGGGAAAACCAGGGATTTCTGTCAGAAAAAGCCATATTGAAGGGGAAAAACCCCAGATGTAATAGGAAAAAACAGGGATGTCTGTCAGAAAAAGCCATATGTAATGGAAAACCAGGGATTTCTGTCAGAAAAAGCCATATTGAAGGGGAAAAGCCCCAGATTTGATGGGAAAGACAGGGATTCCTGTGAGAAAAAGCCATATTGAAGGGGAAAAGGCGCAGATTTAAGGGGAAAGACAGGGATTTCTGGCAGAAAAAGCCATATCACATGGAAAAACAGGGATTTCTAGGGGAAAAAGCCATATTTAAGGGGAAAAGGCCGGATTTGATGGGAAAACCAGGTATTTCTAGGAGAGAAAGCCATATTTAATGGGAAAAACCCCAGATTTAATGTGAAAAACTGGGATTTCTGTCAGAAAAAGCCATATGTAGTGGTAAAAACCCCAGATTTAATGTGAAAAACAGGGATTTGTGTCAGAAGAAGCCATATTTAATGGGAAAAATCCCAGATATAATAGGCAAAACAGGGATTTCTGTGAGAAAAGCCCAGATTGAATGGAAAGCCAGGGATTTCTGTCGGAAAAAGCCATATTTAATGGGAAAAACGGGGATTTAAAGGGAAAGCCAGGGATTTCTGTGAGAAAACGGCAGATTTAATGTGAAAAACAGGGATTTCGAGGAGAAAACCCCTGACTTTAAGGGAAAACCAGGGATTTCTCTCAGAAAAAGCCATATTTGAAGGGAGAAACCCCATATTTCAGGGGAAAAACAGGGATTTTTGTTAGAAAAGCCCAGGTTGAATGGAAAAACAGGGATTTCTAGGAGAAAAACCCACATTTAAGGAGAAAACCCAAGATTTTTGATGATAAACAGGGATGCCAGACAGAAAAAAGCCATTTTTAAGGGAAAAACCCCAGATTTGATGGGAGAAACAGGGATTTCTGTCAGAAAAGTCCATATTAAATGGGAAAAAACCCAGATTTAAGGGGAAAACCAGGGATTTCTGTCAGAAAAAGCCATATTGAAGGGGAAAAACCCCAGATGTAATAGGAAAAAACAGGGATGTCTGTCAGAAAAAGCCATATGTAATGGAAAACCTGGGATTTCTGTCAGAAAAAGCCATATTGAAGGGGAAAAGCCCCAGATTTGATGGGAAAGACAGGGATTCCTGTGAGAAAAAGCCATATTGAAGGGGAAAAGGCCCAGATTTAAGGGGAAAGACAGGGATTTCTGGCAGAAAAAGCCATATCACATGGAAAAACAGGGATTTAAAGGGAAAAAGCCATATTTAAGGGGAAAAGGCCGGATTTGATGGGAAAACCAGGTATTTCTAGGAGAGAAAGCCATATTTAATGGGAAAAACCCCAGATTTAATGTGAGAAACAGGGATTTCTGTCAGAAAAAGCCATATGTAGTGGTAAAAACCCCAGATTTAATGTGAAAAACAGGGATTTGTGTCAGAAGAAGCCATATTTAATGGGAAAAATCCCAGATATAATAGGCAAAACAGGGATTTCTGTGAGAAAAGCCCAGATTGAATGGAAAGCCAGGGATTTCTGTCGGAAAAAGCCATATTTAATGGGAAAAACGGGGATTTAAAGGGAAAGCCAGGGATTTCTGTGAGAAAACGGCAGATTTAATGTGAAAAACAGGGATTTCGAGGAGAAAACCCCTGACTTAAAGGGAAAACCAGGGATTTCTCTCAGAAAAAGCCATATTTGAAGGGAGAAACCCCATATTTCAGGGGAAAAACAGGGATTTTAGTTAGAAAAGCCCAGGTTGAATGGAAAAACAGGGATTTCTAGGAGAAAAACCCACATTTAAGGAGAAAACCCAAGATTTTTGATGATAAACAGGGATGCCAGACAGAAAAAAGCCATTTTTAAGGGAAAAACCCCAGATTTGATGGGAGAAACAGGGATTTCTGTCAGAAAAGTCCATATTAAATGGGAAAAAACCCAGATTTGAGGGGAAAACCAGGGATTTCTGTCAGAAAAAGCCATATTGAAGGGGAAAAACCGCAGATGTAATAGGAAAAAACAGGGATGTCTGTCAGAAAAAGCCATATGTAATGGAAAACCTGGGATTTCTGTCAGAAAAAGCCATATTGAAGGGGAAAAGCCCCAGATTTGATGGGAAAGACAGGGATTCCTGTGAGAAAAAGCCATATTGAAGGGGAAAAGGCGCAGATTTAAGGGGAAAGACAGGGATTTCTGGCAGAAAAAGCCATATCTAATGGAAAAACAGGGATTTCTAGGGGAAAAAGCCATATTTAAGGGGAAAAGGCCGGATTTGATGGGAAAACCAGGTATTTCTAGGAGAGAAAGCCATATTTAATGGGAAAAACCCCAGATTTAATGTGAGAAACAGGGATTTCTGTCAGAAAAAGCCATATGTAGTGGTAAAAACCCCAGATTTAATGCGAAAAACAGGGATTTGTGTCAGAAGAAGCCATATTTAATGGGAAAAATCCCAGATATAATAGGCAAAACAGGGATTTCTGTGGGAAAAGCCCAGATTGAATGGAAAGCCAGGGATTTCTGTCGGAAAAAGCCATATTTAATGGGAAAAACGGGGATTTAAAGGGAAAGCCAGGGATTTCTGTGAGAAAACGGCAGATTTAATGTGAAAAACAGGGATTTCGAGGAGAAAACCCCTGACTTAAAGGGAAAACCAGGGATTTCTCTCAGAAAAAGCCATATTTGAAGGGAGAAACCCCATATTTCAGGGGAAAAACAGGGATTTTTGTTAGAAAAGCCCAGGTTGAATGGAAAAACAGGGATTTCTAGGAGAAAAACCCACATTTAAGGAGAAAAGCCAAGATTTTTGACGATAAACAGGGATGCCAGACAGAAAAAAGCCATTTTTAAGGGAAAAACCCCAGATTTGATGGGAAAGACAGGGATTCCTGTGAGAAAAAGCCATATTTAAGGGGAAAAGGCCCAGATCTAATGGGAACAGAGTGTTTTCTTGCAGAAAAGTCCATATTGAAGGGGAAAAATCCCAGATTTAATAGCAAAACCTGGGATTTCTGGCAGAAAAAGCCGTATATAATGGGAAAAACCAACGAATTAATAGGAAAAACAGGGATTTCTGTGAGGAAAAGCCCTATTTCTGGGTAAAAACTCCAAATACAAGGGGAAAAACAGGGATTTCGAGGAGGAAACCCCTGATTTAAAGGGAAAACCAGGGATTTCTCTCAGAAAAAGCCATATTTGAAGGGAGAAACCCCATATTTCAGGGGAAAAACAGGGATTTTTGTTAGAAAAGCCCAGGTTGAATGGAAAAACAGGGATTTCTAGGAGAAAAAACCCATATTTAAGGAGAAAAGCCAAGATTTTTGACGATAAACAGGGATGCCAGACAGAAAAAAGCCATTTTTAAGGGAAAAACCCCAGATTTGATGGGAGAAACAGGGATTTCTGTCAGAAAAAGCCATATTGAAGGGGAAAAACCCCAGATGTAATAGGAAAAAACAGGGATGTCTGTCAGAAAAAGCCATATGTAATGGAAAACCTGGGATTTCTGTCAGAAAAAGCCATATTGAAGGGGAAAAGCCCCAGATTTGATGGGAAAGACAGGGATTCCTGTGAGAAAAAGCCATATTGAAGGGGAAAAGGCGCAGATTTAAGGGGAAAGACAGGGATTTCTGGCAGAAAAAGCCATATCACATGGAAAAACAGGGATTTCTAGGGGAAAAAGCCATATTTAAGGGGAAAAGGCCGGATTTGATGGGAAAACCAGGTATTTCTAGGAGAGAAATCCATATTTAATGGGAAAAACCCCAGATTTAATGTGAAAAACTGGGATTTCTGTGAGGAAAAGCCCTATTTCTGGGTAAAAACTCCAAATACAAGGGGAAAAACAGGGATTTCTGTCAGAAAAAGCCATATTGAAGGGGAAAAACCCCAGATGTAATAGGAAAAAACAGGGATGTCTGTCAGAAAAAGCCATATGTAATGGAAAACCTGGGATTTCTGTCAGAAAATGCCATATTGAAGGGGAAAAGCCCCAGATTTGATGGGAAAGACAGGGATTCCTGTGAGAAAAAGCCATATTTAAGGGGAAAAGGCGCAGATTTAAGGGGAAAGACAGGGATTTCTGGCAGAAAAAGCCATATCACATGGAAAAACAGGGATTTCTAGGGGAAAAAGCCATATTTAAGGGGAAAAGGCCGGATTTGATGGGAAAACCAGGTATTTCTAGGAGAGAAATCCATATTTAATGGGAAAAACCCCAGATTTAATGTGAGAAACTGGGATTTCTGTCAGAAAAAGCCATATGTAGTGGTAAAAACCCCAGATTTAATGTGAAAAACAGGGATTTGTGTCAGAAGAAGCCATATTTAATGGGAAAAATCCCAGATATAATAGGCAAAACAGGGATTTCTGTGGGAAAAGCCCAGATTTAATGGAAAGCCAGGGATTTCTGTTGGAAAAAGCCATATTTAATGGGAAAAACGGGGATTTAAAGGGAAAGCCAGGGATTTCTGTGAGAAAACGGCAGATTTAATGTGAAAAACAGGGATTTCGAGGAGAAAACCCCTGACTTACAGGGAAAACCAGGGATTTCTCTCAGAAAAAGCCATATTTGAAGGGAGAAACCCCATATTTCAGGGGAAAAACAGGGATTTTTGTTAGAAAAGCCCAGGTTGAATGGAAAAACAGGGATTTCTAGGAGAAAAACCCACATTTAAGGAGAAAACCCAAGATTTTTGACGATAAACAGGGATGCCAGACAGAAAAAAGCCATTTTTAAGGGAAAAACCCCAGATTTGATGGGAGAAACAGGGATTTCTGTCAGAAAAGTCCATATTTAAGGGGAAAAAACCCAGATTTAAGGGGAAAACCAGGGATTTCTGTCAGAAAAAGCCATATTGAAGGGGAAAAACCCCAGATGTAATAGGAAAAAACAGGGATGTCTGTCAGAAAAAGCCATATGTAATGGAAAACCTGGGATTTCTGTCAGAAAAAGCCATATTGAAGGGGAAAAGCCCCAGATTTGATGGGAAAGACAGGGATTCCTGTGAGAAAAAGCCATATTGAAGGGGAAAAGGCACAGATTTAAGGGGAAAGACAGGGATTTCTGGCAGAAAAAGCCATATCACATGGAAAAACAGGGATTTAAAGGGAAAAAGCCATATTTAAGGGGAAAAGGCCGGATTTGATGGGAAAACCAGGTATTTCTAGGAGAGAAATCCATATTTAATGGGAAAAACCCCAGATTTAATGTGAAAAACTGGGATTTCTGTCAGAAAAAGCCATATGTAGTGGTAAAAACCCCAGGTTTAATGTGAAAAACAGGGATTTGTGTCAGAAGAAGCCATATTTAATGGGAAAAATCCCAGATATAATAGGCAAAACAGGGATTTCTGTGAGAAAAGCCCAGATTGAATGGAAAGCCAGGGATTTCTGTCGGAAAAAGCCATATTTAATGGGAAAAACGGGGATTTAAAGGGAAAGCCAGGGATTTCTGTGAGAAAACGGCAGATTTAATGTGAAAAACAGGGATTTCGAGGAGAAAACCCCTGACTTAAAGGGAAAACCAGGGATTTCTCTCAGAAAAAGCCATATTTGAAGGGAGAAACCCCATATTTCAGGGGAAAAACAGGGATTTTTGTTAGAAAAGCCCAGGTTGAATGGAAAAACAGGGATTTCAAGGAGAACTAACCACATTTAAGGAGAAAACCCAAGAGTTCTGGGGATAAACAGGGACTTCTGGCAGAAAAAAGCCATTTTTAAGGGAAAAACCCCAGACTTGATGGGAAAGACAGGGATTCCTGTGAGAAAAAGCCATATTTAAGGGGAAAAGGCCCAGATCTAATGGGAACAGAGTGTTTTCTTGCAGAAAAGTCCATATTGAAGGGGAAAAATCCCAGATTTAATAGCAAAACTTGGGATTTCTGGCAGAAAAAGCCATATATAATGGGAAAAACCACAGATTTAATAGGAAAAACAGGGATTTCTGTGAGAAAACGGCAGATTTGATGGGAAAGACAGGGATTCCTGTGAGAAAAAGCCATATTTAAGGGGAAAAGGCCCAGATCTAATGGGAACAGAGTGTTTTCTTGCAGAAAAGTCCATATTGAAGGGGAAAAATCCCAGATTTAATAGCAAAACCTGGGATTTCTGGCAGAAAAAGCCGTATATAATGGGAAAAACCAAAGAATTAATAGGAAAAACAGGGATTTCTGTGAGAAAACGGCAGATTTAACGTGAAAAACAGGGATTTCTGTGAGGAAAAGCCCTATTTCTGGGTAAAAACTCCAAATACAAGGGGAAAAACAGGGATTTCGAGGAGGAAACCCCTGACTTAAAGGGAAAACCAGGGATTTCTCTCAGAAAAAGCCATATTTGAAGGGAGAAACCCCATATTTCAGGGGAAAAACAGGGATTTTTGTTAGAAAAGCCCAGGTTGAATGGAAAAACAGGGATTTCTAGGAGAAAAAACCATATTTAAGGAGAAAAGCCAAGATTTTTGATGATAAACAGGGATGCCAGACAGAAAAAAGCCATTTTTAAGGGAAAAACCCCAGATTTGATGGGAGAAACAGGGATTTCTGTCAGAAAAGTCCATATTAAATGGGAAAAAACCCAGATTTAAGGGGAAAACCAGGGATTTCTGTCAGAAAAAGCCATATTGAAGGGGAAAAACCCCAGATGTAATAGGAAAAAACAGGGATGTCTGTCAGAAAAAGCCGTATGTAATGGAAAACCTGGGATTTCTGTCAGAAAAAGCCATATTGAAGGGGAAAAGCCCCAGATTTGATGGGAAAGACAGGGATTCCTGTGAGAAAAAGCCATATTGAAGGGGAAAAGGCGCAGATTTAAGGGGAAAGACAGGGATGTCTGGCAGAAAAAGCCATATCACATGGAAAAACAGGGATTTCTAGGGGAAAAAGCCATATTTAAGGGGAAAAGGCCGGATTTGATGGGAAAACCAGGTATTTCTAGGAGAGAAAGCCATATTTAATGGGAAAAACCCCAGATTTAATGTGAAAAACTGGGATTTCTGTCAGAAAAAGCCATATGTAGTGGTAAAAACCCCAGATTTAATGTGAAAAACAGGGATTTGTGTCAGAAGAAGCCATATTTAATGGGAAAAATCCCAGATATAATAGGCAAAACAGGGATTTCTGTGAGAAAAGCCCAGATTGAATGGAAAGCCAGGGATTTCTGTCGGAAAAAGCCATATTTAATGGGAAAAACGGGGATTTAAAGGGAAAGCCAGGGATTTCTGTGAGAAAACGGCAGATTTAATGTGAAAAACAGGGATTTCGAGGAGAAAACCCCTGACTTTAAGGGAAAACCAGGGATTTCTAGGAGAACTAACCACATTTAAGGAGAAAACCCAAGAGTTCTGGGGATGAACAGGGACTTCTGGCAGAAAAAAGCCATTTTTAAGGGAAAAACCCCAGATTTGATGGGAAAGACAGGGATTCCTGTGAGAAAAAGCCATATTTAAGGGGAAAAGGCCCAGATCTAATGGGAACAGAGTGTTTTCTTGCAGAAAAGCCCATATTTAATGGGAAAAATCCCAGATTTAATAGCAAAACCTGGGATTTCTGGCAGAAAAAGCCGTATATAATGGGAAAAACCACAGATTTAATAGGAAAAACAGGGATTTCTGTGAGAAAACGGCAGATTTGATGGGAAAAACAGGGATTCCTGTGAGAAAAAGCCATATTTAAGGGGAAAAGGCCCAGATCTAATGGGAACAGAGTGTTTTCTTGCAGAAAAGTCCATATTGAAGGGGAAAAATCCCAGATTTAATAGCAAAACCTGGGATTTCTGGCAGAAAAAGCCGTATATAATGGGAAAAACCAACGAATTAATAGGAAAAACAGGGATTTCTGTGAGAAAACGGCAGATTTAACGTGAAAAACAGGGATTTCTGTGAGGAAAAGCCCTATTTCTGGGTAAAAACTCCAAATACAAGGGGAAAAACAGGGATTTCGAGGAGGAAACCCCTGATTTAAAGGGAAAACCAGGGATTTCTCTCAGAAAAAGCCATATTTGAAGGGAGAAACCCCATATTTCAGGGGAAAAACAGGGATTTTTGTTAGAAAAGCCCAGGTTGAATGGAAAAACAGGGATTTCTAGGAGAAAAAACCCATATTTAAGGAGAAAAGCCAAGATTTTTGATGATAAACAGGGATGCCAGACAGAAAAAAGCCATTTTTAAGGGAAAAACCCCAGATTTGATGGGAGAAACAGGGATTTCTGTCAGAAAAGTCCATATTTAAGGGGAAAAAACCCAGATTTAAGGGGAAAACCAGGGATTTCTGTCAGAAAAAGCCATATTGAAGGGGAAAAACCCCAGATGTAATAGGAAAAAACAGGGATGTCTGTCAGAAAAAGCCATATGTAATGGAAAACCTGGGATTTCTGTCAGAAAAAGCCATATTGAAGGGGAAAAGCCCCAGATTTGATGGGAAAGACAGGGATTCCTGTGAGAAAAAGCCATATTGAAGGGGAAAAGGCCCAGATTTAAGGGGAAAGACAGGGATGTCTGGCAGAAAAAGCCATATCACATGGAAAAACAGGGATTTCTAGGGGAAAAAGCCATATTTAAGGGGAAAAGGCCGGATTTGATGGGAAAACCAGGTATTTCTGGGAGAGAAATCCATATTTAATGGGAAAAACCCCAGATTTAATGTGAAAAACAGGGATTTGTGTCAGAAGAAGCCATATTTAATGGGAAAAATCCCAGATATAATAGGCAAAACAGGGATTTCTGTGGGAAAAGCCTAGATTTAATGGAAAGCCAGGGATTTCTGTCGGAAAAAGCCATATTTAATGGGAAAAACGGGGATTTAAAGGGAAAGCCAGGGATTTCTGTGAGAAAACGGCAGATTTAATGTGAAAAACAGGGATTTCGAGGAGAAAACCCCTGACTTAAAGGGAAAACCAGGGATTTCTAGGAGAACTAACCACATTTAAGGTGAAAACCCAAGAGTTCTGGGGATGAACAGGGACTTCTGGCAGAAAAAAGCCATTTTTAAGGGAAAAACCCCAGATTTGATGGGAAAGACAGGGATTCCTGTGAGAAAAAGCCATATTTAAGGGGAAAAGGCCCAGATCTAATGGGAACAGAGTGTTTTCTTGCAGAAAAGTCCATATTTAATGGGAAAAATCCCAGATTTAATAGCAAAACCTGGGATTTCTGGCAGAAAAAGCCGTATATAATGGGAAAAACCACAGATTTAATAGGAAAAACAGGGATTTCTGTGAGAAAACGGCAGATTTGATGGGAAAAACAGGGATTCCTGTGAGAAAAAGCCATATTTAAGGGGAAAAGGCCCAGATCTAATGGGAACAGAGTGTTTTCTTGCAGAAAAGTCCATATTGAAGGGGAAAAATCCCAGATTTAATAGCAAAACCTGGGATTTCTGGCAGAAAAAGCCGTATATAATGGGAAAAACCACAGAATTAATAGGAAAAACAGGGATTTCTGTGAGAAAACGGCAGATTTAACGTGAAAAACAGGGATTTCTGTGAGGAAAAGCCCTATTTCTGGGTAAAAACTCCAAATACAAGGGGAAAAACAGGGATTTCGAGGAGGAAACCCCTGACATAAAGGGAAAACCAGGGATTTCTCTCAGAAAAAGCCATATTTGAAGGGAGAAACCCCATATTTCAGGGGAAAAACAGGGATTTTTGTTAGAAAAGCCCAGGTTGAATGGAAAAACAGGGATTTCTAGGAGAAAAACCCACATTTAAGGAGAAAACCCAAGATTTTTGACGATAAACAGGGATGCCAGACAGAAAAAAGCCATTTTTAAGGGAAAAACCCCAGATTTGATGGGAGAAACAGGGATTTCTGTCAGAAAAGTCCATATTTAAGGGGAAAAAACCCAGATTTAAGGGGAAAACCAGGGATTTCTGTCAGAAAAAGCCATATTGAAGGGGAAAAACCCCAGATGTAATAGGAAAAAACAGGGATGTCTGTCAGAAAAAGCCATATGTAATGGAAAACCTGGGATTTCTGTCAGAAAAAGCCATATTGAAGGGGAAAAGCCCCAGATTTGATGGGAAAGACAGGGATTCCTGTGAGAAAAAGCCATATTGAAGGGGAAAAGGCCCAGATTTAAGGGGAAAGACAGGGATGTCTGGCAGAAAAAGCCATATCACATGGAAAAACAGGGATTTCTAGGGGAAAAAGCCATATTTAAGGGGAAAAGGCCGGATTTGATGGGAAAACCAGGTATTTCTAGGAGAGAAATCCATATTTAATGGGAAAAACCCCAGATTTAATGTGAAAAACTGGGATTTCTGTCAGAAAAAGCCATATGTAGTGGTAAAAACCCCAGATTTAATGTGAAAAACAGGGATTTGTGTCAGAAGAAGCCATATTTAATGGGAAAAATCCCAGATATAATAGGCAAAACAGGGATTTCTGTGAGAAAAGCCCAGATTGAATGGAAAGCCAGGGATTTCTGTCGGAAAAAGCCATATTTAATGGGAAAAACGGGGATTTAAAGGGAAAGCCAGGGATTTCTGTGAGAAAACGGCAGATTTAATGTGAAAAACAGGGATTTCGAGGAGAAAACCCCTGACTTTAAGGGAAAACCAGGGATTTCTAGGAGAACTAACCACATTTAAGGAGAAAACCCAAGAGTTCTGGGGATAAACAGGGACTTCTGGCAGAAAAAAGCCATTTTTAAGGGAAAAACCCCAGATTTGATGGGAAAGACAGGGATTCCTGTGAGAAAAAGCCATATTTAAGGGGAAAAGGCCCAGATCTAATGGGAACAGAGTGTTTTCTTGCAGAAAAGTCCATATTTAATGGGAAAAATCCCAGATTTAATAGCAAAACCTGGGATTTCTGGCAGAAAAAGCCATATATAATGGGAAAAACCACAGATTTAATAGGAAAAACAGGGATTTCTGTGAGAAAACGGCAGATTTGATGGGAAAGACAGGGATTCCTGTGAGAAAAAGCCATATTTAAGGGGAAAAGGCCCAGATCTAATGGGAACAGAGTGTTTTCTTGCAGAAAAGTCCATATTGAAGGGGAAAAATCCCAGATTTAATAGCAAAACCTGGGATTTCTGGCAGAAAAAGCCGTATATAATGGGAAAAACCAAAGAATTAATAGGAAAAACAGGGATTTCTGTGAGAAAACTGCAGATTTAACGTGAAAAACAGGGATTTCTGTGAGGAAAAGCCCTATTTCTGGGTAAAAACTCCAAATACAAGGGGAAAAACAGGGATTTCGAGGAGGAAACCCCTGACTTACAGGGAAAACCAGGGATTTCTCTCAGAAAAAGCCATATTTGAAGGGAGAAACCCCATATTTCAGGGGAAAAACAGGGATTTTTGTTAGAAAAGCCCAGGTTGAATGGAAAAACAGGGATTTCTAGGAGAAAAAACCCATATTTAAGGAGAAAACCCAAGATTTTTGATGATAAACAGGGATGCCAGACAGAAAAAAGCCATTTTTAAGGGAAAAACCCCAGATTTGATGGGAGAAACAGGGATTTCTGTCAGAAAAGTCCATATTTAAGGGGAAAAAACCCAGATTTAAGGGGAAAACCAGGGATTTCTGTCAGAAAAAGCCATATTGAAGGGGAAAAACCCCAGATGTAATAGGAAAAAACAGGGATGTCTGTCAGAAAAAGCCATATGTAATGGAAAACCTGGGATTTCTGTCAGAAAAAGCCATATTGAAGGGGAAAAGCCCCAGATTTGATGGGAAAGACAGGGATTCCTGTGAGAAAAAGCCATATTGAAGGGGAAAAGGCCCAGATTTAAGGGGAAAGACAGGGATGTCTGGCAGAAAAAGCCATATCACATGGAAAAACAGGGATTTCTAGGGGAAAAAGCCATATTTAAGGGGAAAAGGCCGGATTTGATGGGAAAACCAGGTATTTCTAGGAGAGAAATCCATATTTAATGGGAAAAACCCCAGATTTAATGTGAAAAACTGGGATTTCTGTCAGAAAAAGCCATATGCAGTGGTAAAAACCCCAGATTTAATGTGAAAAACAGGGATTTGTGTCAGAAGAAGCCATATTTAATGGGAAAAATCCCAGATATAATAGGCAAAACAGGGATTTCTGTGGGAAAAGCCTAGATTTAATGGAAAGCCAGGGATTTCTGTCGGAAAAAGCCATATTTAATGGGAAAAACGGGGATTTAAAGGGAAAGCCAGGGATTTCTGTGAGAAAACGGCAGATTTAATGTGAAAAACAGGGATTTCGAGGAGAAAACCCCTGACTTTAAGGGAAAACCAGGGATTTCTAGGAGAACTAACCACATTTAAGGTGAAAACCCAAGAGTTCTGGGGATGAACAGGGACTTCTGGCAGAAAAAAGCCATTTTTAAGGGAAAAACCCCAGATTTGATGGGAAAGACAGGGATTCCTGTGAGAAAAAGCCATATTTAAGGGGAAAAGGCCCAGATCTAATGGGAACAGAGTGTTTTCTTGCAGAAAAGTCCATATTTAATGGGAAAAATCCCAGATTTAATAGCAAAACCTGGGATTTCTGGCAGAAAAAGCCGTATATAATGGGAAAAACCACAGATTTAATAGGAAAAACAGGGATTTCTGTGAGAAAACGGCAGATTTGATGGGAAAAACAGGGATTCCTGTGAGAAAAAGCCATATTTAAGGGGAAAAGGCCCAGATCTAATGGGAACAGAGTGTTTTCTTGCAGAAAAGTCCATATTGAAGGGGAAAAATCCCAGATTTAATAGCAAAACCTGGGATTTCTGGCAGAAAAAGCCGTATATAATGGGAAAAACCACAGAATTAATAGGAAAAACAGGGATTTCTGTGAGAAAACGGCAGATTTAACGTGAAAAACAGGGATTTCTGTGAGGAAAAGCCCTATTTCTGGGTAAAAACTCCAAATACAAGGGGAAAAACAGGGATTTCGAGGAGGAAACCCCTGATTTAAAGGGAAAACCAGGGATTTCTCTCAG
The DNA here is from genome assembly GCF_951394365.1 of Tetrao urogallus. NCBI lineage: Eukaryota > Metazoa > Chordata > Aves > Galliformes > Phasianidae > Tetrao > Tetrao urogallus. Next base: position 229,597 of record NW_027638856.1, on the reverse strand, counting down.
AAAAAGCCATATTTGAAGGGAGAAACCCCATATTTCAGGGGAAAAACAGGGATTTTTGTTAGAAAAGCCCAGGTTGAATGGAAAAACAGGGATTTCTAGGAGAAAAAACCATATTTAAGGAGAAAAGCCAAGATTTTTGATGATAAACAGGGATGCCAGACAGAAAAAAGCCATTTTTAAGGGAAAAACCCCAGATTTGATGGGAGAAACAGGGATTTCTGTCAGAAAAGTCCATATTTAAGGGGAAAAAACCCAGATTTAAGGGGAAAACCAGGGATTTCTGTCAGAAAAAGCCATATTGAAGGGGAAAAACCCCAGATGTAATAGGAAAAAACAGGGATGTCTGTCAGAAAAAGCCATATGTAATGGAAAACCTGGGATTTCTGTCAGAAAAAGCCATATTGAAGGGGAAAAGCCCCAGATTTGATGGGAAAGACAGGGATTCCTGTGAGAAAAAGCCATATTGAAGGGGAAAAGGCCCAGATTTAAGGGGAAAGACAGGGATGTCTGGCAGAAAAAGCCATATCACATGGAAAAACAGGGATTTCTAGGGGAAAAAGCCATATTTAAGGGGAAAAGGCCGGATTTGATGGGAAAACCAGGTATTTCTAGGAGAGAAATCCATATTTAATGGGAAAAACCCCAGATTTAATGTGAAAAACTGGGATTTCTGTCAGAAAAAGCCATATGTAGTGGTAAAAACCCCAGATTTAATGTGAAAAACAGGGATTTGTGTCAGAAGAAGCCGTATTTAATGGGAAAAATCCCAGATATAATAGGCAAAACAGGGATTTCTGTGAGAAAAGCCCAGATTGAATGGAAAGCCAGGGATTTCTGTCGGAAAAAGCCATATTTAATGGGAAAAACGGGGATTTAAAGGGAAAGCCAGGGATTTCTGTGAGAAAACGGCAGATTTAATGTGAAAAACAGGGATTTCGAGGAGAAAACCCCTGACTTTAAGGGAAAACCAGGGATTTCTAGGAGAACTAACCACATTTAAGGAGAAAACCCAAGAGTTCTGGGGATAAACAGGGACTTCTGGCAGAAAAAAGCCATTTTTAAGGGAAAAACCCCAGATTTGATGGGAAAGACAGGGATTCCTGTGAGAAAAAGCCATATTTAAGGGGAAAAGGCCCAGATCTAATGGGAACAGAGTGTTTTCTTGCAGAAAAGCCCATATTGAATGGGAAAAATCCCAGATTTAATAGCAAAACCTGGGATTTCTGGCAGAAAAAGCCGTATATAATGGGAAAAACCACAGATTTAATAGGAAAAACAGGGATTTCTGTGAGAAAACGGCAGATTTGATGGGAAAAACAGGGATTCCTGTGAGAAAAAGCCATATTTAAGGGGAAAAGGCCCAGATCTAATGGGAACAGAGTGTTTTCTTGCAGAAAAGTCCATATTGAAGGGGAAAAATCCCAGATTTAATAGCAAAACCTGGGATTTCTGGCAGAAAAAGCCGTATATAATGGGAAAAACCAACGAATTAATAGGAAAAACAGGGATTTCTGTGAGAAAACGGCAGATTTAACGTGAAAAACAGGGATTTCTGTGAGGAAAAGCCCTATTTCTGGGTAAAAACTCCAAATACAAGGGGAAAAACAGGGATTTCGAGGAGGAAACCCCTGACTTAAAGGGAAAACCAGGGATTTCTCTCAGAAAAAGCCATATTTGAAGGGAGAAACCCCATATTTCAGGGGAAAAACAGGGATTTTTGTTAGAAAAGCCCAGGTTGAATGGAAAAACAGGGATTTCTAGGAGAAAAAACCCATATTTAAGGAGAAAACCCAAGATTTTTGATGATAAACAGGGATGCCAGACAGAAAAAAGCCATTTTTAAGGGAAAAACCCCAGATTTGATGGGAGAAACAGGGATTTCTGTCAGAAAAGTCCATATTTAAGGGGAAAAAACCCAGATTTAAGGGGAAAACCAGGGATTTCTGTCAGAAAAAGCCATATTGAAGGGGAAAAACCCCAGATGTAATAGGAAAAAACAGGGATGTCTGTCAGAAAAAGCCATATGTAATGGAAAACCTGGGATTTCTGTCAGAAAAAGCCATATTGAAGGGGAAAAGCCCCAGATTTGATGGGAAAGACAGGGATTCCTGTGAGAAAAAGCCATATTGAAGGGGAAAAGGCCCAGATTTAAGGGGAAAGACAGGGATGTCTGGCAGAAAAAGCCATATCACATGGAAAAACAGGGATTTCTAGGGGAAAAAGCCATATTTAAGGGGAAAAGGCCGGATTTGATGGGAAAACCAGGTATTTCTAGGAGAGAAATCCATATTTAATGGGAAAAACCCCAGATTTAATGTGAAAAACTGGGATTTCTGTCAGAAAAAGCCATATGCAGTGGTAAAAACCCCAGATTTAATGTGAAAAACAGGGATTTGTGTCAGAAGAAGCCATATTTAATGGGAAAAATCCCAGATATAATAGGCAAAACAGGGATTTCTGTGGGAAAAGCCTAGATTTAATGGAAAGCCAGGGATTTCTGTCGGAAAAAGCCATATTTAATGGGAAAAACGGGGATTTAAAGGGAAAGCCAGGGATTTCTGTGAGAAAACGGCAGATTTAATGTGAAAAACAGGGATTTCGAGGAGAAAACCCCTGACTTAAAGGGAAAACCAGGGATTTCTAGGAGAACTAACCACATTTAAGGTGAAAACCCAAGAGTTCTGGGGATGAACAGGGACTTCTGGCAGAAAAAAGCCATTTTTAAGGGAAAAACCCCAGATTTGATGGGAAAGACAGGGATTCCTGTGAGAAAAAGCCATATTTAAGGGGAAAAGGCCCAGATCTAATGGGAACAGAGTGTTTTCTTGCAGAAAAGTCCATATTTAATGGGAAAAATCCCAGATTTAATAGCAAAACCTGGGATTTCTGGCAGAAAAAGCCGTATATAATGGGAAAAACCACAGATTTAATAGGAAAAACAGGGATTTCTGTGAGAAAACGGCAGATTTGATGGGAAAAACAGGGATTCCTGTGAGAAAAAGCCATATTTAAGGGGAAAAGGCCCAGATCTAATGGGAACAGAGTGTTTTCTTGCAGAAAAGTCCATATTGAAGGGGAAAAATCCCAGATTTAATAGCAAAACCTGGGATTTCTGGCAGAAAAAGCCGTATATAATGGGAAAAACCACAGAATTAATAGGAAAAACAGGGATTTCTGTGAGAAAACGGCAGATTTAACGTGAAAAACAGGGATTTCTGTGAGGAAAAGCCCTATTTCTGGGTAAAAACTCCAAATACAAGGGGAAAAACAGGGATTTCGAGGAGGAAACCCCTGATTTAAAGGGAAAACCAGGGATTTCTCTCAGAAAAAGCCATATTTGAAGGGAGAAACCCCATATTTCAGGGGAAAAACAGGGATTTTTGTTAGAAAAGCCCAGGTTGAATGGAAAAACAGGGATTTCTAGGAGAAAAAACCATATTTAAGGAGAAAAGCCAAGATTTTTGATGATAAACAGGGATGCCAGACAGAAAAAAGCCATTTTTAAGGGAAAAACCCCAGATTTGATGGGAGAAACAGGGATTTCTGTCAGAAAAGTCCATATTTAAGGGGAAAAAACCCAGATTTAAGGGGAAAACCAGGGATTTCTGTCAGAAAAAGCCATATTGAAGGGGAAAAACCCCAGATGTAATAGGAAAAAACAGGGATGTCTGTCAGAAAAAGCCATATGTAATGGAAAACCTGGGATTTCTGTCAGAAAAAGCCATATTGAAGGGGAAAAGCCCCAGATTTGATGGGAAAGACAGGGATTCCTGTGAGAAAAAGCCATATTGAAGGGGAAAAGGCCCAGATTTAAGGGGAAAGACAGGGATGTCTGGCAGAAAAAGCCATATCACATGGAAAAACAGGGATTTCTAGGGGAAAAAGCCATATTTAAGGGGAAAAGGCCGGATTTGATGGGAAAACCAGGTATTTCTAGGAGAGAAATCCATATTTAATGGGAAAAACCCCAGATTTAATGTGAAAAACTGGGATTTCTGTCAGAAAAAGCCATATGTAGTGGTAAAAACCCCAGATTTAATGTGAAAAACAGGGATTTGTGTCAGAAGAAGCCGTATTTAATGGGAAAAATCCCAGATATAATAGGCAAAACAGGGATTTCTGTGAGAAAAGCCCAGATTGAATGGAAAGCCAGGGATTTCTGTCGGAAAAAGCCATATTTAATGGGAAAAACGGGGATTTAAAGGGAAAGCCAGGGATTTCTGTGAGAAAACGGCAGATTTAATGTGAAAAACAGGGATTTCGAGGAGAAAACCCCTGACTTTAAGGGAAAACCAGGGATTTCTAGGAGAACTAACCACATTTAAGGAGAAAACCCAAGAGTTCTGGGGATAAACAGGGACTTCTGGCAGAAAAAAGCCATTTTTAAGGGAAAAACCCCAGATTTGATGGGAAAGACAGGGATTCCTGTGAGAAAAAGCCATATTTAAGGGGAAAAGGCCCAGATCTAATGGGAACAGAGTGTTTTCTTGCAGAAAAGCCCATATTGAATGGGAAAAATCCCAGATTTAATAGCAAAACCTGGGATTTCTGGCAGAAAAAGCCGTATATAATGGGAAAAACCACAGATTTAATAGGAAAAACAGGGATTTCTGTGAGAAAACGGCAGATTTGATGGGAAAAACAGGGATTCCTGTGAGAAAAAGCCATATTTAAGGGGAAAAGGCCCAGATCTAATGGGAACAGAGTGTTTTCTTGCAGAAAAGTCCATATTGAAGGGGAAAAATCCCAGATTTAATAGCAAAACCTGGGATTTCTGGCAGAAAAAGCCGTATATAATGGGAAAAACCAACGAATTAATAGGAAAAACAGGGATTTCTGTGAGAAAACGGCAGATTTAACGTGAAAAACAGGGATTTCTGTGAGGAAAAGCCCTATTTCTGGGTAAAAACTCCAAATACAAGGGGAAAAACAGGGATTTCGAGGAGGAAACCCCTGACTTAAAGGGAAAACCAGGGATTTCTCTCAGAAAAAGCCATATTTGAAGGGAGAAACCCCATATTTCAGGGGAAAAACAGGGATTTTTGTTAGAAAAGCCCAGGTTGAATGGAAAAACAGGGATTTCTAGGAGAAAAAACCCATATTTAAGGAGAAAACCCAAGATTTTTGATGATAAACAGGGATGCCAGACAGAAAAAAGCCATTTTTAAGGGAAAAACCCCAGATTTGATGGGAGAAACAGGGATTTCTGTCAGAAAAGTCCATATTTAAGGGGAAAAAACCCAGATTTAAGGGGAAAACCAGGGATTTCTGTCAGAAAAAGCCATATTGAAGGGGAAAAACCCCAGATGTAATAGGAAAAAACAGGGATGTCTGTCAGAAAAAGCCATATGTAATGGAAAACCTGGGATTTCTGTCAGAAAAAGCCATATTGAAGGGGAAAAGCCCCAGATTTGATGGGAAAGACAGGGATTCCTGTGAGAAAAAGCCATATTGAAGGGGAAAAGGCGCAGATTTAAGGGGAAAGACAGGGATGTCTGGCAGAAAAAGCCATATCACATGGAAAAACAGGGATTTCTAGGGGAAAAAGCCATATTTAAGGGGAAAAGGCCGGATTTGATGGGAAAACCAGGTATTTCTAGGAGAGAAATCCATATTTAATGGGAAAAACCCCAGATTTAATGTGAAAAACTGGGATTTCTGTCAGAAAAAGCCATATGTAGTGGTAAAAACCCCAGATTTAATGTGAAAAACAGGGATTTGTGTCAGAAGAAGCCATATTTAATGGGAAAAATCCCAGATATAATAGGCAAAACAGGGATTTCTGTGGGAAAAGCCTAGATTTAATGGAAAGCCAGGGATTTCTGTCGGAAAAAGCCATATTTAATGGGAAAAACGGGGATTTAAAGGGAAAGCCAGGGATTTCTGTGAGAAAACGGCAGATTTAATGTGAAAAACAGGGATTTCGAGGAGAAAACCCCTGACTTTAAGGGAAAACCAGGGATTTCTAGGAGAACTAACCACATTTAAGGTGAAAACCCAAGAGTTCTGGGGATGAACAGGGACTTCTGGCAGAAAAAAGCCATTTTTAAGGGAAAAACCCCAGATTTGATGGGAAAGACAGGGATTCCTGTGAGAAAAAGCCATATTTAAGGGGAAAAGGCCCAGATCTAATGGGAACAGAGTGTTTTCTTGCAGAAAAGTCCATATTTAATGGGAAAAATCCCAGATTTAATAGCAAAACTTGGGATTTCTGGCAGAAAAAGCCATATATAATGGGAAAAACCACAGATTTAATAGGAAAAACAGGGATTTCTGTGAGAAAACGGCAGATTTGAAGGGAAAAACAGGGATTCCTGTGAGAAAAAGCCATATTTAAGGGGAAAAGGCCCAGATCTAATGGGAACAGAGTGTTTTCTTGCAGAAAAGTCCATATTGAAGGGGAAAAATCCCAGATTTAATAGCAAAACCTGGGATTTCTGGCAGAAAAAGCCGTATATAATGGGAAAAACCAACGAATTAATAGGAAAAACAGGGATTTCTGTGAGAAAACGGCAGATTTAACGTGAAAAACAGGGATTTCTGTGAGGAAAAGCCCTATTTCTGGGTAAAAACTCCAAATACAAGGGGAAAAACAGGGATTTCGAGGAGGAAACCCCTGACTTAAAGGGAAAACCAGGGATTTCTCTCAGAAAAAGCCATATTTGAAGGGAGAAACCCCATATTTCAGGGGCAAAACAGGGATTTTTGTTAGAAAAGCCCAGGTTGAATGGAAAAACAGGGATTTCTAGGAGAAAAACCCACATTTAAGGAGAAAACCCAAGATTTTTGACGATAAACAGGGATGCCAGACAGAAAAAAGCCATTTTTAAGGGAAAAACCCCAGATTTGATGGGAGAAACAGGGATTTCTGTCAGAAAAGTCCATATTAAATGGGAAAAAACCCAGATTTAAGGGGAAAACCAGGGATTTCTGTCAGAAAAAGCCATATTGAAGGGGAAAAACCCCAGATGTAATAGGAAAAAACAGGGATGTCTGTCAGAAAAAGCCATATGTAATGGAAAACCTGGGATTTCTGTCAGAAAAAGCCATATTGAAGGGGAAAAGCCCCAGATTTGATGGGAAAGACAGGGATTCCTGTGAGAAAAAGCCATATTGAAGGGGAAAAGGCACAGATTTAAGGGGAAAGACAGGGATTTCTGGCAGAAAAAGCCATATCACATGGAAAAACAGGGATTTAAAGGGAAAAAGCCATATTTAAGGGGAAAAGGCCGGATTTGATGGGAAAACCAGGTATTTCTGGGAGAGAAAGCCATATTTAATGGGAAAAACCCCTGATTTAATGTGAAAAACTGGGATTTCTGTCAGAAAAAGCCATATGTAGTGGTAAAAACCCCAGATTTAATGTGAAAAACAGGGATTTGTGTCAGAAGAAGCCGTATTTAATGGGAAAAATCCCAGATATAATAGGCAAAACAGGGATTTCTGTGAGAAAAGCCCAGATTTAATGGAAAGCCAGGGATTTCTGTCGGAAAAAGCCATATTTAATGGGAAAAACGGGGATTTAAAGGGAAAGCCAGGGATTTCTGTGAGAAAACGGCAGATTTAATGTGAAAAACAGGGATTTCGAGGAGAAAACCCCTGACTTTAAGGGAAAACCAGGGATTTCTAGGAGAACTAACCACATTTAAGGTGAAAACCCAAGAGTTCTGGGGATGAACAGGGACTTCTGGCAGAAAAAAGCCATTTTTAAGGGAAAAACCCCAGATTTGATGGGAAAGACAGGGATTCCTGTGAGAAAAAGCCATATTTAAGGGGAAAAGGCCCAGATCTAATGGGAACAGAGTGTTTTCTTGCAGAAAAGTCCATATTTAATGGGAAAAATCCCAGATTTAATAGCAAAACTTGGGATTTCTGGCAGAAAAAGCCGTATATAATGGGAAAAACCACAGATTTAATAGGAAAAACAGGGATTTCTGTGAGAAAACGGCAGATTTGATGGGAAAGACAGGGATTCCTGTGAGAAAAAGCCATATTTAAGGGGAAAAGGCCCAGATCTAATGGGAACAGAGTGTTTTCTTGCAGAAAAGTCCATATTGAAGGGGAAAAATCCCAGATTTAATAGCAAAACCTGGGATTTCTGGCAGAAAAAGCCGTATATAATGGGAAAAACCAAAGAATTAATAGGAAAAACAGGGATTTCTGTGAGAAAACGGCAGATTTAACGTGAAAAACAGGGATTTCTGTGAGGAAAAGCCCTATTTCTGGGTAAAAACTCCAAATACAAGGGGAAAAACAGGGATTTCGAGGAGGAAACCCCTGATTTAAAGGGAAAACCAGGGATTTCTCTCAGAAAAAGCCATATTTGAAGGGAGAAACCCCATATTTCAGGGGAAAAACAGGGATTTTTGTTAGAAAAGCCCAGGTTGAATGGAAAAACAGGGATTTCTAGGAGAAAAACCCACATTTAAGGAGAAAAGCCAAGATTTTTGACGATAAACAGGGATGCCAGACAGAAAAAAGCCATTTTTAAGGGAAAAACCCCAGATTTGATGGGAGAAACAGGGATTTCTGTCAGAAAAGTCCATATTTAAGGGGAAAAAACCCAGATTTAAGGGGAAAACCAGGGATTTCTGTCAGAAAAAGCCATATTGAAGGGGAAAAACCCCAGATGTAATAGGAAAAAACAGGGATGTCTGTCAGAAAAAGCCATATGTAATGGAAAACCTGGGATTTCTGTCAGAAAAAGCCATATTGAAGGGGAAAAGCCCCAGATTTGATGGGAAAGACAGGGATTCCTGTGAGAAAAAGCCATATTGAAGGGGAAAAGGCCCAGATTTAAGGGGAAAGACAGGGATTTCTGGCAGAAAAAGCCATATCACATGGAAAAACAGGGATTTAAAGGGAAAAAGCCATATTTAAGGGGAAAAGGCCGGATTTGATGGGAAAACCAGGTATTTCTAGGAGAGAAAGCCATATTTAATGGGAAAAACCCCAGATTTAATGTGAGAAACTGGGATTTCTGTCAGAAAAAGCCATATGCAGTGGTAAAAACCCCAGATTTAATGTGAAAAACAGGGATTTGTGTCAGAAGAAGCCATATTTAATGGGAAAAATCCCAGATATAATAGGCAAAACAGGGATTTCTGTGAGAAAAGCCCAGATTGAATGGAAAGCCAGGGATTTCTGTCGGAAAAAGCCATATTTAATGGGAAAAACGGGGATTTAAAGGGAAAGCCAGGGATTTCTGTGAGAAAACGGCAGATTTAATGTGAAAAACAGGGATTTCGAGGAGAAAACCCCTGACTTTAAGGGAAAACCAGGGATTTCTAGGAGAACTAACCACATTTAAGGTGAAAACCCAAGAGTTCTGGGGATAAACAGGGACTTCTGGCAGAAAAAACCATTTTTAAGGGAAAAACCCCAGACTTGATGGGAAAGACAGGGATTCCTGTGAGAAAAAGCCATATTTAAGGGGAAAAGGCCCAGATCTAATGGGAACAGAGTGTTTTCTTGCAGAAAAGTCCATATTGAAGGGGAAAAATCCCAGATTTAATAGCAAAACCTGGGATTTCTGGCAGAAAAAGCCATATATAATGGGAAAAACCACAGATTTAATAGGAAAAACAGGGATTTCTGTGAGAAAACGGCAGATTTGATGGGAAAGACAGGGATTCCTGTGAGAAAAAGCCATATTTAAGGGGAAAAGGCCCAGATCTAATGGGAACAGAGTGTTTTCTTGCAGAAAAGTCCATATTGAAGGGGAAAAATCCCAGATTTAATAGCAAAACCTGGGATTTCTGGCAGAAAAAGCCGTATATAATGGGAAAAACCAACGAATTAATAGGAAAAACAGGGATTTCTGTGAGAAAACGGCAGATTTAACGTGAAAAACAGGGATTTCTGTGAGGAAAAGCCCTATTTCTGGGTAAAAACTCCAAATACAAGGGGAAAAACAGGGATTTCGAGGAGGAAACCCCTGACTTAAAGGGAAAACCAGGGATTTCTCTCAGAAAAAGCCATATTTGAAGGGAGAAACCCCATATTTCAGGGGAAAAACAGGGATTTTTGTTAGAAAAGCCCAGGTTGAATGGAAAAACAGGGATTTCTAGGAGAAAAAACCATATTTAAGGAGAAAAGCCAAGATTTTTGATGATAAACAGGGATGCCAGACAGAAAAAAGCCATTTTTAAGGGAAAAACCCCAGATTTGATGGGAGAAACAGGGATTTCTGTCAGAAAAGTCCATATTTAAGGGGAAAAAACCCAGATTTAAGGGGAAAACCAGGGATTTCTGTCAGAAAAAGCCATATTGAAGGGGAAAAACCCCAGATGTAATAGCAAAAAACAGGGATGTCTGTCAGAAAAAGCCATATGTAATGGAAAACCTGGGATTTCTGTCAGAAAAAGCCATATTGAAGGGGAAAAGCCCCAGATTTGATGGGAAAGACAGGGATTCCTGTGAGAAAAAGCCATATTGAAGGGGAAAAGGCGCAGATTTAAGGGGAAAGACAGGGATTTCTGGCAGAAAAAGCCATATCACATGGAAAAACAGGGATTTAAAGGGAAAAAGCCATATTTAAGGGGAAAAGGCCGGATTTGATGGGAAAACCAGGTATTTCTGGGAGAGAAAGCCGTATTTAATGGGAAAAACCCCAGATTTAATGTGTAAAACAGGGATTTCTGTCAGAAAAAGCCATATGTAGTGGTAAAAACCCCAGATTTAATGTGAAAAACAGGGATTTGTGTCAGAAGAAGCCATATTTAATGGGAAAAACCCCAGATATAAAAGGCAAAACAGGGATTTCTGTGAGAAAAGCCCAGATTTAATGGAAAGCCAGGGATTTCTGTCGGAAAAAGCCATATTTAATGGGAAAAACGGGGATTTAAAGGGAAAGCCAGGGATTTCTGTGAGAAAACGGCAGATTTAATGTGAAAAACAGGGATTTCGAGGAGAAAACCCCTGACTTTAAGGGAAAACCAGGGATTTCTAGGAGAACTAACCACATTTAAGGTGAAAACCCAAGAGTTCTGGGGATAAACAGGGACTTCTGGCAGAAAAAAGCCATTTTTAAGGGAAAAACCCCAGACTTGATGGGAAAGACAGGGATTCCTGTGAGAAAAAGCCATATTTAAGGGGAAAAGGCCCAGATCTAATGGGAACAGAGTGTTTTCTTGCAGAAAAGTCCATATTGAAGGGGAAAAATCCCAGATTTAATAGCAAAACTTGGGATTTCTGGCAGAAAAAGCCATATATAATGGGAAAATCCACAGATTTAATAGGAAAAACAGGGATTTCTGTGAGAAAACGGCAGATTTGATGGGAAAGACAGGGATTCCTGTGAGAAAAAGCCATATTTAAGGGGAAAAGGCCCAGATCTAATGGGAACAGAGTGTTTTCTTGCAGAAAAGTCCATATTGAAGGGGAAAAATCCCAGATTTAATAGCAAAACCTGGGATTTCTGGCAGAAAAAGCCGTATATAATGGGAAAAACCAACGAATTAATAGGAAAAACAGGGATTTCTGTGAGAAAACGGCAGATTTAACGTGAAAAACAGGGATTTCTGTGAGGAAAAGCCCTATTTCTGGGTAAAAACTCCAAATACAAGGGGAAAAACAGGGATTTCGAGGAGGAAACCCCTGATTTAAAGGGAAAACCAGGGATTTCTCTCAGAAAAAGCCATATTTGAAGGGAGAAACCCCATATTTCAGGGGAAAAACAGGGATTTTTGTTAGAAAAGCCCAGGTTGAATGGAAAAACAGGGATTTCTAGGAGAAAAACCCACATTTAAGGAGAAAAGCCAAGATTTTTGACGATAAACAGGGATGCCAGACAGAAAAAAGCCATTTTTAAGGGAAAAACCCCAGATTTGATGGGAGAAACAGGGATTTCTGTCAGAAAAGTCCATATTTAAGGGGAAAAAACCCAGATTTAAGGGGAAAACCAGGGATTTCTGTCAGAAAAAGCCATATTGAAGGGGAAAAACCCCAGATGTAATAGCAAAAAACAGGGATGTCTGTCAGAAAAAGCCATATTGAAGGGGAAAAGCCCCAGATTTGATGGGAAAGACAGGGATTCCTGTGAGAAAAAGCCATATTGAAGGGGAAAAGGCCCAGATTCAAGGGGAAAGACAGGGATGTCTGGCAGAAAAAGCCATATCACATGGAAAAACAGGGATTTCTAGGGGAAAAAGCCATATTTAAGGGGAAAAGGCCGGATTTGATGGGAAAACCAGGTATTTCTAGGAGAGAAATCCATATTTAATGGGAAAAACCCCTGATTTAATGTGAGAAACAGGGATTTCTGTCAGAAAAAGCCATATGTAGTGGTAAAAACCCCAGATTTAATGTGAAAAACAGGGATTTGTGTCAGAAGAAGCCATATTTAATGGGAAAAATCCCAGATATAATAGGCAAAACAGGGATTTCTGTGAGAAAAGCCCAGATTGAATGGAAAGCCAGGGATTTCTGTCGGAAAAAGCCATATTTAATGGGAAAAACGGGGATTTAAAGGGAAAGCCAGGGATTTCTGTGAGAAAACGGCAGATTTAATGTGAAAAACAGGGATTTCGAGGAGAAAACCCCTGACTTAAAGGGAAAACCAGGGATTTCTAGGAGAACTAACCACATTTAAGGTGAAAACCCAAGAGTTCTGGGGATAAACAGGGACTTCTGGCAGAAAAAAGCCATTTTTAAGGGAAAAACCCCAGACTTGATGGGAAAGACAGGGATTCCTGTGAGAAAAAGCCATATTTAAGGGGAAAAGGCCCAGATCTAATGGGAACAGAGTGTTTTCTTGCAGAAAAGTCCATATTGAAGGGGAAAAATCCCAGATTTAATAGCAAAACTTGGGATTTCTGGCAGAAAAAGCCATATATAATGGGAAAAACCACAGATTTAATAGGAAAAACAGGGATTTCTGTGAGAAAACGGCAGATTTGATTGGAAAAACAGGGATTCCTGTGAGAAAAAGCCATATTTAAGGGGAAAAGGCCCAGATCTAATGGGAACAGAGTGTTTTCTTGCAGAAAAGTCCATATTGAAGGGGAAAAATCCCAGATTTAATAGCAAAACCTGGGATTTCTGGCAGAAAAAGCCGTATATAATGGGAAAAACCAACGAATTAATAGGAAAAACAGGGATTTCTGTGAGAAAACGGCAGATTTAACGTGAAAAACAGGGATTTCTGTGAGGAAAAGCCCTATTTCTGGGTAAAAACTCCAAATACAAGGGGAAAAACAGGGATTTCGAGGAGGAAACCCCTGACTTAAAGGGAAAACCAGGGATTTCTCTCAGAAAAAGCCATATTTGAAGGGAGAAACCCCATATTTCAGGGGAAAAACAGGGATTTTTGTTAGAAAAGCCCAGGTTGAATGGAAAAACAGGGATTTCTAGGAGAACTAACCACATTTAAGGAGAAAACCCAAGATTTTTGACGATAAACAGGGATGCCAGACAGAAAAAAGCCATTTTTAAGGGAAAAACCCCAGATTTGATGGGAGAAACAGGGATTTCTGTCAGAAAAGTCCATATTGAAGGGGAAAAAACCCAGATTTAAGGGGAAAACCAGGGATTTCTGTCAGAAAAAGCCATATTGAAGGGGAAAAACCCCAGATGTAATAGGAAAAAACAGGGATGTCTGTCAGAAAAAGCCATATGTAATGGAAAACCTGGGATTTCTGTCAGAAAAAGCCATATTGAAGGGGAAAAGCCCCAGATTTGATGGGAAAGACAGGGATTCCTGTGAGAAAAAGCCACATTGAAGGGGAAAAGGCGCAGATTTAAGGGGAAAGACAGGGATTTCTGGCAGAAAAAGCCATATCACATGGAAAAACAGGGATTTCTAGGGGAAAAAGCCATATTTAAGGGGAAAAGGCTGGATTTGATGGGAAAACCAGGTATTTCTGGGAGAGAAAGCCATATTTAATGGGAAAAACCCCAGATTTAATGTGAGAAACTGGGATTTCTGTCAGAAAAAGCCATATGTAGTGGTAAAAACCCCAGATTTAATGTGAAAAACAGGGATTTGTGTCAGAAGAAGCCATATTTAATGGGAAAAATCCCAGATATAATAGGCAAAACAGGGATTTCTGTGAGAAAAGCCCAGATTGAATGGAAAGCCAGGGATTTCTGTCGGAAAAAGCCATATTTAATGGGAAAAACGGGGATTTAAAGGGAAAGCCAGGGATTTCTGTGAGAAAACGGCAGATTTAATGTGAAAAACAGGGATTTCGAGGAGAAAACCCCTGACTTTAAGGGAAAACCAGGGATTTCTAGGAGAACTAACCACATTTAAGGTGAAAACCCAAGAGTTCTGGGGATAAACAGGGACTTCTGGCAGAAAAAAGCCATTTTTAAGGGAAAAACCCCAGACTTGATGGGAAAGACAGGGATTCCTGTGAGAAAAAGCCATATTTAAGGGGAAAAGGCCCAGATCTAATGGGAACAGAGTGTTTTCTTGCAGAAAAGCCCATATTTAATGGGAAAAATCCCAGATTTAATAGCAAAACCTGGGATTTCTGGCAGAAAAAGCCATACATAATGGGAAAAACCACAGATTTAATAGGAAAAACAGGGATTTCTGTGAGAAAACGGCAGATTTGATGGGAAAAACAGGGATTCCTGTGAGAAAAAGCCATATTTAAGGGGAAAAGGCCCAGATCTAATGGGAACAGAGTGTTTTCTTGCAGAAAAGTCCATATTGAAGGGGAAAAATCCCAGATTTAATAGCAAAACCTGGGATTTCTGGCAGAAAAAGCCGTATATAATGGGAAAAACCACAGATTTAATAGGAAAAACAGGGATTTCTGTGAGAAAACGGCAGATTTAACGTGAAAAACAGGGATTTCTCTGAGGAAAAGCCCTATTTCTGGGTAAAAACTCCAAATACAAGGGGAAAAACAGGGATTTCGAGGAGGAAACCCCTGACTTAAAGGGAAAACCAGGGATTTCTCTCAGAAAAAGCCATATTTGAAGGGAGAAACCCCATATTTCAGGGGAAAAACAGGGATTTTTGTTAGAAAAGCCCAGGTTGAATGGAAAAACAGGGATTTCTAGAAGAAAAAACCATATTTAAGGAGAAAAGCCAAGATTTTTGATGATAAACAGGGATGCCAGACAGAAAAAAGCCATTTTTAAGGGAAAAACCCCAGATTTGATGGGAGAAACAGGGATTTCTGTCAGAAAAGTCCATATTGAAGGGGAAAAACCCCAGATTTAAGGGGAAAACCAGGGATTTCTGTCAGAAAAAGCCATATTGAAGGGGAAAAACCCCAGATGTAATAGGAAAAAACAGGGATGTCTGTCAGAAAAAGCCATATGTAATGGAAAACCTGGGATTTCTGTCAGAAAAAGCCATATTGAAGGGGAAAAGCCCCAGATTTGATGGGAAAGACAGGGATTCCTGTGAGAAAAAGCCATATTGAAGGGGAAAAGGCGCAGATTTAAGGGGAAAGACAGGGATTTCTGGCAGAAAAAGCCATATCACATGGAAAAACAGGGATTTCTAGGGGAAAAAGCCATATTTAAGGGGAAAAGGCCGGATTTGATGGGAAAACCAGGTATTTCTGGGAGAGAAAGCCATATTTAATGGGAAAAACCCCAGATTTAATGTGAGAAACAGGGATTTCTGTCAGAAAAAGCCATATGCAGTGGTAAAAACCCCAGATTTAATGTGAAAAACAGGGATTTGTGTCAGAAGAAGCCATATTTAATGGGAAAAATCCCAGATATAATAGGCAAAACAGGGATTTCTGTGAGAAAAGCCCAGATTGAATGGAAAGCCAGGGATTTCTGTCGGAAAAAGCCATATTTAATGGGAAAAACGGGGATTTAAAGGGAAAGCCAGGGATTTCTGTGAGAAAACGGCAGATTTAATGTGAAAAACAGGGATTTCGAGGAGAAAACCCCTGACTTAAAGGGAAAACCAGGGATTTCTAGGAGAACTAACCACATTTAAGGTGAAAACCCAAGAGTTCTGGGGATAAACAGGGACTTCTGGCAGAAAAAAGCCATTCTTAAGGGAAAAACCCCAGACTTGATGGGAAAGACAGGGATTCCTGTGAGAAAAAGCCATATTTAAGGGGAAAAGGCCCAGATCTAATGGGAACAGAGTGTTTTCTTGCAGAAAAGCCCATATTTAATGGGAAAAATCCCAGATTTAATAGCAAAACCTGGGATTTCTGGCAGAAAAAGCCATACATAATGGGAAAAACCACAGATTTAATAGGAAAAACAGGGATTTCTGTGAGAAAACGGCAGATTTGATGGGAAAGACAGGGATTCCTGTGAGAAAAAGCCATATTTAAGGGGAAAAGGCCCAGATCTAATGGGAACAGAGTGTTTTCTTGCAGAAAAGTCCATATTGAAGGGGAAAAATCCCAGATTTAATAGCAAAACCTGGGATTTCTGGCAGAAAAAGCCGTATATAATGGGAAAAACCAACGAATTAATAGGAAAAACAGGGATTTCTGTGAGAAAACGGCAGATTTAACGTGAAAAACAGGGATTTCTGTGAGGAAAAGCCCTATTTCTGGGTAAAAACTCCAAATACAAGGGGAAAAACAGGGATTTCGAGGAGGAAACCCCTGACTTAAAGGGAAAACCAGGGATTTCTCTCAGAAAAAGCCATATTTGAAGGGAGAAACCCCATATTTCAGGGGAAAAACAGGGATTTTTGTTAGAAAAGCCCAGATTTAATGGAAAAACAGGGATTTCTAGGAGAAAAAACCCATATTTAAGGAGAAAAGCCAAGATTTTTGATGATAAACAGGGATGCCAGACAGAAAAAAGCCATATTTAAGGGAAAAACCCCAGATTTGATGGGAGAAACAGGGATTTCTGTCAGAAAAGTCCATATTAAATGGGAAAAAACCCAGATTTAAGGGGAAAACCAGGGATTTCTGTCAGAAAAAGCCATATTGAAGGGGAAAAACCCCAGATGTAATAGGAAAAAACAGGGATGTCTGTCAGAAAAAGCCATATGTAATGGAAAACCTGGGATTTCTGTCAGAAAAAGCCATATTGAAGGGGAAAAGCCCCAGATTTGATGGGAAAGACAGGGATTCCTGTGAGAAAAAGCCATATTGAAGGGGAAAAGGCGCAGATTTAAGGGGAAAGACAGGGATTTCTGGCAGAAAAAGCCATATCACATGGAAAAACAGGGATTTCTAGGGGAAAAAGCCATATTTAAGGGGAAAAGGCCGGATTTGATGGGAAAACCAGGTATTTCTGGGAGAGAAAGCCATATTTAATGGGAAAAACCCCAGATTTAATGTGAGAAACAGGGATTTCTGTCAGAAAAAGCCATATGCAGTGGTAAAAACCCCAGATTTAATGTGAAAAACAGGGATTTGTGTCAGAAGAAGCCATATTTAATGGGAAAAATCCCAGATATAATAGGCAAAACAGGGATTTCTGTGAGAAAAGCCCAGATTGAATGGAAAGCCAGGGATTTCTGTCGGAAAAAGCCATATTTAATGGGAAAAACGGGGATTTAAAGGGAAAGCCAGGGATTTCTGTGAGAAAACGGCAGATTTAATGTGAAAAACAGGGATTTCGAGGAGAAAACCCCTGACTTAAAGGGAAAACCAGGGATTTCTAGGAGAACTAACCACATTTAAGGTGAAAACCCAAGAGTTCTGGGGATAAACAGGGACTTCTGGCAGAAAAAAGCCATTTTTAAGGGAAAAACCCCAGACTTGATGGGAAAGACAGGGATTCCTGTGAGAAAAAGCCATATTTAAGGGGAAAAGGCCCAGATCTAATGGGAACAGAGTGTTTTCTTGCAGAAAAGTCCATATTGAAGGGGAAAAATCCCAGATTTAATAGCAAAACTTGGGATTTCTGGCAGAAAAAGCCATACATAATGGGAAAAACCACAGATTTAATAGGAAAAACAGGGATTTCTGTGAGAAAACGGCAGATTTGATGGGAAAGACAGGGATTCCTGTGAGAAAAAGCCATATTTAAGGGGAAAAGGCCCAGATCTAATGGGAACAGAGTGTTTTCTTGCAGAAAAGTCCATATTGAAGGGGAAAAATCCCAGATTTAATAGCAAAACCTGGGATTTCTGGCAGAAAAAGCCGTATATAATGGGAAAAACCACAGATTTAATAGGAAAAACAGGGATTTCTGTGAGAAAACGGCAGATTTAACGTGAAAAACAGGGATTTCTCTGAGGAAAAGCCCTATTTCTGGGTAAAAACTCCAAATACAAGGGGAAAAACAGGGATTTCGAGGAGGAAACCCCTGACTTAAAGGGAAAACCAGGGATTTCTCTCAGAAAAAGCCATATTTGAAGGGAGAAACCCCATATTTCAGGGGAAAAACAGGGATTTTTGTTAGAAAAGCCCAGGTTGAATGGAAAAACAGGGATTTCTAGAAGAAAAAACCATATTTAAGGAGAAAAGCCAAGATTTTTGATGATAAACAGGGATGCCAGACAGAAAAAAGCCATTTTTAAGGGAAAAACCCCAGATTTGATGGGAGAAACAGGGATTTCTGTCAGAAAAGTCCATATTGAAGGGGAAAAACCCCAGATTTAAGGGGAAAACCAGGGATTTCTGTCAGAAAAAGCCATATTGAAGGGGAAAAACCCCAGATGTAATAGGAAAAAACAGGGATGTCTGTCAGAAAAAGCCATATGTAATGGAAAACCTGGGATTTCTGTCAGAAAAAGCCATATTGAAGGGGAAAAGCCCCAGATTTGATGGGAAAGACAGGGATTCCTGTGAGAAAAAGCCATATTGAAGGGGAAAAGGCCCAGATTTAAGGGGAAAGACAGGGATTTCTGGCAGAAAAAGCCATATCACATGGAAAAACAGGGATTTCTAGGGGAAAAAGCCATATTTAAGGGGAAAAGGCCGGATTTGATGGGAAAACCAGGTATTTCTGGGAGAGAAAGCCATATTTAATGGGAAAAACCCCAGATTTAATGTGAGAAACAGGGATTTCTGTCAGAAAAAGCCATATGCAGTGGTAAAAACCCCAGATTTAATGTGAAAAACAGGGATTTGTGTCAGAAGAAGCCATATTTAATGGGAAAAATCCCAGATATAATAGGCAAAACAGGGATTTCTGTGAGAAAAGCCCAGATTGAATGGAAAGCCAGGGATTTCTGTCGGAAAAAGCCATATTTAATGGGAAAAACGGGGATTTAAAGGGAAAGCCAGGGATTTCTGTGAGAAAACGGCAGATTTAATGTGAAAAACAGGGATTTCGAGGAGAAAACCCCTGACTTAAAGGGAAAACCAGGGATTTCTAGGAGAACTAACCACATTTAAGGTGAAAACCCAAGAGTTCTGGGGATAAACAGGGACTTCTGGCAGAAAAAAGCCATTTTTAAGGGAAAAACCCCAGACTTGATGGGAAAGACAGGGATTCCTGTGAGAAAAAGCCATATTTAAGGGGAAAAGGCCCAGATCTAATGGGAACAGAGTGTTTTCTTGCAGAAAAGTCCATATTGAAGGGGAAAAATCCCAGATTTAATAGCAAAACTTGGGATTTCTGGCAGAAAAAGCCATACATAATGGGAAAAACCACAGATTTAATAGGAAAAACAGGGATTTCTGTGAGAAAACGGCAGATTTGATGGGAAAGACAGGGATTCCTGTGAGAAAAAGCCATATTTAAGGGGAAAAGGCCCAGATCTAATGGGAACAGAGTGTTTTCTTGCAGAAAAGTCCATATTGAAGGGGAAAAATCCCAGATTTAATAGCAAAACCTGGGATTTCTGGCAGAAAAAGCCGTATATAATGGGAAAAACCACAGATTTAATAGGAAAAACAGGGATTTCTGTGAGAAAACGGCAGATTTAACGTGAAAAACAGGGATTTCTGTGAGGAAAAGCCCTATTTCTGGGTAAAAACTCCAAATACAAGGGGAAAAACAGGGATTTCGAGGAG
Source organism: Tetrao urogallus (assembly GCF_951394365.1). Lineage (NCBI taxonomy): Eukaryota > Metazoa > Chordata > Aves > Galliformes > Phasianidae > Tetrao > Tetrao urogallus. The sequence continues at coordinate 209,735 of NW_027638856.1, read as the reverse complement.
GAAACCCCTGACTTAAAGGGAAAACCAGGGATTTCTCTCAGAAAAAGCCATATTTGAAGGGAGAAACCCCATATTTCAGGGGAAAAACAGGGATTTTTGTTAGAAAAGCCCAGGTTGAATGGAAAAACAGGGATTTCTAGGAGAAAAAACCCATATTTAAGGAGAAAAGCCAAGATTTTTGACGATAAACAGGGATGCCAGACAGAAAAAAGCCATTTTTAAGGGAAAAACCCCAGATTTGATGGGAGAAACAGGGATTTCTGTCAGAAAAGTCCATATTTAAGGGGAAAAAACCCAGATTTAAGGGGAAAACCAGGGATTTCTGTCAGAAAAAGCCATATTGAAGGGGAAAAACCCCAGATGTAATAGGAAAAAACAGGGATGTCTGTCAGAAAAAGCCATATGTAATGGAAAACCTGGGATTTCTGTCAGAAAAAGCCATATTGAAGGGGAAAAGCCCCAGATTTGATGGGAAAGACAAGGATTCCTGTGAGAAAAAGCCATATTGAAGGGGAAAAGGCGCAGATTTAAGGGGAAAGACAGGGATTTCTGGCAGAAAAAGCCATATCACATGGAAAAACAGGGATTTCTAGGGGAAAAAGCCATATTTAAGGGGAAAAGGCCGGATTTGATGGGAAAACCAGGTATTTCTAGGAGAGAAATCCATATTTAATGGGAAAAACCCCAGATTTAATGTGAGAAACTGGGATTTCTGTCAGAAAAAGCCATATGTAGTGGTAAAAACCCCAGATTTAATGTGAAAAACAGGGATTTGTGTCAGAAGAAGCCATATTTAATGGGAAAAATCCCAGATATAATAGGCAAAACAGGGATTTCTGTGAGAAAAGCCCAGATTTAATGGAAAGCCAGGGATTTCTGTCGGAAAAAGCCATATTTAATGGGAAAAACGGGGATTTAAAGGGAAAGCCAGGGATTTCTGTGAGAAAACGGCAGATTTAATGTGAAAAACAGGGATTTCGAGGAGAAAACCCCTGACTTAAAGGGAAAACCAGGGATTTCTAGGAGAACTAACCACATTTAAGGTGAAAACCCAAGAGTTCTGGGGATAAACAGGGACTTCTGGCAGAAAAAAGCCATTTTTAAGGGAAAAACCCCAGACTTGATGGGAAAGACAGGGATTCCTGTGAGAAAAAGCCATATTTAAGGGGAAAAGGCCCAGATCTAATGGGAACAGAGTGTTTTCTTGCAGAAAAGTCCATATTGAAGGGGAAAAATCCCAGATTTAATAGCAAAACTTGGGATTTCTGGCAGAAAAAGCCATACATAATGGGAAAAACCACAGATTTAATAGGAAAAACAGGGATTTCTGTGAGAAAACGGCAGATTTGATGGGAAAGACAGGGATTCCTGTGAGAAAAAGCCATATTTAAGGGGAAAAGGCCCAGATCTAATGGGAACAGAGTGTTTTCTTGCAGAAAAGTCCATATTGAAGGGGAAAAATCCCAGATTTAATAGCAAAACCTGGGATTTCTGGCAGAAAAAGCCGTATATAATGGGAAAAACCACAGATTTAATAGGAAAAACAGGGATTTCTGTGAGAAAACGGCAGATTTAACGTGAAAAACAGGGATTTCTGTGAGGAAAAGCCCTATTTCTGGGTAAAAACTCCAAATACAAGGGGAAAAACAGGGATTTCGAGGAGGAAACCCCTGACTTAAAGGGAAAACCAGGGATTTCTCTCAGAAAAAGCCATATTTGAAGGGAGAAACCCCATATTTCAGGGGAAAAACAGGGATTTTTGTTAGAAAAGCCCAGGTTGAATGGAAAAACAGGGATTTCTAGGAGAAAAAACCCATATTTAAGGAGAAAAGCCAAGATTTTTGACGATAAACAGGGATGCCAGACAGAAAAAAGCCATTTTTAAGGGAAAAACCCCAGATTTGATGGGAGAAACAGGGATTTCTGTCAGAAAAGTCCATATTTAAGGGGAAAAAACCCAGATTTAAGGGGAAAACCAGGGATTTCTGTCAGAAAAAGCCATATTGAAGGGGAAAAACCCCAGATGTAATAGCAAAAAACAGGGATTTCTGTCAGAAAAAGCCATATTGAAGGGGAAAAGCCCCAGATTTGATGGGAAAGGCAGGGATTCCTGTGAGAAAAAGCCATATTGAAGGGGAAAAGGCCCAGATTTAAGGGGAAAGACAGGGATGTCTGGCAGAAAAAGCCATATCACATGGAAAAACAGGGATTTCTAGGGGAAAAAGCCATATTTAAGGGGAAAAGGCCGGATTTGATGGGAAAACCAGGTATTTCTAGGAGAGAAAGCCATATTTAATGGGAAAAACCCCTGATTTAATGTGAGAAACAGGGATTTCTGTCAGAAAAAGCCATATGTAGTGGTAAAAACCCCAGATTTAATGTGAAAAACAGGGATTTGTGTCAGAAGAAGCCATATTTAATGGGAAAAATCCCAGATATAATAGGCAAAACAGGGATTTCTGTGAGAAAAGCCCAGATTGAATGGAAAGCCAGGGATTTCTGTCGGAAAAAGCCATATTTAATGGGAAAAACGGGGATTTAAAGGGAAAGCCAGGGATTTCTGTGAGAAAACGGCAGATTTAATGTGAAAAACAGGGATTTCGAGGAGAAAACCCCTGACTTTAAGGGAAAACCAGGGATTTCTCTCAGAAAAAGCCATATTTGAAGGGAGAAACCCCATATTTCAGGGGAAAAACAGGGATTTTTGTTAGAAAAGCCCAGGTTGAATGGAAAAACAGGGATTTCTAGGAGAACTAACCACATTTAAGGAGAAAACCCAAGAGTTCTGGGGATAAACAGGGACTTCTGGCAGAAAAAAGCCATTTTTAAGGGAAAAACCCCAGACTTGATGGGAAAGACAGGGATTCCTGTGAGAAAAAGCCATATTTAAGGGGAAAAGGCCCAGATCTAATGGGAACAGAGTGTTTTCTTGCAGAAAAGTCCATATTGAAGGGGAAAAATCCCAGATTTAATAGCAAAACCTGGGATTTCTGGCAGAAAAAGCCGTATATAATGGGAAAAACCAACGAATTAATAGGAAAAACAGGGATTTCTGTGAGAAAACGGCAGATTTAACGTGAAAAACAGGGATTTCTGTGAGGAAAAGCCCTATTTCTGGGTAAAAACTCCAAATACAAGGGGAAAAACAGGGATTTCGAGGAGGAAACCCCTGACTTAAAGGGAAAACCAGGGATTTCTCTCAGAAAAAGCCATATTTGAAGGGAGAAACCCCATATTTCAGGGGAAAAACAGGGATTTTTGTTAGAAAAGCCCAGATTTAATGGAAAAACAGGGATTTCTAGGAGAAAAAACCCATATTTAAGGAGAAAACCCAAGATTTTTGATGATAAACAGGGATGCCAGACAGAAAAAAGCCATTTTTAAGGGAAAAACCCCAGATTTGATGGGAGAAACAGGGATTTCTGTCAGAAAAGTCCATATTAAATGGGAAAAAACCCAGATTTAAGGGGAAAACCAGGGATTTCTGTCAGAAAAAGCCATATTGAAGGGGAAAAACCCCAGATGTAATAGGAAAAAACAGGGATGTCTGTCAGAAAAAGCCATATGTAATGGAAAACCTGGGATTTCTGTCAGAAAAAGCCATATTGAAGGGGAAAAGCCCCAGATTTGATGGGAAAGACAAGGATTCCTGTGAGAAAAAGCCATATTGAAGGGGAAAAGGCGCAGATTTAAGGGGAAAGACAGGGATTTCTGGCAGAAAAAGCCATATCACATGGAAAAACAGGGATTTCTAGGGGAAAAAGCCATATTTAAGGGGAAAAGGCCGGATTTGATGGGAAAACCAGGTATTTCTAGGAGAGAAATCCATATTTAATGGGAAAAACCCCAGATTTAATGTGAGAAACTGGGATTTCTGTCAGAAAAAGCCATATGTAGTGGTAAAAACCCCAGATTTAATGTGAAAAACAGGGATTTGTGTCAGAAGAAGCCATATTTAATGGGAAAAATCCCAGATATAATAGGCAAAACAGGGATTTCTGTGAGAAAAGCCCAGATTTAATGGAAAGCCAGGGATTTCTGTCGGAAAAAGCCATATTTAATGGGAAAAACGGGGATTTAAAGGGAAAGCCAGGGATTTCTGTGAGAAAACGGCAGATTTAATGTGAAAAACAGGGATTTCGAGGAGAAAACCCCTGACTTTAAGGGAAAACCAGGGATTTCTAGGAGAACTAACCACATTTAAGGTGAAAACCCAAGAGTTCTGGGGATAAACAGGGACTTCTGGCAGAAAAAAGCCATTTTTAAGGGAAAAACCCCAGATTTGATGGGAGAAACAGGGATTTCTGTCTGAAAAGTCCATATTGAAGGGGAAAAAACCCAGATCTAATGGGAACAGAGTGTTTTCTTGCAGAAAAGTCCATATTGAAGGGGAAAAATCCCAGATTTAATAGCAAAACCTGGGATTTCTGGCAGAAAAAGCCGTATATAATGGGAAAAACCAACGAATTAATAGGAAAAACAGGGATTTCTGTGAGAAAACGGCAGATTTAACGTGAAAAACAGGGATTTCTGTGAGGAAAAGCCCTATTTCTGGGTAAAATCTCCAAATACAAGGGGAAAAACAGGGATTTCGAGGAGGAAACCCCTGACTTAAAGGGAAAACTAGGGATTTCTCTCAGAAAAAGCCATATTTGAAGGGACAAACCCCATATTTCAGGGGAAAAACAGGGATTTTTGTTAGAAAAGCCCAGGTTGAATGGAAAAACAGGGATTTCTAGGAGAAAAAACCATATTTAAGGAGAAAAGCCAAGATTTTTGATGATAAACAGGGATGCCAGACAGAAAAAAGCCATTTTTAAGGGAAAAACCCCAGATTTGATGGGAGAAACAGGGATTTCTGTCAGAAAAGTCCATATTAAATGGGAAAAAACCCAGATTTAAGGGGAAAACCAGGGATTTCTGTCAGAAAAAGCCATATTGAAGGGGAAAAACCCCAGATGTAATAGGAAAAAACAGGGATGTCTGTCAGAAAAAGCCATATGTAATGGAAAACCTGGGATTTCTGTCAGAAAAAGCCATATTGAAGGGGAAAAGCCCCAGATTTGATGGGAAAGACAGGGATTCCTGTGAGAAAAAGCCATATTGAAGGGGAAAAGGCCCAGATTTAAGGGGAAAGACAGGGATTTCTGGCAGAAAAAGCCATATCACATGGAAAAACAGGGATTTAAAGGGAAAAAGCCATATTTAAGGGGAAAAGGCCGGATTTGATGGGAAAACCAGGTATTTCTAGGAGAGAAATCCATATTTAATGGGAAAAACCCCAGATTTAATGTGAGAAACTGGGATTTCTGTCAGAAAAAGCCATATGTAGTGGTAAAAACCCCAGATTTAATGTGAAAAACAGGGATTTGTGTCAGAAGAAGCCATATTTAATGGGAAAAATCCCAGATATAATAGGCAAAACAGGGATTTCTGTGAGAAAAGCCCAGATTGAATGGAAAGCCAGGGATTTCTGTCGGAAAAAGCCATATTTAATGGGAAAAACGGGGATTTAAAGGGAAAGCCAGGGATTTCTGTGAGAAAACCCCAGATTTAATGTGAAAAACAGGGATTTCGAGGAGAAAACCCCTGACTTAAAGGGAAAACCAGGGATTTCTAGGAGAACTAACCACATTTAAGGTGAAAACCCAAGAGTTCTGGGGATAAACAGGGACTTCTGGCAGAAAAAAGCCATTTTTAAGGGAAAAACCCCAGACTTGATGGGAAAGACAGGGATTCCTGTGAGAAAAAGCCATATTTAAGGGGAAAAGGCCCAGATCTAATGGGAACAGAGTGTTTTCTTGCAGAAAAGTCCATATTGAAGGGGAAAAATCCCAGATTTAATAGCAAAACTTGGGATTTCTGGCAGAAAAAGCCATATATAATGGGAAAAACCACAGATTTAATAGGAAAAACAGGGATTTCTGTGAGAAAACGGCAGATTTGATGGGAAAAACAGGGATTCCTGTGAGAAAAAGCCATATTTAAGGGGAAAAGGCCCAGATCTAATGGGAACAGAGTGTTTTCTTGCAGAAAAGTCCATATTGAAGGGGAAAAATCCCAGATTTAATAGCAAAACCTGGGATTTCTGGCAGAAAAAGCCGTATATAATGGGAAAAACCAACGAATTAATAGGAAAAACAGGGATTTCTGTGAGAAAACGGCAGATTTAACGTGAAAAACAGGGATTTCTGTGAGGAAAAGCCCTATTTCTGGGTAAAAACTCCAAATACAAGGGGAAAAACAGGGATTTCGAGGAGGAAACCCCTGACTTAAAGGGAAAACCAGGGATTTCTCTCAGAAAAAGCCATATTTGAAGGGAGAAACCCCATATTTCAGGGGAAAAACAGGGATTTTTGTTAGAAAAGCCCAGGTTGAATGGAAAAACAGGGATTTCTAGGAGAAAAAACCCATATTTAAGGAGAAAACCCAAGATTTTTGACGATAAACAGGGATGCCAGACAGAAAAAAGCCATTTTTAAGGGAAAAACCCCAGATTTGATGGGAGAAACAGGGATTTCTGTCAGAAAAGTCCATATTTAAGGGGAAAAAACCCAGATTTAAGGGGAAAACCAGGGATTTCTGTCAGAAAAAGCCATATTGAAGGGGAAAAACCCCAGATGTAATAGCAAAAAACAGGGATGTCTGTCAGAAAAAGCCATATTGAAGGGGAAAAGCCCCAGATTTGATGGGAAAGACAGGGATTCCTGTGAGAAAAAGCCATATTGAAGGGGAAAAGGCCCAGATTTAAGGGGAAAGACAGGGATGTCTGGCAGAAAAAGCCATATCACATGGAAAAACAGGGATTTCTAGGGGAAAAAGCCATATTTAAGGGGAAAAGGCCGGATTTGATGGGAAAACCAGGTATTTCTAGGAGAGAAAGCCATATTTAATGGGAAAAACCCCAGATTTAATGTGAGAAACAGGGATTTCTGTCAGAAAAAGCCATATGTAGTGGTAAAAACCCCAGATTTAATGTGAAAAACAGGGATTTGTGTCAGAAGAAGCCATATTTAATGGGAAAAATCCCAGATATAATAGGCAAAACAGGGATTTCTGTGAGAAAAGCCCAGATTGAATGGAAAGCCAGGGATTTCTGTCGGAAAAAGCCATATTTAATGGGAAAAACGGGGATTTAAAGGGAAAGCCAGGGATTTCTGTGAGAAAACGGCAGATTTAATGTGAAAAACAGGGATTTCGAGGAGAAAACCCCTGACTTAAAGGGAAAACCAGGGATTTCTCTCAGAAAAAGCCATATTTGAAGGGAGAAACCCCATATTTCAGGGGAAAACAGGGATTTTTGTTAGAAAAGCCCAGGTTGAATGGAAAAACAGGGATTTCTAGGAGAACTAACCACATTTAAGGTGAAAACCCAAGAGTTCTGGGGATAAACAGGGACTTCTGGCAGAAAAAAGCCATTTTTAAGGGAAAAACCCCAGACTTGATGGGAAAGACAGGGATTCCTGTGAGAAAAAGCCATATTTAAGGGGAAAAGGCCCAGATCTAATGGGAACAGAGTGTTTTCTTGCAGAAAAGTCCATATTGAAGGGGAAAAATCCCAGATTTAATAGCAAAACCTGGGATTTCTGGCAGAAAAAGCCGTATATAATGGGAAAAACCAACGAATTAATAGGAAAAACAGGGATTTCTGTGAGAAAACGGCAGATTTAACGTGAAAAACAGGGATTTCTGTGAGGAAAAGCCCTATTTCTGGGTAAAAACTCCAAATACAAGGGGAAAAACAGGGATTTCGAGGAGGAAACCCCTGACTTAAAGGGAAAACCAGGGATTTCTCTCAGAAAAAGCCATATTTGAAGGGAGAAACCCCATATTTCAGGGGAAAAACAGGGATTTTTGTTAGAAAAGCCCAGGTTGAATGGAAAAACAGGGATTTCTAGGAGAAAAAACCCATATTTAAGGAGAAAACCCAAGATTTTTGACGATAAACAGGGATGCCAGACAGAAAAAAGCCATTTTTAAGGGAAAAACCCCAGATTTGATGGGAGAAACAGGGATTTCTGTCAGAAAAGTCCATATTTAAGGGGAAAAAACCCAGATTTAAGGGGAAAACCAGGGATTTCTGTCAGAAAAAGCCATATTGAAGGGGAAAAACCCCAGATGTAATAGCAAAAAACAGGGATGTCTGTCAGAAAAAGCCATATTGAAGGGGAAAAGCCCCAGATTTGATGGGAAAGACAGGGATTCCTGTGAGAAAAAGCCATATTGAAGGGGAAAAGGCCCAGATTTAAGGGGAAAGACAGGGATGTCTGGCAGAAAAAGCCATATCACATGGAAAAACAGGGATTTCTAGGGGAAAAAGCCATATTTAAGGGGAAAAGGCCGGATTTGATGGGAAAACCAGGTATTTCTAGGAGAGAAAGCCATATTTAATGGGAAAAACCCCAGATTTAATGTGAGAAACAGGGATTTCTGTCAGAAAAAGCCATATGTAGTGGTAAAAACCCCAGATTTAATGTGAAAAACAGGGATTTGTGTCAGAAGAAGCCATATTTAATGGGAAAAATCCCAGATATAATAGGCAAAACAGGGATTTCTGTGAGAAAAGCCCAGATTGAATGGAAAGCCAGGGATTTCTGTCGGAAAAAGCCATATTTAATGGGAAAAACGGGGATTTAAAGGGAAAGCCAGGGATTTCTGTGAGAAAACGGCAGATTTAATGTGAAAAACAGGGATTTCGAGGAGAAAACCCCTGACTTAAAGGGAAAACCAGGGATTTCTCTCAGAAAAAGCCATATTTGAAGGGAGAAACCCCATATTTCAGGGGAAAACAGGGATTTTTGTTAGAAAAGCCCAGGTTGAATGGAAAAACAGGGATTTCTAGGAGAACTAACCACATTTAAGGTGAAAACCCAAGAGTTCTGGGGATAAACAGGGACTTCTGGCAGAAAAAAGCCATTTTTAAGGGAAAAACCCCAGACTTGATGGGAAAGACAGGGATTCCTGTGAGAAAAAGCCATATTTAAGGGGAAAAGGCCCAGATCTAATGGGAACAGAGTGTTTTCTTGCAGAAAAGTCCATATTGAAGGGGAAAAATCCCAGATTTAATAGCAAAACCTGGGATTTCTGGCAGAAAAAGCCGTATATAATGGGAAAAACCAACGAATTAATAGGAAAAACAGGGATTTCTGTGAGAAAACGGCAGATTTAACGTGAAAAACAGGGATTTCTGTGAGGAAAAGCCCTATTTCTGGGTAAAAACTCCAAATACAAGGGGAAAAACAGGGATTTCGAGGAGGAAACCCCTGACTTAAAGGGAAAACCAGGGATTTCTCTCAGAAAAAGCCATATTTGAAGGGAGAAACCCCATATTTCAGGGGAAAAACAGGGATTTTTGTTAGAAAAGCCCAGGTTGAATGGAAAAACAGGGATTTCTAGGAGAAAAAACCCATATTTAAGGAGAAAAGCCAAGATTTTTGATGATAAACAGGGATGCCAGACAGAAAAAAGCCATTTTTAAGGGAAAAACCCCAGATTTGATGGGAGAAACAGGGATTTCTGTCAGAAAAGTCCATATTAAATGGGAAAAAACCCAGATTTAAGGGGAAAACCAGGGATTTCTGTCAGAAAAAGCCATATTGAAGGGGAAAAACCCCAGATGTAATAGGAAAAAACAGGGATGTCTGTCAGAAAAAGCCATATGTAATGGAAAACCTGGGATTTCTGTCAGAAAAAGCCATATTGAAGGGGAAAAGCCCCAGATTTGATGGGAAAGACAGGGATTCCTGTGAGAAAAAGCCATATTGAAGGGGAAAAGGCGCAGATTTAAGGGGAAAGACAGGGATTTCTGGCAGAAAAAGCCATATCACATGGAAAAACAGGGATTTAAAGGGAAAAAGCCATATTTAAGGGGAAAAGGCCGGATTTGATGGGAAAACCAGGTATTTCTAGGAGAGAAATCCATATTTAATGGGAAAAACCCCAGATTTAATGTGAGAAACTGGGATTTCTGTCAGAAAAAGCCATATGTAGTGGTAAAAACCCCAGATTTAATGTGAAAAACAGGGATTTGTGTCAGAAGAAGCCATATTTAATGGGAAAAATCCCAGATATAATAGGCAAAACAGGGATTTCTGTGAGAAAAGCCCAGATTTAATGGAAAGCCAGGGATTTCTGTCGGAAAAAGCCATATTTAATGGGAAAAACGGGGATTTAAAGGGAAAGCCAGGGATTTCTGTGAGAAAACCCCAGATTTAATGTGAAAAACAGGGATTTCGAGGAGAAAACCCCTGACTTAAAGGGAAAACCAGGGATTTCTAGGAGAACTAACCACATTTAAGGTGAAAACCCAAGAGTTCTGGGGATAAACAGGGACTTCTGGCAGAAAAAACCATTTTTAAGGGAAAAACCCCAGACTTGATGGGAAAGACAGGGATTCCTGTGAGAAAAAGCCATATTTAAGGGGAAAAGGCCCAGATCTAATGGGAACAGAGTGTTTTCTTGCAGAAAAGTCCATATTGAAGGGGAAAAATCCCAGATTTAATAGCAAAACTTGGGATTTCTGGCAGAAAAAGCCATATATAATGGGAAAAACCACAGATTTAATAGGAAAAACAGGGATTTCTGTGAGAAAACGGCAGATTTGATGGGAAAAACAGGGATTCCTGTGAGAAAAAGCCATATTTAAGGGGAAAAGGCCCAGATCTAATGGGAACAGAGTGTTTTCTTGCAGAAAAGTCCATATTGAAGGGGAAAAATCCCAGATTTAATAGCAAAACCTGGGATTTCTGGCAGAAAAAGCCGTATATAATGGGAAAAACCAAAGAATTAATAGGAAAAACAGGGATTTCTGTGAGAAAACGGCAGATTTAACGTGAAAAACAGGGATTTCTGTGAGGAAAAGCCCTATTTCTGGGTAAAAACTCCAAATACAAGGGGAAAAACAGGGATTTCGAGGAGGAAACCCCTGACTTAAAGGGAAAACCAGGGATTTCTCTCAGAAAAAGCCATATTTGAAGGGAGAAACCCCATATTTCAGGGGAAAAACAGGGATTTTTGTTAGAAAAGCCCAGGTTGAATGGAAAAACAGGGATTTCTAGGAGAAAAAACCCATATTTAAGGAGAAAAGCCAAGATTTTTGACGATAAACAGGGATGCCAGACAGAAAAAAGCCATTTTTAAGGGAAAAACCCCAGATTTGATGGGAGAAACAGGGATTTCTGTCAGAAAAGTCCATATTTAAGGGGAAAAAACCCAGATTTAAGGGGAAAACCAGGGATTTCTGTCAGAAAAAGCCATATTGAAGGGGAAAAACCCCAGATGTAATAGCAAAAAACAGGGATGTCTGTCAGAAAAAGCCATATTGAAGGGGAAAAGCCCCAGATTTGATGGGAAAGACAGGGATTCCTGTGAGAAAAAGCCATATTGAAGGGGAAAAGGCCCAGATTTAAGGGGAAAGACAGGGATGTCTGGCAGAAAAAGCCATATCACATGGAAAAACAGGGATTTCTAGGGGAAAAAGCCATATTTAAGGGGAAAAGGCCGGATTTGATGGGAAAACCAGGTATTTCTGGGAGAGAAAGCCATATTTAATGGGAAAAACCCCTGATTTAATGTGAGAAACAGGGATTTCTGTCAGAAAAAGCCATATGTAGTGGTAAAAACCCCAGATTTAATGTGAAAAACAGGGATTTGTGTCAGAAGAAGCCATATTTAATGGGAAAAATCCCAGATATAATAGGCAAAACAGGGATTTCTGTGAGAAAAGCCCAGATTGAATGGAAAGCCAGGGATTTCTGTCGGAAAAAGCCATATTTAATGGGAAAAACGGGGATTTAAAGGGAAAGCCAGGGATTTCTGTGAGAAAACGGCAGATTTAATGTGAAAAACAGGGATTTCGAGGAGAAAACCCCTGACTTTAAGGGAAAACCAGGGATTTCTAGGAGAACTAACCACATTTAAGGTGAAAACCCAAGAGTTCTGGGGATAAACAGGGACTTCTGGCAGAAAAAAGCCATTTTTAAGGGAAAAACCCCAGATTTGATGGGAAAGACAGGGATTCCTGTGAGAAAAAGCCATATTTAAGGGGAAAAGGCCCAGATCTAATGGGAACAGAGTGTTTTCTTGCAGAAAAGTCCATATTGAAGGGGAAAAATCCCAGATTTAATAGCAAAACTTGGGATTTCTGGCAGAAAAAGCCATACATAATGGGAAAAACCACAGATTTAATAGGAAAAACAGGGATTTCTGTGAGAAAACGGCAGATTTGATGGGAAAGACAGGGATTCCTGTGAGAAAAAGCCATATTTAAGGGGAAAAGGCCCAGATCTAATGGGAACAGAGTGTTTTCTTGCAGAAAAGTCCATATTGAAGGGGAAAAATCCCAGATTTAATAGCAAAACCTGGGATTTCTGGCAGAAAAAGCCGTATATAATGGGAAAAACCACAGATTTAATAGGAAAAACAGGGATTTCTGTGAGAAAACGGCAGATTTAACGTGAAAAACAGGGATTTCTGTGAGGAAAAGCCCTATTTCTGGGTAAAAACTCCAAATACAAGGGGAAAAACAGGGATTTCGAGGAGGAAACCCCTGACTTAAAGGGAAAACCAGGGATTTCTCTCAGAAAAAGCCATATTTGAAGGGAGAAACCCCATATTTCAGGGGAAAAACAGGGATTTTTGTTAGAAAAGCCCAGGTTGAATGGAAAAACAGGGATTTCTAGGAGAAAAAACCCATATTTAAGGAGAAAAGCCAAGATTTTTGACGATAAACAGGGATGCCAGACAGAAAAAAGCCATTTTTAAGGGAAAAACCCCAGATTTGATGGGAGAAACAGGGATTTCTGTCAGAAAAGTCCATATTAAATGGGAAAAAACCCAGATTTAAGGGGAAAACCAGGGATTTCTGTCAGAAAAAGCCATATTGAAGGGGAAAAACCCCAGATGTAATAGCAAAAAACAGGGATGTCTGTCAGAAAAAGCCATATTGAAGGGGAAAAGCCCCAGATTTGATGGGAAAGACAGGGATTCCTGTGAGAAAAAGCCATATTGAAGGGGAAAAGGCCCAGATTTAAGGGGAAAGACAGGGATGTCTGGCAGAAAAAGCCATATCACATGGAAAAACAGGGATTTCTAGGGGAAAAAGCCATATTTAAGGGGAAAAGGCCGGATTTGATGGGAAAACCAGGTATTTCTGGGAGAGAAAGCCATATTTAATGGGAAAAACCCCTGATTTAATGTGAGAAACAGGGATTTCTGTCAGAAAAAGCCATATGTAGTGGTAAAAACCCCAGATTTAATGTGAAAAACAGGGATTTGTGTCAGAAGAAGCCATATTTAATGGGAAAAATCCCAGATATAATAGGCAAAACAGGGATTTCTGTGAGAAAAGCCCAGATTGAATGGAAAGCCAGGGATTTCTGTCGGAAAAAGCCATATTTAATGGGAAAAACGGGGATTTAAAGGGAAAGCCAGGGATTTCTGTGAGAAAACGGCAGATTTAATGTGAAAAACAGGGATTTCGAGGAGAAAACCCCTGACTTTAAGGGAAAACCAGGGATTTCTAGGAGAACTAACCACATTTAAGGTGAAAACCCAAGAGTTCTGGGGATAAACAGGGACTTCTGGCAGAAAAAAGCCATTTTTAAGGGAAAAACCCCAGATTTGATGGGAAAGACAGGGATTCCTGTGAGAAAAAGCCATATTTAAGGGGAAAAGGCCCAGATCTAATGGGAACAGAGTGTTTTCTTGCAGAAAAGTCCATATTGAAGGGGAAAAATCCCAGATTTAATAGCAAAACTTGGGATTTCTGGCAGAAAAAGCCATACATAATGGGAAAAACCACAGATTTAATAGGAAAAACAGGGATTTCTGTGAGAAAACGGCAGATTTGATGGGAAAGACAGGGATTCCTGTGAGAAAAAGCCATATTTAAGGGGAAAAGGCCCAGATCTAATGGGAACAGAGTGTTTTCTTGCAGAAAAGTCCATATTGAAGGGGAAAAATCCCAGATTTAATAGCAAAACCTGGGATTTCTGGCAGAAAAAGCCGTATATAATGGGAAAAACCACAGATTTAATAGGAAAAACAGGGATTTCTGTGAGAAAACGGCAGATTTAACGTGAAAAACAGGGATTTCTGTGAGGAAAAGCCCTATTTCTGGGTAAAAACTCCAAATACAAGGGGAAAAACAGGGATTTCGAGGAGGAAACCCCTGACTTAAAGGGAAAACCAGGGATTTCTCTCAGAAAAAGCCATATTTGAAGGGAGAAACCCCATATTTCAGGGGAAAAACAGGGATTTTTGTTAGAAAAGCCCAGGTTGAATGGAAAAACAGGGATTTCTAGGAGAAAAAACCCATATTTAAGGAGAAAAGCCAAGATTTTTGACGATAAACAGGGATGCCAGACAGAAAAAAGCCATTTTTAAGGGAAAAACCCCAGATTTGATGGGAGAAACAGGGATTTCTGTCAGAAAAGTCCATATTAAATGGGAAAAAACCCAGATTTAAGGGGAAAACCAGGGATTTCTGTCAGAAAAAGCCATATTGAAGGGGAAAAACCCCAGATGTAATAGGAAAAAACAGGGATGTCTGTCAGAAAAAGCCATATGTAATGGAAAACCTGGGATTTCTGTCAGAAAAAGCCATATTGAAGGGGAAAAGCCCCAGATTTGATGGGAAAGACAAGGATTCCTGTGAGAAAAAGCCATATTGAAGGGGAAAAGGCGCAGATTTAAGGGGAAAGACAGGGATTTCTGGCAGAAAAAGCCATATCACATGGAAAAACAGGGATTTCTAGGGGAAAAAGCCATATTTAAGGGGAAAAGGCCGGATTTGATGGGAAAACCAGGTATTTCTAGGAGAGAAATCCATATTTAATGGGAAAAACCCCAGATTTAATGTGAGAAACTGGGATTTCTGTCAGAAAAAGCCATATGTAGTGGTAAAAACCCCAGATTTAATGTGAAAAACAGGGATTTGTGTCAGAAGAAGCCATATTTAATGGGAAAAATCCCAGATATAATAGGCAAAACAGGGATTTCTGTGAGAAAAGCCCAGATTTAATGGAAAGCCAGGGATTTCTGTCGGAAAAAGCCATATTTAATGGGAAAAACGGGGATTTAAAGGGAAAGCCAGGGATTTCTGTGAGAAAACCCCAGATTTAATGTGAAAAACAGGGATTTCGAGGAGAAAACCCCTGACTTAAAGGGAAAACCAGGGATTTCTAGGAGAACTAACCACATTTAAGGTGAAAACCCAAGAGTTCTGGGGATAAACAGGGACTTCTGGCAGAAAAAAGCCATTTTTAAGGGAAAAACCCCAGACTTGATGGGAAAGACAGGGATTCCTGTGAGAAAAAGCCATATTTAAGGGGAAAAGGCCCAGATCTAATGGGAACAGAGTGTTTTCTTGCAGAAAAGTCCATATTGAAGGGGAAAAATCCCAGATTTAATAGCAAAACTTGGGATTTCTGGCAGAAAAAGCCATATATAATGGGAAAAACCACAGATTTAATAGGAAAAACAGGGATTTCTGTGAGAAAACGGCAGATTTGATGGGAAAGACAGGGATTCCTGTGAGAAAAAGCCATATTTAAGGGGAAAAGGCCCAGATCTAATGGGAACAGAGTGTTTTCTTGCAGAAAAGTCCATATTGAAGGGGAAAAATCCCAGATTTAATAGCAAAACCTGGGATTTCTGGCAGAAAAAGCCGTATATAATGGGAAAAACCACAGATTTAATAGGAAAAACAGGGATTTCTGTGAGAAAACGGCAGATTTAACGTGAAAAACAGGGATTTCTGTGAGGAAAAGCCCTATTTCTGGGTAAAAACTCCAAATACAAGGGGAAAAACAGGGATTTCGAGGAGGAAACCCCTGACTTAAAGGGAAAACCAGGGATTTCTCTCAGAAAAAGCCATATTTGAAGGGAGAAACCCCATATTTCAGGGGAAAAACAGGGATTTTTGTTAGAAAAGCCCAGGTTGAATGGAAAAACAGGGATTTCTAGGAGAAAAAACCCATATTTAAGGAGAAAAGCCAAGATTTTTGACGATAAACAGGGATGCCAGACAGAAAAAAGCCATTTTTAAGGGAAAAACCCCAGATTTGATGGGAGAAACAGGGATTTCTGTCAGAAAAGTCCATATTTAAGGGGAAAAAACCCAGATTTAAGGGGAAAACCAGGGATTTCTGTCAGAAAAAGCCATATTGAAGGGGAAAAACCCCAGATGTAATAGCAAAAAACAGGGATTTCTGTCAGAAAAAGCCATATTGAAGGGGAAAAGCCCCAGATTTGATGGGAAAGGCAGGGATTCCTGTGAGAAAAAGCCATATTGAAGGGGAAAAGGCCCAGATTTAAGGGGAAAGACAGGGATGTCTGGCAGAAAAAGCCATATCACATGGAAAAACAGGGATTTCTAGGGGAAAAAGCCATATTTAAGGGGAAAAGGCCGGATTTGATGGGAAAACCAGGTATTTCTAGGAGAGAAAGCCATATTTAATGGGAAAAACCCCTGATTTAATGTGAGAAACAGGGATTTCTGTCAGAAAAAGCCATATGTAGTGGTAAAAACCCCAGATTTAATGTGAAAAACAGGGATTTGTGTCAGAAGAAGCCATATTTAATGGGAAAAATCCCAGATATAATAGGCAAAACAGGGATTTCTGTGAGAAAAGCCCAGATTGAATGGAAAGCCAGGGATTTCTGTCGGAAAAAGCCATATTTAATGGGAAAAACGGGGATTTAAAGGGAAAGCCAGGGATTTCTGTGAGAAAACGGCAGATTTAATGTGAAAAACAGGGATTTCGAGGAGAAAACCCCTGACTTTAAGGGAAAACCAGGGATTTCTCTCAGAAAAAGCCATATTTGAAGGGAGAAACCCCATATTTCAGGGGAAAAACAGGGATTTTTGTTAGAAAAGCCCAGGTTGAATGGAAAAACAGGGATTTCTAGGAGAACTAACCACATTTAAGGTGAAAACCCAAGAGTTCTGGGGATAAACAGGGACTTCTGGCAGAAAAAAGCCATTTTTAAGGGAAAAACCCCAGACTTGATGGGAAAGACAGGGATTCCTGTGAGAAAAAGCCATATTTAAGGGGAAAAGGCCCAGATCTAATGGGAACAGAGTGTTTTCTTGCAGAAAAGTCCATATTGAAGGGGAAAAATCCCAGATTTAATAGCAAAACCTGGGATTTCTGGCAGAAAAAGCCGTATATAATGGGAAAAACCAACGAATTAATAGGAAAAACAGGGATTTCTGTGAGAAAACGGCAGATTTAACGTGAAAAACAGGGATTTCTGTGAGGAAAAGCCCTATTTCTGGGTAAAAACTCCAAATACAAGGGGAAAAACAGGGATTTCGAGGAGGAAACCCCTGACTTAAAGGGAAAACCAGGGATTTCTCTCAGAAAAAGCCATATTTGAAGGGAGAAACCCCATATTTCAGGGGAAAAACAGGGATTTTTGTTAGAAAAGCCCAGATTTAATGGAAAAACAGGGATTTCTAGGAGAAAAAACCCATATTTAAGGAGAAAACCCAAGATTTTTGATGATAAACAGGGATGCCAGACAGAAAAAAGCCATTTTTAAGGGAAAAACCCCAGATTTGATGGGAGAAACAGGGATTTCTGTCAGAAAAGTCCATATTAAATGGGAAAAAACCCAGATTTAAGGGGAAAACCAGGGATTTCTGTCAGAAAAAGCCATATTGAAGGGGAAAAACCCCAGATGTAATAGGAAAAAACAGGGATGTCTGTCAGAAAAAGCCATATGTAATGGAAAACCTGGGATTTCTGTCAGAAAAAGCCATATTGAAGGGGAAAAGCCCCAGATTTGATGGGAAAGACAAGGATTCCTGTGAGAAAAAGCCATATTGAAGGGGAAAAGGCGCAGATTTAAGGGGAAAGACAGGGATTTCTGGCAGAAAAAGCCATATCACATGGAAAAACAGGGATTTCTAGGGGAAAAAGCCATATTTAAGGGGAAAAGGCCGGATTTGATGGGAAAACCAGGTATTTCTAGGAGAGAAATCCATATTTAATGGGAAAAACCCCAGATTTAATGTGAGAAACTGGGATTTCTGTCAGAAAAAGCCATATGTAGTGGTAAAAACCCCAGATTTAATGTGAAAAACAGGGATTTGTGTCAGAAGAAGCCATATTTAATGGGAAAAATCCCAGATATAATAGGCAAAACAGGGATTTCTGTGAGAAAAGCCCAGATTTAATGGAAAGCCAGGGATTTCTGTCGGAAAAAGCCATATTTAATGGGAAAAACGGGGATTTAAAGGGAAAGCCAGGGATTTCTGTGAGAAAACGGCAGATTTAATGTGAAAAACAGGGATTTCGAGGAGAAAACCCCTGACTTTAAGGGAAAACCAGGGATTTCTAGGAGAACTAACCACATTTAAGGTGAAAACCCAAGAGTTCTGGGGATAAACAGGGACTTCTGGCAGAAAAAAGCCATTTTTAAGGGAAAAACCCCAGATTTGATGGGAGAAACAGGGATTTCTGTCTGAAAAGTCCATATTGAAGGGGAAAAAACCCAGATCTAATGGGAACAGAGTGTTTTCTTGCAGAAAAGTCCATATTGAAGGGGAAAAATCCCAGATTTAATAGCAAAACCTGGGATTTCTGGCAGAAAAAGCCGTATATAATGGGAAAAACCAACGAATTAATAGGAAAAACAGGGATTTCTGTGAGAAAACGGCAGATTTAACGTGAAAAACAGGGATTTCTGTGAGGAAAAGCCCTATTTCTGGGTAAAATCTCCAAATACAAGGGGAAAAACAGGGATTTCGAGGAGGAAACCCCTGACTTAAAGGGAAAACCAGGGATTTCTCTCAGAAAAAGCCATATTTGAAGGGACAAACCCCATATTTCAGGGGAAAAACAGGGATTTTTGTTAGAAAAGCCCAGGTTGAATGGAAAAACAGGGATTTCTAGGAGAAAAAACCATATTTAAGGAGAAAAGCCAAGATTTTTGATGATAAACAGGGATGCCAGACAGAAAAAAGCCATTTTTAAGGGAAAAACCCCAGATTTGATGGGAGAAACAGGGATTTCTGTCAGAAAAGTCCATATTAAATGGGAAAAAACCCAGATTTAAGGGGAAAACCAGGGATTTCTGTCAGAAAAAGCCATATTGAAGGGGAAAAACCCCAGATGTAATAGGAAAAAACAGGGATGTCTGTCAGAAAAAGCCATATGTAATGGAAAACCTGGGATTTCTGTCAGAAAAAGCCATATTGAAGGGGAAAAGCCCCAGATTTGATGGGAAAGACAGGGATTCCTGTGAGAAAAAGCCATATTGAAGGGGAAAAGGCCCAGATTTAAGGGGAAAGACAGGGATTTCTGGCAGAAAAAGCCATATCACATGGAAAAACAGGGATTTAAAGGGAAAAAGCCATATTTAAGGGGAAAAGGCCGGATTTGATGGGAAAACCAGGTATTTCTAGGAGAGAAATCCATATTTAATGGGAAAAACCCCAGATTTAATGTGAGAAACTGGGATTTCTGTCAGAAAAAGCCATATGTAGTGGTAAAAACCCCAGATTTAATGTGAAAAACAGGGATTTGTGTCAGAAGAAGCCATATTTAATGGGAAAAATCCCAGATATAATAGGCAAAACAGGGATTTCTGTGAGAAAAGCCCAGATTGAATGGAAAGCCAGGGATTTCTGTCGGAAAAAGCCATATTTAATGGGAAAAACGGGGATTTAAAGGGAAAGCCAGGGATTTCTGTGAGAAAACCCCAGATTTAATGTGAAAAACAGGGATTTCGAGGAGAAAACCCCTGACTTAAAGGGAAAACCAGGGATTTCTAGGAGAACTAACCACATTTAAGGTGAAAACCCAAGAGTTCTGGGGATAAACAGGGACTTCTGGCAGAAAAAAGCCATTTTTAAGGGAAAAACCCCAGACTTGATGGGAAAGACAGGGATTCCTGTGAGAAAAAGCCATATTTAAGGGGAAAAGGCCCAGATCTAATGGGAACAGAGTGTTTTCTTGCAGAAAAGTCCATATTGAAGGGGAAAAATCCCAGATTTAATAGCAAAACTTGGGATTTCTGGCAGAAAAAGCCATATATAATGGGAAAAACCACAGATTTAATAGGAAAAACAGGGATTTCTGTGAGAAAACGGCAGATTTGATGGGAAAAACAGGGATTCCTGTGAGAAAAAGCCATATTTAAGGGGAAAAGGCCCAGATCTAATGGGAACAGAGTGTTTTCTTGCAGAAAAGTCCATATTGAAGGGGAAAAATCCCAGATTTAATAGCAAAACCTGGGATTTCTGGCAGAAAAAGCCGTATATAATGGGAAAAACCAACGAATTAATAGGAAAAACAGGGATTTCTGTGAGAAAACGGCAGATTTAACGTGAAAAACAGGGATTTCTGTGAGGAAAAGCCCTATTTCTGGGTAAAAACTCCAAATACAAGGGGAAAAACAGGGATTTCGAGGAGGAAACCCCTGACTTAAAGGGAAAACCAGGGATTTCTCTCAGAAAAAGCCATATTTGAAGGGAGAAACCCCATATTTCAGGGGAAAAACAGGGATTTTTGTTAGAAAAGCCCAGGTTGAATGGAAAAACAGGGATTTCTAGGAGAAAAAACCCATATTTAAGGAGAAAACCCAAGATTTTTGACGATAAACAGGGATGCCAGACAGAAAAAAGCCATTTTTAAGGGAAAAACCCCAGATTTGATGGGAGAAACAGGGATTTCTGTCAGAAAAGTCCATATTTAAGGGGAAAAAACCCAGATTTAAGGGGAAAACCAGGGATTTCTGTCAGAAAAAGCCATATTGAAGGGGAAAAACCCCAGATGTAATAGCAAAAAACAGGGATGTCTGTCAGAAAAAGCCATATTGAAGGGGAAAAGCCCCAGATTTGATGGGAAAGACAGGGATTCCTGTGAGAAAAAGCCATATTGAAGGGGAAAAGGCCCAGATTTAAGGGGAAAGACAGGGATGTCTGGCAGAAAAAGCCATATCACATGGAAAAACAGGGATTTCTAGGGGAAAAAGCCATATTTAAGGGGAAAAGGCCGGATTTGATGGGAAAACCAGGTATTTCTAGGAGAGAAAGCCATATTTAATGGGAAAAACCCCAGATTTAATGTGAGAAACAGGGATTTCTGTCAGAAAAAGCCATATGTAGTGGTAAAAACCCCAGATTTAATGTGAAAAACAGGGATTTGTGTCAGAAGAAGCCATATTTAATGGGAAAAATCCCAGATATAATAGGCAAAACAGGGATTTCTGTGAGAAAAGCCCAGATTGAATGGAAAGCCAGGGATTTCTGTCGGAAAAAGCCATATTTAATGGGAAAAACGGGGATTTAAAGGGAAAGCCAGGGATTTCTGTGAGAAAACGGCAGATTTAATGTGAAAAACAGGGATTTCGAGGAGAAAACCCCTGACTTAAAGGGAAAACCAGGGATTTCTCTCAGAAAAAGCCATATTTGAAGGGAGAAACCCCATATTTCAGGGGAAAACAGGGATTTTTGTTAGAAAAGCCCAGGTTGAATGGAAAAACAGGGATTTCTAGGAGAACTAACCACATTTAAGGTGAAAACCCAAGAGTTCTGGGGATAAACAGGGACTTCTGGCAGAAAAAAGCCATTTTTAAGGGAAAAACCCCAGATTTGATGGGAAAGACAGGGATTCCTGTGAGAAAAAGCCATATTTAAGGGGAAAAGGCCCAGATCTAATGGGAACAGAGTGTTTTCTTGCAGAAAAGTCCATATTGAAGGGGAAAAATCCCAGATTTAATAGCAAAACCTGGGATTTCTGGCAGAAAAAGCCGTATATAATGGGAAAAACCAACGAATTAATAGGAAAAACAGGGATTTCTGTGAGAAAACGGCAGATTTAACGTGAAAAACAGGGATTTCTGTGAGGAAAAGCCCTATTTCTGGGTAAAAACTCCAAATACAAGGGGAAAAACAGGGATTTCGAGGAGGAAACCCCTGACTTAAAGGGAAAACCAGGGATTTCTCTCAGAAAAAGCCATATTTGAAGGGAGAAACCCCATATTTCAGGGGAAAAACAGGGATTTTTGTTAGAAAAGCCCAGATTTAATGGAAAAACAGGGATTTCTAGGAGAAAAAACCCATATTTAAGGAGAAAAGCCAAGATTTTTGATGATAAACAGGGATGCCAGACAGAAAAAAGCCATTTTTAAGGGAAAAACCCCAGATTTGATGGGAGAAACAGGGATTTCTGTCAGAAAAGTCCATATTAAATGGGAAAAAACCCAGATTTAAGGGGAAAACCAGGGATTTCTGTCAGAAAAAGCCATATTGAAGGGGAAAAACCCCAGATGTAATAGGAAAAAACAGGGATGTCTGTCAGAAAAAGCCATATGTAATGGAAAACCTGGGATTTCTGTCAGAAAAAGCCATATTGAAGGGGAAAAGCCCCAGATTTGATGGGAAAGACAGGGATTCCTGTGAGAAAAAGCCATATTGAAGGGGAAAAGGCCCAGATTTAAGGGGAAAGACAGGGATTTCTGGCAGAAAAAGCCATATCACATGGAAAAACAGGGATTTAAAGGGAAAAAGCCATATTTAAGGGGAAAAGGCCGGATTTGATGGGAAAACCAGGTATTTCTAGGAGAGAAATCCATATTTAATGGGAAAAACCCCAGATTTAATGTGAGAAACTGGGATTTCTGTCAGAAAAAGCCATATGTAGTGGTAAAAACCCCAGATTTAATGTGAAAAACAGGGATTTGTGTCAGAAGAAGCCATATTTAATGGGAAAAATCCCAGATATAATAGGCAAAACAGGGATTTCTGTGAGAAAAGCCCAGATTGAATGGAAAGCCAGGGATTTCTGTCGGAAAAAGCCATATTTAATGGGAAAAACGGGGATTTAAAGGGAAAGCCAGGGATTTCTGTGAGAAAACCCCAGATTTAATGTGAAAAACAGGGATTTCGAGGAGAAAACCCCTGACTTAAAGGGAAAACCAGGGATTTCTAGGAGAACTAACCACATTTAAGGTGAAAACCCAAGAGTTCTGGGGATAAACAGGGACTTCTGGCAGAAAAAAGCCATTTTTAAGGGAAAAACCCCAGACTTGATGGGAAAGACAGGGATTCCTGTGAGAAAAAGCCATATTTAAGGGGAAAAGGCCCAGATCTAATGGGAACAGAGTGTTTTCTTGCAGAAAAGTCCATATTGAAGGGGAAAAATCCCAGATTTAATAGCAAAACTTGGGATTTCTGGCAGAAAAAGCCATATATAATGGGAAAAACCACAGATTTAATAGGAAAAACAGGGATTTCTGTGAGAAAACGGCAGATTTGATGGGAAAAACAGGGATTCCTGTGAGAAAAAGCCATATTTAAGGGGAAAAGGCCCAGATCTAATGGGAACAGAGTGTTTTCTTGCAGAAAAGTCCATATTGAAGGGGAAAAATCCCAGATTTAATAGCAAAACCTGGGATTTCTGGCAGAAAAAGCCGTATATAATGGGAAAAACCAAAGAATTAATAGGAAAAACAGGGATTTCTGTGAGAAAACGGCAGATTTAACGTGAAAAACAGGGATTTCTGTGAGGAAAAGCCCTATTTCTGGGTAAAAACTCCAAATACAAGGGGAAAAACAGGGATTTCGAGGAGGAAACCCCTGACTTAAAGGGAAAACCAGGGATTTCTCTCAGAAAAAGCCATATTTGAAGGGAGAAACCCCATATTTCAGGGGAAAAACAGGGATTTTTGTTAGAAAAGCCCAGGTTGAATGGAAAAACAGGGATTTCTAGGAGAAAAAACCCATATTTAAGGAGAAAACCCAAGATTTTTGACGATAAACAGGGATGCCAGACAGAAAAAAGCCATTTTTAAGGGAAAAACCCCAGATTTGATGGGAGAAACAGGGATTTCTGTCAGAAAAGTCCATATTTAAGGGGAAAAAACCCAGATTTAAGGGGAAAACCAGGGATTTCTGTCAGAAAAAGCCATATTGAAGGGGAAAAACCCCAGATGTAATAGCAAAAAACAGGGATGTCTGTCAGAAAAAGCCATATTGAAGGGGAAAAGCCCCAGATTTGATGGGAAAGACAGGGATTCCTGTGAGAAAAAGCCATATTGAAGGGGAAAAGGCCCAGATTTAAGGGGAAAGACAGGGATGTCTGGCAGAAAAAGCCATATCACATGGAAAAACAGGGATTTCTAGGGGAAAAAGCCATATTTAAGGGGAAAAGGCCGGATTTGATGGGAAAACCAGGTATTTCTAGGAGAGAAAGCCATATTTAATGGGAAAAACCCCAGATTTAATGTGAGAAACAGGGATTTCTGTCAGAAAAAGCCATATGTAGTGGTAAAAACCCCAGATTTAATGTGAAAAACAGGGATTTGTGTCAGAAGAAGCCATATTTAATGGGAAAAATCCCAGATATAATAGGCAAAACAGGGATTTCTGTGAGAAAAGCCCAGATTGAATGGAAAGCCAGGGATTTCTGTCGGAAAAAGCCATATTTAATGGGAAAAACGGGGATTTAAAGGGAAAGCCAGGGATTTCTGTGAGAAAACGGCAGATTTAATGTGAAAAACAGGGATTTCGAGGAGAAAACCCCTGACTTAAAGGGAAAACCAGGGATTTCTAGGAGAACTAACCACATTTAAGGTGAAAACCCAAGAGTTCTGGGGATAAACAGGGACTTCTGGCAGAAAAAAGCCATTTTTAAGGGAAAAACCCCAGATTTGATGGGAAAGACAGGGATTCCTGTGAGAAAAAGCCATATTTAAGGGGAAAAGGCCCAGATCTAATGGGAACAGAGTGTTTTCTTGCAGAAAAGTCCATATTTAATGGAAAAAATCCCAGATTTAATAGCAAAACTTGGGATTTCTGGCAGAAAAAGCCGTACATAATGGGAAAAACCAACGAATTAATAGGAAAAACAGGGATTTCTGTGAGAAAACGGCAGATTTAACGTGAAAAACAGGGATTTCTGTGAGGAAAAGCCCTATTTCTGGGTAAAAACTCCAAATACAAGGGGAAAAACAGGGATTTCGAGGAGGAAACCCCTGATTTAAAGGGAAAACCAGGGATTTCTCTCAGAAAAAGCCATATTTGAAGGGAGAAACCCCATATTTCAGGGGAAAAACAGGGATTTTTGTTAGAAAAGCCCAGGTTGAATGGAAAAACAGGGATTTCTAGGAGAAAAAACCATATTTAAGGAGAAAAGCCAAGATTTTTGATGATAAACAGGGATGCCAGACAGAAAAAAGCCATTTTTAAGGGAAAAACCCCAGATTTGATGGGAGAAACAGGGATTTCTGTCAGAAAAGTCCATATTTAAGGGGAAAAAACCCAGATTTAAGGGGAAAACCAGGGATTTCTGTCAGAAAAAGCCATATTGAAGGGGAAAAGCCCCAGATTTGATGGGAAAGACAGGGATTCCTGTGAGAAAAAGCCATATTGAAGGGGAAAAGGCGCAGATTTAAGGGGAAAGACAGGGATGTCTGGCAGAAAAAGCCATATTTAAGTGGAAAAGGCCCAGATTTAAGGGGAAAGACAGGGATGTCTGGCAGAAAAAGCCATATCACATGGAAAAACAGGGATTTCTAGGGGAAAAAGCCATATTGAAGGGGAAAAGGCCGGATTTGATGGGAAAACCAGGTATTTCTAGGAGAGAAAGCCATATTTAATGGGAAAAACCCCTGATTTAATGTGAGAAACTGGGATTTCTGTCAGAAAAAGCCATATGTAGTGGTAAAAACCCCAGATTTAATGTGAAAAACAGGGATTTGTGTCAGAAGAAGCCATATTTAATGGGAAAAATCCCAGATATAATAGGCAAAACAGGGATTTCTGTGAGAAAAGCCCAGATTGAATGGAAAGCCAGGGATTTCTGTCGGAAAAAGCCATATTTAATGGGAAAAACGGGGATTTAAAGGGAAAGCCAGGGATTTCTGTGAGAAAACGGCAGATTTAATGTGAAAAACAGGGATTTCGAGGAGAAAACCCCTGACTTTAAGGGAAAACCAGGGATTTCTAGGAGAACTAACCACATTTAAGGTGAAAACCCAAGAGTTCTGGGGATTAACAGGGACTTCTGGCAGAAAAAAGCCATTTTTAAGGGAAAAACCCCAGATTTGATGGGAGAAACAGGGATTTCTGTCTGAAAAGTCCATATTGAAGGGGAAAAAACCCAGATCTAATGGGAACAGAGTGTTTTCTTGCAGAAAAGCCCATATTGAAGGGGAAAAATCCCAAATTTAATAGCAAAACTTGGGATTTCTGGCAGAAAAAGCCATATATAATGGGAAAAACCACAGATTTAATAGGAAAAACAGGGATTTCTGTGAGAAAACGGCAGATTTGATGGGAAAGACAGGGATTCCTGTGAGAAAAAGCCATATTTAAGGGGAAAAGGCCCAGATCTAATGGGAACAGAGTGTTTTCTTGCAGAAAAGTCCATATTGAAGGGGAAAAATCCCAGATTTAATAGCAAAACCTGGGATTTCTGGCAGAAAAAGCCGTATATAATGGGAAAAACCAACGAATTAATAGGAAAAACAGGGATTTCTGTGAGAAAACGGCAGATTTAACGTGAAAAACAGGGATTTCTGTGAGGAAAAGCCCTATTTCTGGGTAAAAACTCCAAATACAAGGGGAAAAACAGGGATTTCGAGGAGGAAACCCCTGACTTAAAGGGAAAACCAGGGATTTCTCTCAGAAAAAGCCATATTTGAAGGGAGAAACCCCATATTTCAGGGGAAAAACAGGGATTTTTGTTAGAAAAGCCCAGGTTGAATGGAAAAACAGGGATTTCTAGGAGAAAAAACCCATATTTAAGGAGAAAAGCCAAGATTTTTGACGATAAACAGGGATGCCAGACAGAAAAAAGCCATTTTTAAGGGAAAAACCCCAGATTTGATGGGAGAAACAGGGATTTCTGTCAGAAAAGTCCATATTTAAGGGGAAAAAACCCAGATTTAAGGGGAAAACCAGGGATTTCTGTCAGAAAAAGCCATATTGAAGGGGAAAAACCCCAGATGTAATAGGAAAAAACAGGGATGTCTGTCAGAAAAAGCCATATTGAAGGGGAAAAGCCCCAGATTTGATGGGAAAGACAGGGATTCCTGTGAGAAAAAGCCATATTGAAGGGGAAAAGGCCCAGATTTAAGGGGAAAGACAGGGATGTCTGGCAGAAAAAGCCATATCACATGGAAAAACAGGGATTTCTAGGGGAAAAAGCCATATTTAAGGGGAAAAGGCCGGATTTGATGGGAAAACCAGGTATTTCTAGGAGAGAAAGCCATATTTAATGGGAAAAACCCCTGATTTAATGTGAGAAACTGGGATTTCTGTCAGAAAAAGCCATATGTAGTGGTAAAAACCCCAGATTTAATGTGAAAAACAGGGATTTGTGTCAGAAGAAGCCATATTTAATGGGAAAAATCCCAGATATAATAGGCAAAACAGGGATTTCTGTGAGAAAAGCCCAGATTGAATGGAAAGCCAGGGATTTCTGTCGGAAAAAGCCATATTTAATGGGAAAAACGGGGATTTAAAGGGAAAGCCAGGGATTTCTGTGAGAAAACGGCAGATTTAATGTGAAAAACAGGGATTTCGAGGAGAAAACCCCTGACTTAAAGGGAAAACCAGGGATTTCTAGGAGAACTAACCACATTTAAGGTGAAAACCCAAGAGTTCTGGGGATAAACAGGGACTTCTGGCAGAAAAAAGCCATTTTTAAGGGAAAAACCCCAGATTTGATGGGAAAGACAGGGATTCCTGTGAGAAAAAGCCATATTTAAGGGGAAAAGGCCCAGATCTAATGGGAACAGAGTGTTTTCTTGCAGAAAAGTCCATATTGAAGGGGAAAAATCCCAGATTTAATAGCAAAACTTGGGATTTCTGGCAGAAAAAGCCATATATAATGGGAAAAACCACAGATTTAATAGGAAAAACAGGGATTTCTGTGAGAAAACGGCAGATTTGATGGGAAAAACAGGGATTCCTGTGAGAAAAAGCCATATTTAAGGGGAAAAGGCCCAGATCTAATGGGAACAGAGTGTTTTCTTGCAGAAAAGTCCATATTGAAGGGGAAAAATCCCAGATTTAATAGCAAAACCTGGGATTTCTGGCAGAAAAAGCCGTATATAATGGGAAAAACCAAAGAATTAATAGGAAAAACAGGGATTTCTGTGAGAAAACGGCAGATTTAACGTGAAAAACAGGGATTTCTGTGAGGAAAAGCCCTATTTCTGGGTAAAAACTCCAAATACAAGGGGAAAAACAGGGATTTCGAGGAGGAAACCCCTGATTTAAAGGGAAAACCAGGGATTTCTCTCAGAAAAAGCCATATTTGAAGGGAGAAACCCCATATTTCAGGGGAAAAACAGGGATTTTTGTTAGAAAAGCCCAGGTTGAATGGAAAAACAGGGATTTCTAGGAGAAAAAACCCATATTTAAGGAGAAAACCCAAGATTTTTGATGATAAACAGGGATGCCAGACAGAAAAAAGCCATTTTTAAGGGAAAAACCCCAGATTTGATGGGAGAAACAGGGATTTCTGTCAGAAAAGTCCATATTTAAGGGGAAAAAACCCAGATTTAAGGGGAAAACCAGGGATTTCTGTCAGAAAAAGCCATATTGAAGGGGAAAAACCCCAGATGTAATAGCAAAAAACAGGGATGTCTGTCAGAAAAAGCCATATTGAAGGGGAAAAGCCCCAGATTTGATGGGAAAGACAGGGATTCCTGTGAGAAAAAGCCATATTTAAGTGGAAAAGGCCCAGATTTAAGGGGAAAGACAGGGATGTCTGGCAGAAAAAGCCATATCACATGGAAAAACAGGGATTTCTAGGGGAAAAAGCCATATTTAAGGGGAAAAGGCCGGATTTGATGGGAAAACCAGGTATTTCTAGGAGAGAAAGCCATATTTAATGGGAAAAACCCCAGATTTAATGTGAGAAACAGGGATTTCTGTCAGAAAAAGCCATATGTAGTGGTAAAAACCCCAGATTTAATGTGAAAAACAGGGATTTGTGTCAGAAGAAGCCATATTTAATGGGAAAAATCCCAGATATAATAGGCAAAACAGGGATTTCTGTGAGAAAAGCCCAGATTGAATGGAAAGCCAGGGATTTCTGTCGGAAAAAGCCATATTTAATGGGAAAAACGGGGATTTAAAGGGAAAGCCAGGGATTTCTGTGAGAAAACGGCAGATTTAATGTGAAAAACAGGGATTTCGAGGAGAAAACCCCTGACTTTAAGGGAAAACCAGGGATTTCTAGGAGAACTAACCACATTTAAGGTGAAAACCCAAGAGTTCTGGGGATAAACAGGGACTTCTGGCAGAAAAAAGCCATTTTTAAGGGAAAAACCCCAGATTTGATGGGAGAAACAGGGATTTCTGTCTGAAAAGTCCATATTGAAGGGGAAAAAACCCAGATCTAATGGGAACAGAGTGTTTTCTTGCAGAAAAGCCCATATTGAAGGGGAAAAATCCCAGATTTAATAGCAAAACTTGGGATTTCTGGCAGAAAAAGCCATATATAATGGGAAAAACCACAGATTTAATAGGAAAAACAGGGATTTCTGTGAGAAAACGGCAGATTTGATGGGAAAGACAGGGATTCCTGTGAGAAAAAGCCATATTTAAGGGGAAAAGGCCCAGATCTAATGGGAACAGAGTGTTTTCTTGCAGAAAAGTCCATATTGAAGGGGAAAAATCCCAGATTTAATAGCAAAACCTGGGATTTCTGGCAGAAAAAGCCGTATATAATGGGAAAAACCAAAGAATTAATAGGAAAAACAGGGATTTCTGTGAGAAAACGGCAGATTTAACGTGAAAAACAGGGATTTCTGTGAGGAAAAGCCCTATTTCTGGGTAAAAACTCCAAATACAAGGGGAAAAACAGGGATTTCGAGGAGGAAACCCCTGACTTAAAGGGAAAACCAGGGATTTCTCTCAGAAAAAGCCATATTTGAAGGGAGAAACCCCATATTTCAGGGGAAAAACAGGGATTTTTGTTAGAAAAGCCCAGGTTGAATGGAAAAACAGGGATTTCTAGGAGAAAAAACCCATATTTAAGGAGAAAAGCCAAGATTTTTGACGATAAACAGGGATGCCAGACAGAAAAAAGCCATTTTTAAGGGAAAAACCCCAGATTTGATGGGAGAAACAGGGATTTCTGTCAGAAAAGTCCATATTTAAGGGGAAAAAACCCAGATTTAAGGGGAAAACCAGGGATTTCTGTCAGAAAAAGCCATATTGAAGGGGAAAAACCCCAGATGTAATAGCAAAAAACAGGGATGTCTGTCAGAAAAAGCCATATTGAAGGGGAAAAGCCCCAGATTTGATGGGAAAGACAGGGATTCCTGTGAGAAAAAGCCATATTGAAGGGGAAAAGGCCCAGATTTAAGGGGAAAGACAGGGATGTCTGGCAGAAAAAGCCATATCACATGGAAAAACAGGGATTTCTAGGGGAAAAAGCCATATTTAAGGGGAAAAGGCCGGATTTGATGGGAAAACCAGGTATTTCTAGGAGAGAAAGCCATATTTAATGGGAAAAACCCCTGATTTAATGTGAGAAACAGGGATTTCTGTCAGAAAAAGCCATATGTAGTGGTAAAAACCCCAGATTTAATGTGAAAAACAGGGATTTGTGTCAGAAGAAGCCATATTTAATGGGAAAAATCCCAGATATAATAGGCAAAACAGGGATTTCTGTGAGAAAAGCCCAGATTGAATGGAAAGCCAGGGATTTCTGTCGGAAAAAGCCATATTTAATGGGAAAAACGGGGATTTAAAGGGAAAGCCAGGGATTTCTGTGAGAAAACGGCAGATTTAATGTGAAAAACAGGGATTTCGAGGAGAAAACCCCTGACTTAAAGGGAAAACCAGGGATTTCTAGGAGAACTAACCACATTTAAGGTGAAAACCCAAGAGTTCTGGGGATAAACAGGGACTTCTGGCAGAAAAAAGCCATTTTTAAGGGAAAAACCCCAGACTTGATGGGAAAGACAGGGATTCCTGTGAGAAAAAGCCATATTTAAGGGGAAAAGGCCCAGATCTAATGGGAACAGAGTGTTTTCTTGCAGAAAAGTCCATATTTAATGGAAAAAATCCCAGATTTAATAGCAAAACCTGGGATTTCTGGCAGAAAAAGCCATACATAATGGGAAAAACCACAGATTTAATAGGAAAAACAGGGATTTCTGTGAGAAAACGGCAGATTTGATTGGAAAAACAGGGATTCCTGTGAGAAAAAGCCATATTTAAGGGGAAAAGGCCCAGATCTAATGGGAACAGAGTGTTTTCTTGCAGAAAAGTCCATATTGAAGGGGAAAAATCCCAGATTTAATAGCAAAACCTGGGATTTCTGGCAGAAAAAGCCGTATATAATGGGAAAAACCAACGAATTAATAGGAAAAACAGGGATTTCTGTGAGAAAACGGCAGATTTAACGTGAAAAACAGGGATTTCTGTGAGGAAAAGCCCTATTTCTGGGTAAAAACTCCAAATACAAGGGGAAAAACAGGGATTTCGAGGAGGAAACCCCTGATTTAAAGGGAAAACCAGGGATTTCTCTCAGAAAAAGCCATATTTGAAGGGAGAAACCCCATATTTCAGGGGAAAAACAGGGATTTTTGTTAGAAAAGCCCAGGTTGAATGGAAAAACAGGGATTTCTAGGAGAAAAAACCATATTTAAGGAGAAAAGCCAAGATTTTTGATGATAAACAGGGATGCCAGACAGAAAAAAGCCATTTTTAAGGGAAAAACCCCAGATTTGATGGGAGAAACAGGGATTTCTGTCAGAAAAGTCCATATTTAAGGGGAAAAAACCCAGATTTAAGGGGAAAACCAGGGATTTCTGTCAGAAAAAGCCATATTGAAGGGGAAAAACCCCAGATGTAATAGGAAAAAACAGGGATGTCTGTCAGAAAAAGCCATATGTAATGGAAAACCTGGGATTTCTGTCAGAAAAAGCCATATTGAAGGGGAAAAGCCCCAGATTTGATGGGAAAGACAGGGATTCCTGTGAGAAAAAGCCATATTTAAGGGGAAAAGGCCCAGATTTAAGGGGAAAGACAGGGATTTCTGGCAGAAAAAGCCATATCACATGGAAAAACAGGGATTTCTAGGGGAAAAAGCCATATTTAAGGGGAAAAGGCCGGATTTGATGGGAAAACCAGGTATTTCTAGGAGAGAAAGCCATATTTAATGGGAAAAACCCCAGATTTAATGTGAGAAACAGGGATTTCTGTCAGAAAAAGCCATATGTAGTGGTAAAAACCCCAGATTTAATGTGAAAAACAGGGATTTGTGTCAGAAGAAGCCATATTTAATGGGAAAAATCCCAGATATAATAGGCAAAACAGGGATTTCTGTGAGAAAAGCCCAGATTGAATGGAAAGCCAGGGATTTCTGTCGGAAAAAGCCATATTTAATGGGAAAAACGGGGATTTAAAGGGAAAGCCAGGGATTTCTGTGAGAAAACGGCAGATTTAATGTGAAAAACAGGGATTTCGAGGAGAAAACCCCTGACTTTAAGGGAAAACCAGGGATTTCTAGGAGAACTAACCACATTTAAGGTGAAAACCCAAGAGTTCTGGGGATAAACAGGGACTTCTGGCAGAAAAAAGCCATTTTTAAGGGAAAAACCCCAGATTTGATGGGAGAAACAGGGATTTCTGTCTGAAAAGTCCATATTGAAGGGGAAAAAACCCAGATCTAATGGGAACAGAGTGTTTTCTTGCAGAAAAGCCCATATTTAATGGGAAAAATCCCAGATTTAATAGCAAAACTTGGGATTTCTGGCAGAAAAAGCCATACATAATGGGAAAAACCACAGATTTAATAGGAAAAACAGGGATTTCTGTGAGAAAACGGCAGATTTGATGGGAAAGACAGGGATTCCTGTGAGAAAAAGCCATATTTAAGGGGAAAAGGCCCAGATCTAATGGGAACAGAGTGTTTTCTTGCAGAAAAGTCCATATTGAAGGGGAAAAATCCCAGATTTAATAGCAAAACCTGGGATTTCTGGCAGAAAAAGCCGTATATAATGGGAAAAACCACAGATTTAATAGGAAAAACAGGGATTTCTGTGAGAAAACGGCAGATTTAACGTGAAAAACAGGGATTTCTCTGAGGAAAAGCCCTATTTCTGGGTAAAAACTCCAAATACAAGGGGAAAAACAGGGATTTCGAGGAGGAAACCCCTGACTTAAAGGGAAAACCAGGGATTTCTCTCAGAAAAAGCCATATTTGAAGGGAGAAACCCCATATTTCAGGGGAAAAACAGGGATTTTTGTTAGAAAAGCCCAGGTTGAATGGAAAAACAGGGATTTCTAGGAGAACTAACCACATTTAAGGAGAAAACCCAAGATTTTTGACGATAAACAGGGATGCCAGACAGAAAAAAGCCATTTTTAAGGGAAAAACCCCAGATTTGATGGGAGAAACAGGGATTTCTGTCAGAAAAGTCCATATTAAATGGGAAAAAACCCAGATTTAAGGGGAAAACCAGGGATTTCTGTCAGAAAAAGCCATATTGAAGGGGAAAAACCCCAGATGTAATAGGAAAAAACAGGGATGTCTGTCAGAAAAAGCCATATGTAATGGAAAACCTGGGATTTCTGTCAGAAAAAGCCATATTGAAGGGGAAAAGCCCCAGA
Organism: Tetrao urogallus; assembly: GCF_951394365.1. Taxonomy (NCBI): domain Eukaryota; kingdom Metazoa; phylum Chordata; class Aves; order Galliformes; family Phasianidae; genus Tetrao; species Tetrao urogallus. The sequence goes on along the minus strand of NW_027638856.1, from coordinate 176,140 downwards.
TTTGATGGGAAAGACAGGGATTCCTGTGAGAAAAAGCCATATTGAAGGGGAAAAGGCGCAGATTTAAGGGGAAAGACAGGGATTTCTGGCAGAAAAAGCCATATCACATGGAAAAACAGGGATTTCTAGGGGAAAAAGCCATATTTAAGGGGAAAAGGCCGGATTTGATGGGAAAACCAGGTATTTCTGGGAGAGAAAGCCATATTTAATGGGAAAAACCCCAGATTTAATGTGAGAAACAGGGATTTCTGTCAGAAAAAGCCATATGTAGTGGTAAAAACCCCAGATTTAATGTGAAAAACAGGGATTTGTGTCAGAAGAAGCCATATTTAATGGGAAAAATCCCAGATATAATAGGCAAAACAGGGATTTCTGTGAGAAAAGCCCAGATTGAATGGAAAGCCAGGGATTTCTGTCGGAAAAAGCCATATTTAATGGGAAAAACGGGGATTTAAAGGGAAAGCCAGGGATTTCTGTGAGAAAACGGCAGATTTAATGTGAAAAACAGGGATTTCGAGGAGAAAACCCCTGACTTAAAGGGAAAACCAGGGATTTCTAGGAGAACTAACCACATTTAAGGTGAAAACCCAAGAGTTCTGGGGATAAACAGGGACTTCTGGCAGAAAAAAGCCATTTTTAAGGGAAAAACCCCAGACTTGATGGGAAAGACAGGGATTCCTGTGAGAAAAAGCCATATTTAAGGGGAAAAGGCCCAGATCTAATGGGAACAGAGTGTTTTCTTGCAGAAAAGCCCATATTTAATGGGAAAAATCCCAGATTTAATAGCAAAACTTGGGATTTCTGGCAGAAAAAGCCATACATAATGGGAAAAACCACAGATTTAATAGGAAAAACAGGGATTTCTGTGAGAAAACGGCAGATTTGATGGGAAAAACAGGGATTCCTGTGAGAAAAAGCCATATTTAAGGGGAAAAGGCCCAGATCTAATGGGAACAGAGTGTTTTCTTGCAGAAAAGTCCATATTGAAGGGGAAAAATCCCAGATTTAATAGCAAAACCTGGGATTTCTGGCAGAAAAAGCCGTATATAATGGGAAAAACCACAGATTTAATAGGAAAAACAGGGATTTCTGTGAGAAAACGGCAGATTTAACGTGAAAAACAGGGATTTCTCTGAGGAAAAGCCCTATTTCTGGGTAAAAACTCCAAATACAAGGGGAAAAACAGGGATTTCGAGGAGGAAACCCCTGACTTAAAGGGAAAACCAGGGATTTCTCTCAGAAAAAGCCATATTTGAAGGGAGAAACCCCATATTTCAGGGGAAAAACAGGGATTTTTGTTAGAAAAGCCCAGGTTGAATGGAAAAACAGGGATTTCTAGGAGAACTAACCACATTTAAGGAGAAAACCCAAGATTTTTGACGATAAACAGGGATGCCAGACAGAAAAAAGCCATTTTTAAGGGAAAAACCCCAGATTTGATGGGAGAAACAGGGATTTCTGTCAGAAAAGTCCATATTAAATGGGAAAAAACCCAGATTTAAGGGGAAAACCAGGGATTTCTGTCAGAAAAAGCCATATTGAAGGGGAAAAACCCCAGATGTAATAGGAAAAAACAGGGATGTCTGTCAGAAAAAGCCATATGTAATGGAAAACCTGGGATTTCTGTCAGAAAAAGCCATATTGAAGGGGAAAAGCCCCAGATTTGATGGGAAAGACAGGGATTCCTGTGAGAAAAAGCCATATTGAAGGGGAAAAGGCGCAGATTTAAGGGGAAAGACAGGGATTTCTGGCAGAAAAAGCCATATCACATGGAAAAACAGGGATTTCTAGGGGAAAAAGCCATATTTAAGGGGAAAAGGCCGGATTTGATGGGAAAACCAGGTATTTCTGGGAGAGAAAGCCATATTTAATGGGAAAAACCCCAGATTTAATGTGAGAAACAGGGATTTCTGTCAGAAAAAGCCATATGCAGTGGTAAAAACCCCAGATTTAATGTGAAAAACAGGGATTTGTGTCAGAAGAAGCCATATTTAATGGGAAAAATCCCAGATATAATAGGCAAAACAGGGATTTCTGTGAGAAAAGCCCAGATTGAATGGAAAGCCAGGGATTTCTGTCGGAAAAAGCCATATTTAATGGGAAAAACGGGGATTTAAAGGGAAAGCCAGGGATTTCTGTGAGAAAACGGCAGATTTAATGTGAAAAACAGGGATTTCGAGGAGAAAACCCCTGACTTAAAGGGAAAACCAGGGATTTCTCTCAGAAAAAGCCATATTTGAAGGGAGAAACCCCATATTTCAGGGGAAAACAGGGATTTTTGTTAGAAAAGCCCAGGTTGAATGGAAAAACAGGGATTTCTAGGAGAACTAACCACATTTAAGGTGAAAACCCAAGAGTTCTGGGGATAAACAGGGACTTCTGGCAGAAAAAAGCCATTTTTAAGGGAAAAACCCCAGACTTGATGGGAAAGACAGGGATTCCTGTGAGAAAAAGCCATATTTAAGGGGAAAAGGCCCAGATCTAATGGGAACAGAGTGTTTTCTTGCAGAAAAGTCCATATTGAAGGGGAAAAATCCCAGATTTAATAGCAAAACCTGGGATTTCTGGCAGAAAAAGCCGTATATAATGGGAAAAACCACAGATTTAATAGGAAAAACAGGGATTTCTGTGAGAAAACGGCAGATTTAATGTGAAAAACAGGGATTTCTGTGAGGAAAAGCCCTATTTCTGGGTAAAAACTCCAAATACAAGGGGAAAAACAGGGATTTCGAGGAGGAAACCCCTGATTTAAAGGGAAAACCAGGGATTTCTCTCAGAAAAAGCCATATTTGAAGGGAGAAACCCCATATTTCAGGGGAAAAACAGGGATTTTTGTTAGAAAAGCCCAGATTTAATGGAAAAACAGGGATTTCTAGGAGAAAAAACCCATATTTAAGGAGAAAAGCCAAGATTTTTGATGATAAACAGGGATGCCAGACAGAAAAAAGCCATTTTTAAGGGAAAAACCCCAGATTTGATGGGAGAAACAGGGATTTCTGTCAGAAAAGTCCATATTAAATGGGAAAAAACCCAGATTTAAGGGGAAAACCAGGGATTTCTGTCAGAAAAAGCCATATTGAAGGGGAAAAACCCCAGATGTAATAGGAAAAAACAGGGATGTCTGTCAGAAAAAGCCATATGTAATGGAAAACCTGGGATTTCTGTCAGAAAAAGCCATATTGAAGGGGAAAAGCCCCAGATTTGATGGGAAAGACAGGGATTCCTGTGAGAAAAAGCCATATTGAAGGGGAAAAGGCGCAGATTTAAGGGGAAAGACAGGGATTTCTGGCAGAAAAAGCCATATCACATGGAAAAACAGGGATTTAAAGGGAAAAAGCCATATTTAAGGGGAAAAGGCCGGATTTGATGGGAAAACCAGGTATTTCTGGGAGAGAAATCCATATTTAATGGGAAAAACCCCAGATTTAATGTGAGAAACTGGGATTTCTGTCAGAAAAAGCCATATGTAGTGGTAAAAACCCCAGATTTAATGTGAAAAACAGGGATTTGTGTCAGAAGAAGCCATATTTAATGGGAAAAATCCCAGATATAATAGGCAAAACAGGGATTTCTGTGAGAAAAGCCCAGATTGAATGGAAAGCCAGGGATTTCTGTCGGAAAAAGCCATATTTAATGGGAAAAACGGGGATTTAAAGGGAAAGCCAGGGATTTCTGTGAGAAAACGGCAGATTTAATGTGAAAAACAGGGATTTCGAGGAGAAAACCCCTGACATTAAGGGAAAACCAGGGATTTCTAGGAGAACTAACCACATTTAAGGTGAAAACCCAAGAGTTCTGGGGATAAACAGGGACTTCTGGCAGAAAAAACCATTTTTAATGGAAAAACCCCAGATTTGATGGGAAAGACAGGGATTCCTGTGAGAAAAAGCCATATTTAAGGGGAAAAGGCCCAGATCTAATGGGAACAGAGTGTTTTCTTGCAGAAAAGTCCATATTTAATGGGAAAAATCCCAGATTTAATAGCAAAACTTGGGATTTCTGGCAGAAAAAGCCGTATATAATGGGAAAAACCACAGATTTAATAGGAAAAACAGGGATTTCTGTGAGAAAATGGCAGATTTGATGGGAAAAACAGGGATTCCTGTGAGAAAAAGCCATATTTAAGGGGAAAAGGCCCAGATCTAATGGGAACAGAGTGTTTTCTTGCAGAAAAGTCCATATTGAAGGGGAAAAATCCCAGATTTAATAGCAAAACCTGGGATTTCTGGCAGAAAAAGACGTATATAATGGGAAAAACCAAAGAATTAATAGGAAAAACAGGGATTTCTGTGAGAAAACGGCAGATTTAACGTGAAAAACAGGGATTTCTGTGAGGAAAAGCCCTATTTCTGGGTAAAAACTCCAAATACAAGGCGAAAAACAGGGATTTCGAGGAGGAAACCCCTGATTTAAAGGGAAAACCAGGGATTTCTCTCAGAAAAAGCCATATTTGAAGGGAGAAACCCCATATTTCAGGGGAAAAACAGGGATTTTTGTTAGAAAAGCCCAGGTTTAATGGAAAAACAGGGATTTCTAGGAGAACTAACCACATTTAAGGAGAAAACCCAAGATTTTTGACGATAAACAGGGATGCCAGACAGAAAAAAGCCATTTTTAAGGGAAAAACCCCAGATTTGATGGGAGAAACAGGGATTTCTGTCAGAAAAGTCCATATTAAATGGGAAAAAACCCAGATTTAAGGGGAAAACCAGGGATTTCTGTCAGAAAAAGCCATATTGAAGGGGAAAAACCCCAGATGTAATAGGAAAAAACAGGGATGTCTGTCAGAAAAAGCCATATGTAATGGAAAACCTGGGATTTCTGTCAGAAAAAGCCATATTGAAGGGGAAAAGCCCCAGATTTGATGGGAAAGACAGGGATTCCTGTGAGAAAAAGCCATATTGAAGGGGAAAAGGCCCAGATTTAAGGGGAAAGACAGGGATTTCTGGCAGAAAAAGCCATATCACATGGAAAAACAGGGATTTAAAGGGAAAAAGCCATATTTAAGGGGAAAAGGCTGGATTTGATGGGAAAACCAGGTATTTCTGGGAGAGAAAGCCATATTTAATGGGAAAAACCCCAGATTTAATGTGAGAAACAGGGATTTCTGTCAGAAAAAGCCATATGTAGTGGTAAAAACCCCAGATTTAATGTGAAAAACAGGGATTTGTGTCAGAAGAAGCCATATTTAATGGGAAAAATCCCAGATATAATAGGCAAAACAGGGATTTCTGTGAGAAAAGCCCAGATTGAATGGAAAGCCAGGGATTTCTGTCGGAAAAAGCCATATTTAATGGGAAAAACGGGGATTTAAAGGGAAAGCCAGGGATTTCTGTGAGAAAACGGCAGATTTAATGTGAAAAACAGGGATTTCGAGGAGAAAACCCCTGACTTAAAGGGAAAACCAGGGATTTCTCTCAGAAAAAGCCATATTTGAAGGGAGAAACCCCATATTTCAGGGGAAAAACAGGGATTTTTGTTAGAAAAGCCCAGGTTGAATGGAAAAACAGGGATTTCTAGGAGAACTAACCACATTTAAGGAGAAAACCCAAGAGTTCTGGGGATAAACAGGGACTTCTGGCAGAAAAAAGCCATTTTTAAGGGAAAAACCCCAGACTTGATGGGAAAGACAGGGATTCCTGTGAGAAAAAGCCATATTTAAGGGGAAAAGGCCCAGATCTAATGGGAACAGAGTGTTTTCTTGCAGAAAAGTCCATATTGAAGGGGAAAAATCCCAGATTTAATAGCAAAACCTGGGATTTCTGGCAGAAAAAGCCGTATATAATGGGAAAAACCAAAGAATTAATAGGAAAAACAGGGATTTCTGTGAGAAAACGGCAGATTTAACGTGAAAAACAGGGATTTCTGTGAGGAAAAGCCCTATTTCTGGGTAAAAACTCCAAATACAAGGGGAAAAACAGGGATTTCGAGGAGGAAACCCCTGACTTAAAGGGAAAACCAGGGATTTCTCTCAGAAAAAGCCATATTTGAAGGGAGAAACCCCATATTTCAGGGGAAAAACAGGGATTTTTGTTAGAAAAGCCCAGGTTGAATGGAAAAACAGGGATTTCTAGGAGAAAAAACCCATATTTAAGGAGAAAAGCCAAGATTTTTGATGATAAACAGGGATGCCAGACAGAAAAAAGCCATTTTTAAGGGAAAAACCCCAGATTTGATGGGAGAAACAGGGATTTCTGTCAGAAAAGTCCATATTTAAGGGGAAAAAACCCAGATTTAAGGGGAAAACCAGGGATTTCTGTCAGAAAAAGCCATATTGAAGGGGAAAAACCCCAGATGTAATAGGAAAAAACAGGGATGTCTGTCAGAAAAAGCCATATGTAATGGAAAACCTGGGATTTCTGTCAGAAAAAGCCATATTGAAGGGGAAAAGCCCCAGATTTGATGGGAAAGACAGGGATTCCTGTGAGAAAAAGCCATATTTAAGGGGAAAAGGCCGGATTTGATGGGAAAACCAGGTATTTCTGGGAGAGAATGCCATATTTAATGGGAAAAACCCCAGATTTAATGTGAAAAACTGGGATTTCTGTCAGAAAAAGCCATATGTAGTGGTAAAAACCCCAGATTTAATGTGAAAAACAGGGATTTGTGTCAGAAGAAGCCATATTTAATGGGAAAAATCCCAGATATAATAGGCAAAACAGGGATTTCTGTGAGAAAAGCCCAGATTGAATGGAAAGCCAGGGATTTCTGTCGGAAAAAGCCATATTTAATGGGAAAAACGGGGATTTAAAGGGAAAGCCAGGGATTTCTGTGAGAAAACGGCAGATTTAATGTGAAAAACAGGGATTTCGAGGAGAAAACCCCTGACTTAAAGGGAAAACCAGGGATTTCTAGGAGAACTAACCACATTTAAGGTGAAAACCCAAGAGTTCTGGGGATGAACAGGGACTTCTGGCAGAAAAAAGCCATTTTTAATGGAAAAACCCCAGATTTGATGGGAAAGACAGGGATTCCTGTGAGAAAAAGCCATATTTAAGGGGAAAAGGCCCAGATCTAATGGGAACAGAGTATTTTCTTGCAGAAAAGCCCATATTTAATGGGAAAAATCCCAGATTTAATAGCAAAACCTGGGATTTCTGGCAGAAAAAGCCATATATAATGGGAAAAACCACAGATTTAATAGGAAAAACAGGGATTTCTGTGAGAAAACGGCAGATTTGATGGGAAAAACAGGGATTCCTGTGAGAAAAAGCCATATTTAAGGGGAAAAGGCCCAGATCTAATGGGAACAGAGTGTTTTCTTGCAGAAAAGTCCATATTGAAGGGGAAAAATCCCAGATTTAATAGCAAAACCTGGGATTTCTGGCAGAAAAAGCCGTACATAATGGGAAAAACCAAAGAATTAATAGGAAAAACAGGGATTTCTGTGAGAAAACGGCAGATTTAACGTGAAAAACAGGGATTTCTGTGAGGAAAAGCCCTATTTCTGGGTAAAAACTCCAAATACAAGGGGAAAAACAGGGATTTCGAGGAGGAAACCCCTGATTTAAAGGGAAAACCAGGGATTTCTCTCAGAAAAAGCCATATTTGAAGGGAGAAACCCCATATTTCAGGGGAAAAACAGGGATTTTTGTTAGAAAAGCCCAGATTTAATGGAAAAACAGGGATTTCTAGGAGAAAAACCCATATTTAAGGAGAAAAGCCAAGATTTTTGATGATAAACAGGGATGCCAGACAGAAAAAAGCCATTTTTAAGGGAAAAACCCCAGATTTGATGGGAGAAACAGGGATTTCTGTCAGAAAAGTCCATATTTAAGGGGAAAAAACCCAGATTTAAGGGGAAAACCAGGGATTTCTGTCAGAAAAAGCCATATTGAAGGGGAAAAACCCCAGATGTAATAGGAAAAAACAGGGATGTCTGTCAGAAAAAGCCATATGTAATGGAAAACCTGGGATTTCTGTCAGAAAAAGCCATATTGAAGGGGAAAAGCCCCAGATTTGATGGGAAAGACAGGGATTCCTGTGAGAAAAAGCCATATTGAAGGGGAAAAGGCGCAGATTTAAGGGGAAAGACAGGGATTTCTGGCAGAAAAAGCCATATCACATGGAAAAACAGGGATTTCTAGGGGAAAAAGCCATATTTAAGGGGAAAAGGCCGGATTTGATGGGAAAACCAGGTATTTCTGGGAGAGAAATCCATATTTAATGGGAAAAACCCCAGATTTAATGTGAAAAACTGGGATTTCTGTCAGAAAAAGCCATATGTAGTGGTAAAAACCCCAGATTTAATGTGAAAAACAGGGATTTGTGTCAGAAGAAGCCATATTTAATGGGAAAAATCCCAGATATAATAGGCAAAACAGGGATTTCTGTGAGAAAAGCCCAGATTGAATGGAAAGCCAGGGATTTCTGTCGGAAAAAGCCATATTTAATGGGAAAAACGGGGATTTAAAGGGAAAGCCAGGGATTTCTGTGAGAAAACGGCAGATTTAATGTGAAAAACAGGGATTTCGAGGAGAAAACCCCTGACTTTAAGGGAAAACCAGGGATTTCTAGGAGAACTAACCACATTTAAGGTGAAAACCCAAGAGTTCTGGGGATAAACAGGGACTTCTGGCAGAAAAAAGCCATTTTTAAGGGAAAAACCCCAGATTTGATGGGAGAAACAGGGATTTCTGTCTGAAAAGTCCATATTGAAGGGGAAAAAACCCAGATCTAATGGGAACAGAGTGTTTTCTTGCAGAAAAGTCCATATTGAAGGGGAAAAATCCCAGATTTAATAGCAAAACCTGGGATTTCTGGCAGAAAAAGCCATATATAATGGGAAAAACCACAGATTTAATAGGAAAAACAGGGATTTCTGTGAGAAAACGGCAGATTTGATGGGAAAGACAGGGATTCCTGTGAGAAAAAGCCATATTTAAGGGGAAAAGGCCCAGATCTAATGGGAACAGAGTGTTTTCTTGCAGAAAAGTCCATATTGAAGGGGAAAAATCCCAGATTTAATAGCAAAACCTGGGATTTCTGGCAGAAAAAGCCGTATATAATGGGAAAAACCACAGATTTAATAGGAAAAACAGGGATTTCTGTGAGAAAACGGCAGATTTAACGTGAAAAACAGGGATTTCTGTGAGGAAAAGCCCTATTTCTGGGTAAAAACTCCAAATACAAGGCGAAAAACAGGGATTTCGAGGAGGAAACCCCTGATTTAAAGGGAAAACCAGGGATTTCTCTCAGAAAAAGCCATATTTGAAGGGAGAAACCCCATATTTCAGGGGAAAAACAGGGATTTTTGTTAGAAAAGCCCAGGTTGAATGGAAAAACAGGGATTTCTAGGAGAACTAACCACATTTAAGGAGAAAACCCAAGATTTTTGACGATAAACAGGGATGCCAGACAGAAAAAAGCCATTTTTAAGGGAAAAACCCCAGATTTGATGGGAGAAACAGGGATTTCTGTCAGAAAAGTCCATATTAAATGGGAAAAAACCCAGATTTAAGGGGAAAACCAGGGATTTCTGTCAGAAAAAGCCATATTGAAGGGGAAAAACCCCAGATGTAATAGGAAAAAACAGGGATGTCTGTCAGAAAAAGCCATATGTAATGGAAAACCTGGGATTTCTGTCAGAAAAAGCCGTATTGAAGGGGAAAAGCCCCAGATTTGATGGGAAAGACAGGGATTCCTGTGAGAAAAAGCCATATTGAAGGGGAAAAGGCCCAGATTTAAGGGGAAAGACAGGGATTTCTGGCAGAAAAAGCCATATCACATGGAAAAACAGGGATTTAAAGGGAAAAAGCCATATTTAAGGGGAAAAGGCCGGATTTGATGGGAAAACCAGGTATTTCTGGGAGAGAAAGCCGTATTTAATGGGAAAAACCCCTGATTTAATGTGAGAAACAGGGATTTCTGTCAGAAAAAGCCATATGTAGTGGTAAAAACCCCAGATTTAATGTGAAAAACAGGGATTTGTGTCAGAAGAAGCCATATTTAATGGGAAAAATCCCAGATATAATAGGCAAAACAGGGATTTCTGTGAGAAAAGCCCAGATTGAATGGAAAGCCAGGGATTTCTGTCGGAAAAAGCCATATTTAATGGGAAAAACGGGGATTTAAAGGGAAAGCCAGGGATTTCTGTGAGAAAACGGCAGATTTAATGTGAAAAACAGGGATTTCGAGGAGAAAACCCCTGACTTAAAGGGAAAACCAGGGATTTCTCTCAGAAAAAGCCATATTTGAAGGGAGAAACCCCATATTCCAGGGGAAAAACAGGGATTTTTGTTAGAAAAGCCCAGGTTGAATGGAAAAACAGGGATTTCTAGGAGAACTAACCACATTTAAGGAGAAAACCCAAGAGTTCTGGGGATAAACAGGGACTTCTGGCAGAAAAAAGCCATTTTTAAGGGAAAAACCCCAGACTTGATGGGAAAGACAGGGATTCCTGTGAGAAAAAGCCATATTTAAGGGGAAAAGGCCCAGATCTAATGGGAACAGAGTGTTTTCTTGCAGAAAAGTCCATATTGAAGGGGAAAAATCCCAGATTTAATAGCAAAACCTGGGATTTCTGGCAGAAAAAGCCGTATATAATGGGAAAAACCAACGAATTAATAGGAAAAACAGGGATTTCTGTGAGAAAACGGCAGATTTAACGTGAAAAACAGGGATTTCTCTGAGGAAAAGCCCTATTTCTGGGTAAAATCTCCAAATACAAGGGGAAAAACAGGGATTTCGAGGAGGAAACCCCTGACTTAAAGGGAAAACCAGGGATTTCTCTCAGAAAAAGCCATATTTGAAGGGAGAAACCCCATATTTCAGGGGAAAAACAGGGATTTTTGTTAGAAAAGCCCAGGTTGAATGGAAAAACAGGGATTTCTAGGAGAAAAACCCACATTTAAGGAGAAAACCCAAGATTTTTGATGATAAACAGGGATGCCAGACAGAAAAAAAGCCATTTTTAAGGGAAAAACCCCAGATTTGATGGGAGAAACAGGGATTTCTGTCAGAAAAGTCCATATTTAAGGGGAAAAAACCCAGATTTAAGGGGAAAACCAGGGATTTCTGTCAGAAAAAGCCATATTGAAGGGGAAAAACCCCAGATGTAATAGGAAAAAACAGGGATGTCTGTCAGAAAAAGCCATATGTAATGGAAAACCTGGGATTTCTGTCAGAAAAAGCCATATTGAAGGGGAAAAGCCCCAGATTTGATGGGAAAGACAGGGATTCCTGTGAGAAAAAGCCATATTGAAGGGGAAAAGGCCCAGATTTAAGCGGAAAGACAGGGATTTCTGGCAGAAAAAGCCATATCACATGGAAAAACAGGGATTTAAAGGGAAAAAGCCATATTTAAGGGGAAAAGGCCGGATTTGATGGGAAAACCAGGTATTTCTGGGAGAGAAAGCCGTATTTAATGGGAAAAACCCCAGATTTAATGTGAGAAACAGGGATTTCTGTCAGAAAAAGCCATATGTAGTGGTAAAAACCCCAGATTTAATGTGAAAAACAGGGATTTGTGTCAGAAGAAGCCATATTTAATGGGAAAAACGGGGATTTAAAGGGAAAGCCAGGGATTTCTGTGAGAAAACGGCAGATTTAATGTGAAAAACAGGGATTTCGAGGAGAAAACCCCTGACTTAAAGGGAAAACCAGGGATTTCTCTCAGAAAAAGCCATATTTGAAGGGAGAAACCCCATATTTCAGGGGAAAAACAGGGATTTTTGTTAGAAAAGCCCAGGTTGAATGGAAAAACAGGGATTTCTAGGAGAACTAACCACATTTAAGGTGAAAACCCAAGAGTTCTGGGGATAAACAGGGACTTCTGGCAGAAAAAAAGCCATTTTTAAGGGAAAAACCCCAGACTTGATGGGAAAGACAGGGATTCCTGTGAGAAAAAGCCATATTTAAGGGGAAAAGGCCCAGATCTAATGGGAACAGAGTGTTTTCTTGCAGAAAAGTCCATATTGAAGGGGAAAAATCCCAGATTTAATAGCAAAACCTGGGATTTCTGGCAGAAAAAGCCGTATATAATGGGAAAAACCAACGAATTAATAGGAAAAACAGGGATTTCTGTGAGAAAACGGCAGATTTAACGTGAAAAACAGGGATTTCTGTGAGGAAAAGCCCTATTTCTGGGTAAAAACTCCAAATACAAGGGGAAAAACAGGGATTTCGAGGAGGAAACCCCTGATTTAAAGGGAAAACCAGGGATTTCTGTCAGAAAAAGCCATATTGAAGGGGAAAAACCCCAGATGTAATAGGAAAAAACAGGGATGTCTCTCAGAAAAAGCCATATGTAATGGAAAACCTGGGATTTCTGTCAGAAAAAGCCATATTGAAGGGGAAAAGCCCCAGATTTGATGGGAAAGACAGGGATTCCTGTGAGAAAAAGCCATATTGAAGGGGAAAAGGCGCAGATTTAAGGGGAAAGACAGGGATTTCTGGCAGAAAAAGCCATATCACATGGAAAAACAGGGATTTAAAGGGAAAAAGCCATATTTAAGGGGAAAAGGCCGGATTTGATGGGAAAACCAGGTATTTCTGGGAGAGAAAGCCATATTTAATGGGAAAAACCCCAGATTTAATGTGAGAAACAGGGATTTCTGTCAGAAAAAGCCATATGTAGTGGTAAAAACCCCAGATTTAATGTGAAAAACAGGGATTTGTGTCAGAAGAAGCCATATTTAATGGGAAAAATCCCAGATATAATAGGCAAAACAGGGATTTCTGTGAGAAAAGCCCAGATTGAATGGAAAGCCAGGGATTTCTGTCGGAAAAAGCCATATTTAATGGGAAAAACGGGGATTTAAAGGGAAAGCCAGGGATTTCTGTGAGAAAACGGCAGATTTAATGTGAAAAACAGGGATTTCGAGGAGAAAACCCCTGACTTAAAGGGAAAACCAGGGATTTCTCTCAGAAAAAGCCATATTTGAAGGGAGAAACCCCATATTTCAGGGGAAAAACAGGGATTTTTGTTAGAAAAGCCCAGGTTTAATGGAAAAACAGGGATTTCTAGGAGAACTAACCACATTTAAGGTGAAAACCCAAGAGTTCTGGGGATAAACAGGGACTTCTGGCAGAAAAAAGCCATTTTTAAGGGAAAAACCCCAGATTTGATGGGAAAGACAGGGATTCCTGTGAGAAAAAGCCATATTTAAGGGGAAAAGGCCCAGATCTAATGGGAACAGAGTGTTTTCTTGCAGAAAAGTCCATATTTAATGGAAAAAATCCCAGATTTAATAGCAAAACCTGGGATTTCTGGCAGAAAAAGCCGTATATAATGGGAAAAACCACAGATTTAATAGGAAAAACAGGGATTTCTGTGAGAAAACGGCAGATTTAACGTGAAAAACAGGGATTTCTGTGAGGAAAAGCCCTATTTCTGGGTAAAAACTCCAAATACAAGGGGAAAAACAGGGATTTCGAGGAGGAAACCCCTGATTTAAAGGGAAAACCAGGGATTTCTCTCAGAAAAAGCCATATTTGAAGGGAGAAACCCCATATTTCAGGGGAAAAACAGGGATTTTTGTTAGAAAAGCCCAGGTTGAATGGAAAAACAGGGATTTCTAGGAGAAAAAACCATATTTAAGGAGAAAAGCCAAGATTTTTGATGATAAACAGGGATGCCAGACAGAAAAAAGCCATTTTTAAGGGAAAAACCCCAGATTTGATGGGAGAAACAGGGATTTCTGTCAGAAAAGTCCATATTAAATGGGAAAAAACCCAGATTTAAGGGGAAAACCAGGGATTTCTGTCAGAAAAAGCCATATTGAAGGGGAAAAACCCCAGATGTAATAGGAAAAAACAGGGATGTCTGTCAGAAAAAGCCATATGTAATGGAAAACCTGGGATTTCTGTCAGAAAAAGCCATATTGAAGGGGAAAAGCCCCAGATTTGATGGGAAAGACAGGGATTCCTGTGAGAAAAAGCCATATTGAAGGGGAAAAGGCCCAGATTTAAGGGGAAAGACAGGGATTTCTGGCAGAAAAAGCCATATCACATGGAAAAACAGGGATTTAAAGGGGAAAAAGCCATATTTAAGGGGAAAAGGCCGGATTTGATGGGAAAACCAGGTATTTCTAGGAGAGAAAGCCGTATTTAATGGGAAAAACCCCAGATTTAATGTGAGAAACAGGGATTTCTGTCAGAAAAAGCCATATGTAGTGGTAAAAACCCCAGATTTAATGTGAAAAACAGGGATTTGTGTCAGAAGAAGCCATATTTAATGGGAAAAATCCCAGATATAATAGGCAAAACAGGGATTTCTGTGAGAAAAGCCCAGATTGAATGGAAAGCCAGGGATTTCTGTCGGAAAAAGCCATATTTAATGGGAAAAACGGGGATTTAAAGGGAAAGCCAGGGATTTCTGTGAGAAAACGGCAGATTTAATGTGAAAAACAGGGATTTCGAGGAGAACTCTTGTGTAACCAGCCTGGGTCATCCTCTCGCTCAGGCACTGCATGATCAGACCCAGGAGATGTTGCCCCCAGGCTGCCTCCAGATTGGAGGCCAGAAGGATTTGGGCTTCCAAGCAATCAGCCAGCATTTGGATGAGTCAGCCCTCTGGTTTTTGTGAGGACAGACAAAGTCCATCTTGAAAAGCCATCTGGGCAAAGGCAGAACAGCTTTGTTCTTGGGCCGCAGCACTCCGTGGCCAGGCGCTGCTCAAACGCTGGGCCTGCATTTCCTCCTGGGCATCCACGCGTGCTCTGAGTCTGCTGCAGTTTTTTGCAGGGTCTGTGGCTTCCTGCTGAGGAGCTCCTCGTGTTCTTCTGCAGCTGCCCCCCAGCATCACTGCTGCCTCCTCTGGTGCCGTGCCAGGCAATGCGTCAGCGTCCATCAGCCTGCACTTCCTTCCTCCCAGCAGCAGCTGCTCCTGCACTGACCTCCATTCACACTGGATGCCGTCCACTTCTAGCGCCAGCTGACCTGCGAGACAGAGAAAGGAAATGTGGGATCAGCACAAATGCAGAAGCCCACGGTTGTGCCACCACCACGTACTGCAGCCTTGGGAAGCCAGCTGCCACTGCAACCTTGGTCAGAATTAAAGCAGGCACCGTAAATTAAGTGTGACTTCTGAACTGAAGTAATTGCCACAATCAGAAATAAATACTGAAATCGCTTACTGAACTGTAGGTGGTTACCTCTGAATTCTTTTGCTTTGGGGAAAATATGGACTTGGAATTGAAGGCTACAAGAAAAATAGGAGCACTTGGCAACTCAGGCAAACTGAGCAGTGCAGGGAAGATTGCTGCATTTCTTTTTCTCCTGGCCCAGAAATGAATTTTCCTACCTTAAAAGAGGTACTTAAAAGAGGTACCTTAAAAGAGAAAAGAGAAGAAGAGCCTGTCAGAGTAGACACATTACAGTCTCACATCACGGGTAGAAGCTGGAGAGCTCTCACGGCACAAAGCTCAGGGCTGCAGAAATTAAGGGTGCCTCTAAGCTTCAAAACAAGGTGAAAGACAAGGTTGAATGCAAAACATCGGCACTTCCTGCAGAGCACATCACACAGCTGTAGGCACCGCCTGAGGGGTAACAGATCAGAAAGGAAAACCTGACTATGTGAACGCAGGGACAAGCTGCTCTCTTCTTCTGGGCCTTTGTTCAGTGAGGATTTCCCCCAAGAGCGCCGCTCAGGCTGCTGCTGTCTCCAGCTGTCGGTCACTTCCACTGCTGGATGCTGTGCCCACAGCTCATTCTGCTTTGGGCAAAGCCTGCTGGGTGAACTCCAAACCAAGGTCACAGCCACGCTAATCCAGCTGGTTGGTCTGAAAGGGCTCAGAGGCCACGCATGGGATCCCTTCTGCTGCTGGTTCTCTCGGGGCAAGAAGCTCCACTCTCACAGCAGCAGCCAAGAGCCAGAAGGCAGAAAAAGCTTCCAATCCCCATGGATGTGGCTGTCTGCAAAGACAACAGCTGCCTGCTCTTCAGCACGGTGACGCTCACCCAGCAAAGCCCTCACCCAGCAGATGCCTTTCCTTACACTCAGGACTGCCTCACGTTTGTGCAGCCCTTGGCACTGCATTTCCAATCCAAGCTCACACAGATCTCAACCATTCCTTCTGTGTCAGTCTACTTGGATCCCCAGTTAGGGCTGCAGCTCAAGAGGTCAGCACAACAGGAATAGCACAACACGCAACTGGAAAACACATCTCAAGGCTGAGAAGAGCCAACCGTCTGACCTTGGGCACAACTCACCAAGAGCCAGGCCTTGCAAACTTGGCTGATCTGAGCATGCGGGAGGAGGCTGGCAATCAGACCAGCAGTGTCCATTTCAATTGCAGCTCCGTGTGGAGAAGAACGCCAACCAGTAGCAGGTGTGGATGAGTTCATTCACAAGCTGCACAAGGAGTTTGTTCTTGATTAAAAAAAGCATGCATTCCAAGTCAAAAAGGGAACAGCAGGAGCTGATATCAATGGAAGACGTTCCTATTCCCACACCTCATCCTCCTACCACAGCTTTCCTTGCCTCACCCCTCACCCCAGCTCCTGGAAAATGCCCGCAGACTGAAAGTCAGCTCTCAAATGCATAGACTCCTTTCCCATCGCTCCATTAAAAGAAGACTTCAGACTTGTTTCACGCACTCCAACTGACCGAGCAGTGGTACCACAATCGCTCCTAACACACGGAGGCCACTCTCAAAAGCTTCTAACAACTCCTGCCCCAAGACCAACATCTCCACAGCCATCCTTCTCACGTGAGTCCAGGAAGCAAATCCACAGCACAGTCTTTCTGAACTACTATCACATGAGTAGCATTTCTGGAGGTAGAAAGGCACAGCAAATAGTCCATCAGAGACATTCTGGCACATCTCCCACGAAAAACAGCATGATTCAAACACCTGTGTTTCTAAAGATAAAAAACATCCAGTAAGCAGCAACGAGAGGCTCTGTCTTTAAATCCTTCCAAAGGAAGAAGTGTTCATATCCACTTTTCCTGACCACACAAACACGGCCCCAGCTGTCAGAGCCCTTCTGCCATAGCACAAGCAGACTGCACGCACATTAAAGAGCACGCACAGCCCCTCCTGAGGTCCTGGAGCCACAGCTCCCCTTCAGAGCTCCACAGGTTACCAGTGTTTCACACTGATGCAGCCTCACTAAAGCTTCATAGGTGTCAAAGAAGGCCTGCAGAAGGCAAGAGGCGGCAGCCAGAGGACAGGACATTCTCCATTTATTATCCTTTTGTTGCAATAATCTGACTTAGCCTAACTTTCCTGGATATTTCTCAGTTATAACATCTGTGTATTCTTTGGTTATGCATTAGGGTACATTATAATGTACGTGCTGGAAATTGTCTCATATTAAGCTACATCACCATCTGTTTTCCACTAATTTTTGTTCTTTGCAGTAGGCATCATAGGTGAGACTGAACTGGAAAGTGAACGCGTGACTACTTGGAAAATCAACCCACTGCTGGGGAGAAAACAACAGGACACCCTCTGCAGGTTCCTTCCCCATTCGCCTGGGGCAGTGGCAGCAGAGCTGAAGATGAGAGTCCAGAAGGCACTCAGACAGAAGTGAAAATCCAAACCGTGAAAGTAAGAATGAAGTCTTTACAGAAGTGTGTGTCACTGAATTCAGAGAACTGTTCTCAAACCTCGAAGACATGACTGTCTTCATTGGCGAGGAATCAAATGTGCAGCAGAGGAAACACTCTCTGGCTCCTTTCCCTGTGCCCCAGGTCTGTTCTGACACTGGCAGCGAGGCGCAGATCTTGTGTTTCTCAGGGGGAGAAAGGAGTTACAGCTGAATCCAAACCTAGAGTCGGCTTGGGCTGGTAAAATTCCTCCTACAGTGTAGGTACGAATTAATGGATTTCAGGGAGAGATTTCAAAGAAAACCAGCATGTTTTATGGAATGATTCAACTTCAAAGCTGTATCAGTCCCTTTAGTCACCTGTTGTGCAACACCAAAAATGAAAACAAAACCCCACCTGCTGGGCAAAATCGGGATTAAGTGAAAATTGAACGGGTTTTGGAGCCATTTCAACATTTTTCCCTTGGTTTTTCCAACCCCAAGAATGAGAAGAAGCTATAAAGGAGCTAGAAGCCTCTCTGGATAAACGAAAAGAGGTGGGGTAATGTAAGGATGCTGACTGCCTGAAGTGCCATTTGACTTGGTGCTCGTTATCTGGAGCCATCGTGCGTTCGCCAGCTTTAGTGCTTCTCTCTTTAAAGCACTTGCAATACGGAATTGGAAGTTTGTCAGATGGCTTTAATAGTGAAGCTGACAGGAGCTGCCAGTGCTGCTGGAGCCCTGTTCTGCGCAGCTGTCTGCGATGGGTGCATGGAGCAGCACTGAACACCTGCAGCTGTTTCCTTCAGACAGACACACAGACATAACCCTGCCTTCTGCCTTGCTGCCAGGGTTTTCTGTTATTTCCTAGAATCCTGCTAGTTCTCTTTGTTGTTTTTCCATCCTCGACTGCTTTGCTTTGCAATTTTTCCTTTGCTCTGCTGTCTAAGAAGTGTTGAATCCCAGCCTGAACCCCTGACGGAGCAGCTGAGGAAAGGAGCCGGTGAGCCCTGGGAGCGCAGCTGAAGGCAATGGAGCTCCGTGGCTGGAAGGGGTGGAGCCTGGCTGCCCCTCCTGGAGCTCATTTAGGGGCTGACTGGCAAGGGGGAAGGGTTTGTTTCTGGAAGATTCTGTGCTGTGGATTTGTTGTGTGGGTGTAAGTCCTTGGAGATGGTGAGCAGTCCTTTTTGTGCCTCTGTAATGTATTGCTGTTTCTCTGGTGCTTCTGCTGCTAGGTGTGTGATGGCTTTCTGGTGTTGTGCCTTCTGTCACACATGGGCAAGGGGGGAGGGGCTGTCGGCTCTGGGCCAAAGTGGGGGGGGGGGGGGGGGACTGTCGGCTCTGGACCAAAGGGAGGGGGCGGGGAGGGGGGGGGGGGGGGTCGAGGCGGGGGCCGAGGGAGAGGAGGGGGAGCCGTCGGCTCTGGGCCGAAGGGGGAAGGGGAGTCGAGGGGGGGGCCGAGGAAGAGAGGGGGGAGCTGTCGGCTCTGTTCCGAAGAGGGGGGTTGGGGGGGCCAAGGTGGAGGGGGGGGTTGAGGGGGGCCAAAGGGTGGGGGGGGCTCTCGGCTCCGTGACGAAGGGGGGGGGGTGGGGGAGGTGTCAGCACCGGGCCGAAGGGGGGGGGCGGGGGCGGGGGGGTGTGTCGGTTCTGGGCCGAAGGGGGGAGGGGGGGGGTCGGCTCCGGGCTGCTTGGGGGCAAAGGGTGGGGGGGCATCGCCTCTGGGCCAGGTTTCTGTTTTTTTACGTACTGCAGTGTTGCTGCAGCTGCCCATCTGTATTGTCTTTGCTTTTTTTGTTTGTGAGTGTTAAAACATATTTTGTCTGTTTGCTCATGTAAGGGCTTGCTGATTGATGTGTGAGAGCATCTGCCTTCTGCTACTGAATGATCAGAAAGCTAAACATGCTGAATCATTACAGCTTATGCAGAAGTTGTGGATATGCTCTGAAATGTTTCCTTTAGTGATAAACTGTGTTTCGGTGCTGTGGTGGTCCTGTCTGTGATCTGGAGCACTGCATCTCTTGCAAGGCTTGTGTGCCTGTTTCCATGAACCTTCCTTTCTTTCCCTCTTCAGAAGAAGTGCTGGGTGCTTTTTGAAGAATCACGCAGGAGGCTGTCAGAAAGCCGGCTGTGATTTTCCTCACATGAAGGGACGCAATGGGAATGGGCTGTCAGTGCCACCAAGCAGAAGCGAGCTGCTTATGTCGTGAAAGATATAATCTAGATTATTGATTATGAGCAGTTGCAGTGCGATAGGGGACGTGAAGTAACTGTTTGTTTGGGAGTTGAGGGAAGAGCCATGAGAAGTGAAATGGCAGTTTGTGTTCTGGCTGTCAAAATGGTGGAGCTTTATTGGAGTGAAAGGTGTGGGCTTTGTGTAGGCAGGCCCCGGGTTGATTTCTGTAAGCAGGCCCCCTCTCAGGTTGGTCTTTGCTGCTTGCTGTGCCTACCTGCCTGCTCGCTGTGCTTGCTGCGTCTGGTACCAGTGGCTGTGGCCAGGCTCCCCAGGGCTGTGGGCCTGGTCCTGAGCTGCTGCAGCTGGAACACCGGTCTGCGTTTGGGTTGTCTTTCCTGGAGCATCAGGTTGGACTTGATGATCCTTGTGGATCCCTTGCAAGTTAGGATTCTATGATCTTGGTGGTTTACCTGGAAAATACCAGATGATTTTTTTTTCCCCTCCCTTTTTCTTGGCATTTAAACTTGCAGTTTCACTTCCAAATGTAAGAGTGGAGTTGGCTAAGGGGAGGAGGGTAAGTTGCTTCTTTACTTGCTGTTCTCCCAGGTGGGTCTGTGTGTTTAGTGCCCAAGTTGTGGTAGCTCTGAACTGGGAATGTTCCCAATGGTCATAAAAAGACTCTGCTGCTGTCAGCACAGAATTTGGCCACGGGACTGCCTGCTGGATTAAGTTCTGTAGATTGATTGTCTGCTATTTGGGGTGGTATGTTCTGTTCATTTTTTCCAAGACATCAGGTTTTGAGGTTGCTGAGATGTACGGATTAATCAATCACTTGCAGCTTGTTTGAGCTTGAAGCAGTTGAATCGTCCCACACAGCACTGTTAAATAATGGCTTTGGGATCGTAGCTCTGCGCTGGGCTGTGCCACTAAAACGTGTTGGCGTTTGATACTCTCAGTGGATTTTATTTTTTAAGCGAGCATCGGGAACCAGTGAAGTTGAGCAGAGGAGCCTTAGTGGTGTGGTTGTATCAGGTGTGCCTGATTTCATGATGATAGGTGGCCTCTTAGTAGAGTTCAGGCTCTGAGCCCTCAAAGCAGTAATGGGACGAGTTCCGGGTGCTACCAAGGCTAATGCAGAAAGGTTTTGATGAAGCTGTCCCAGAAGAGTTACCGATCCTTAGCAGCCTGGCTGGTGTGTGATGTAATTACTGAGATGTTCCTTCCTCTGTCTTGACGAAGCAGATGCTGTTACGTAAGGGTATTAAGGCATTGGATCGTGGCTTCAGAGCACAGTGAAGGCAGTTGGAAGGCAGGAAGGTGACGTTGGAATCATACTGTGAGCCCAAATTCAGCAAACCATTACTGCTAAACGGGGGCCTCAGTTATGTTTTAAGTTTTTGTGATTCCTGTGAGGCTTAACCGTCTGTTTATCGGTTTGCAGTGCAGGTGCCTAGGAGCCATGTTTTTCCTAGGGAGAGCGGTGTGCTTGCATACCTTGTGTGCTCTTCAGCAAGGGCATGGTAAAAAGCCAGTCCTGGATGTTGGGTGAGGAGCAGAGTGAGAGAGGAGCCCAGTCAGTGATGGCAGTCCTGAGCCAGCGGGTTTCTGTGCCTCTGTCTGGAGCAGAGACATTTGGAAATTTTCCGATTAGGAGGTTTTTGCTTGGTTGTGCTTGCAAAGCAATCTCTAGCCAACCGAGGGGATGTTTTCTGTTTTTGTTGCTGTTTAATGACTCTTTTTTTTTTTTCCCCCTTTTCCTCTGTACTGCCTTCACTGTACCCGTCTCTTCCAAAAGCTGCTCCTTTGGCAGCCGCAGCGTGGGCTCGTGAGATGCCCTGAGTGTGTGGAAGAGAGCAGTTTTGTCGCGGGCTGTTGGTGGCATTTCTGTGGCCAGACAGAACAAAGAAGACATTCTGTGGGCGGGGAAAAAGGAGTGCTGCGGGTCCTGGGAGCAGCAGTGAGGGAAGGTCTTCCTGCTAGTGCTGTTCCACTGTGTCTTCCGGGGCTCAGGACCAGAGCTGTCACTGGGTTTGCTTTCACAGGACACCCCCAGCCCTCCTCAGGACCCACGGTGAGTGTGTGGGTGACAAACGTGTCACTGAGCGACAGCATCAGGGTGGGAATGCGTGGAACACAGTGCCCAGGGGGGAGACGGGCAGCACGGGGAGGGTCGTGAGAAGGGAAGGTCAGCTGCAAGGAGAAAGTCTGCCTCCATTGGAAAAAAGGGCCTGTTGAATGCCTTGGGTGAGATGTTGGAGAACAGGAAGTTAGTGAGGTGAAAATGTGCCACCTGGGTACTGTTTGAGCCCCCCAGCCCCACAAGTGCTGTGCAAAGCTCTCCAGTGCCCCTGGTGCTCTCTGCAGTTCCCCAGTCAGCTCCCGTTGCCTCAACTGTCGTTGTGCAAAGTCGGTGCCCCCCGATGGAGATGTTCAGCCTGGAGGATCTGGGGGAGCGGCAGCTCTTGGCTGCCTGCAGCCACTCCAACATCCCCAGAGGTGGGCACGGGGACCTGGGGGGGCTTTGGTGCTGCATGAACAACTGCAGGCAGAGGTGTAGCAAAGGGAACGCAGAACGTTTAATAGTGAAACATACAAAACAGTGCATAAATGACAAGATTCCCAACCATTTCCCACCCCTAAGAACAGTTTCTGATCCCACCCTCTGATCAGTGTCCCACCCCCCGATCAATTTCTCCCTCCCACCAATAGATTCTTCCCCCTCCAAAAAACTTCCCAGCCCCGCAAAAATCCCACGCCAGTAATTCCTTCCTCCCAGTTCCAGCAATTTTGGAGTACAATATTATCAGAGTACAATTTCTCACCTAGAATTGCCACCCCACAAAATTCCCTCCCCCTCTGCTGGCAGGCGAGATCCATGCCCGGTAGCTACCCTTCCCTCCTCCTTGGCATGACTGCAAGTGCTTTGGCTTCCTCCAGAGAGATGCTTTGCTCTGACTGGCAGCCGCAGGCTCCTTCTGGGCTGGCGACCCTGCAGTTGCATCTGTGCTGGAGGAAGCAGCATGCCCAGTAGCTACCCTTTCCTCCTCCCAGGCACGGATGCTAAGATTCTGGCCTGCTCCAGACTCGGTGGGCGTCTGTGCTTTGCCCTGATGGTGCATTCTTTTTCTTTGGTTTGTTTGTTGGTGTTGCTGCTGCTGCCGGAAGGGTTGTTGTTGGTTTTCTGTGTGCCAAGAAACCGTCCCGAGTCCTCGTGCTGGCCGCCGTGCTGACACGGGCAGCTTGGCCTAGCGCCGGCGTTTGTGGGCTGGTGCACGGTGGCAGCGCGGCAGCTTCCTGTCTGTGGCTGGGATGCTGCCAGCAGTGCTCTGGCCTCTGGTGATGGAGCAGGCGGGCGTTGGGCTCGTGGGCAGCGTGGTGTGAGAGGTGTGGCACCTCTCCCATCGGGTGTGCAGTGCTGGGCGGTGGAGGTGCAGGGGCAGCCAGTTGGTTGGGCAGTGCCAGGCGGGTGAGAATCACCCGGGGCTGCCTTTGCAGCACCTCTTCCATCAGGTGTGCTGTGCTGGGTGATGGCGGTGTGGGAGCAGCCTGGGGCCTCGGCACGGGCAGCTGAGGGGATGCTGCCTGGTGCCCAAGTGAGTTGTTGAGGAGCCCGGGTTCAGCATCTGTGTCGTTGCTGAGCTCCCGGCTGGCCCTGGGGGAGTGAGGCAGCTCTGTGATGGAAGAGGAGTTGAGGCTGCTGGAGACACGTGGGCTCAGTGGTTCTTTGGCAGTGGTGTGCTGCGTCAGCTCTTCCCTTTTGCAGCTGTCCAGAGCTCTCGCAGCTTCTGGAATGGCAGAACATCCCCCGGAACGATGATGGCAGCCTTCCCACCCCCGCTTGGTGCAGACACCCACCGGTCATCTGTGCAGACCACAAACTCACCATCCATCCAGGTGAGGAAACGATCAATTTCCATGTTGTCAGCAAGGCTGTTGGTGCTGGGTCTCTCTTCTGGGCAATGGAAGAAATGCCCAGTGGGGCAATGCCAGCTTTCCCCCAGCCACTGAGCGCAGACAGCCCCCTGTCAGCTGTGCTGCTCCCAAACTCACCGCTGTTGATCCACGTGAGCAGCTCGTCCATGTCTGCGGTGTCGTGCAGGATGCCTGGGTTGGATGTCACTTCTGGAGAAGGAAGAAAATCCCCAGAGGGGCACTGCCAGCTTTCCCGCGCCCACTCAGTGCGAGCACCCCCCCCTGCCAGCTCTGCTGCCCCCAGACTCACCCTCGTTGATCCATGTCAGGAGCTCAGCGATGTCCTTGGCCACGTCCTCCGGGGTGTCTGCGCTTGTTGTCGCTGCTGGAAAAGCAAGAGCATCCCCAGCGGGGCAATGCCAGCTTTCCCACAGCCCCGTGGAGTAGACAGCCTGCCGCCTGCCCTGCAGCCCATGAACTCACGGCCTGATTGCAGCATGGCTGTGCTGCAGGTGAGCGGAGCCGTGGCGGGCTGGGGGCACACGTCGGTGGGTGCTGGGTGCCCCTGGTCCTCCGAGAGCAGCACGGCGTCTTGGAAGGGCTGCATCGGTGGCTCCCAGGTGGCGGGCAGGGTGCTGGGCATGGGGAGCACCTGCTCCTGCAGGGAGGGTACCTGCAAAAGAACTGGGGGGGGGCCGGGGTGGCCGGGGGCCTGTGGCAGGCAGGTGCCTGCGGGCTGCGGGGCTCCGCGTGGAGGGGCATGGCCCTGGGCCACAGCCACATCGGCCGCTGGGGCGGCAGCGTCCCTGTGGGCAGGGGACGTCCCAAGCAGGGAGCAGGGGTGGGGGGGGAGAGCCGTAGCTGGGTGCAGCCCCCCAGGTAGGAGCAGCAGCACCGGTAAGTGCAGCCCTGCAGTTTGGGTCAGGCCCACAGGTGGCAGCTGGGCCGGAGTTGGGGGCGGCCCCCTGGGTGGGAGCTGCGCTGCCTGTCCCCAGGCACCTGGTAGGCCGGGCCAGACAGAGGGCTGAGGTGCCAGGTGGGTGGCAGTGGGGACAGGGAAGGGTTGTGGGGGTACTGGCATCGGTCCGCGGACGGTGGGCTGCATCCAGGCGGGGTCCGGTGGCGGCACAGTCGCGTCAAAGAAAGTGGCGTCGGGTGTCAGAGGCACTGTCAGCGCTCGAGGGAATCTCTCTGTGGGGAAATGCCAGAAGGGGCGCTGGGCTGAGACCCGGGGCATTGGGGTGACAGTTGGGTCACAGGAGTGGGATCTGGGGTGCTGGGGTGAGATCTGGTTCATCGGGGTGTTTTCTGCGGCTCTGGGATGAGATGTGGGGTCACGGGGGTGAGATGTGGGGCTCTGGGGTCAGCTGGAGCGTCAGAGCAGGGGAGCTGCTGCCTTACCTGCCATGACAGCTGGAGAGTGGCCGTTGGGGGAGCCCCTCCCCCCACAGGGGTTCTGTGACCGTTGGGCTCAGCCCCTTTCCCCCCGGCTTGCCATGCTATGCCTTTTCGTACCCAGACATCCTTCCCATCCCAGTGGTTTCCCATCCCACCGATCAGTGACCGTATCGATGGGCTTTTTGCAGCCCAGTGCCCTTCCTTCCCAAGGCTCTGCCGTCCCAGTGGGGATTTGCCATTCCTGCAGTGCATTCTCACCCCAGGGATGGTTTCCCCTCCCACTCAGGACATCCCGTCCAAGCGATTGCCAGTCGTCACCACCCAAAACCATGTTTATCCAGCCCGTGGCCAAGGACTTAAACTGCCAGCATCAGGATGGGAATGTGTGGAAGAACACAGCGCCCAGGGGGGAGATGGGCAGCCTGGGGAGGTGGGGGGGGGAAGGTCAGCCGCAAGGAAAAGTCTGCCTCCATTGGAAAAAAGGGCCTGTTGAATGCCTTGGGTGAGATACTGGAGAACAGGAAGTTAGTGGGGTTAAAATGTGCCACCTGGGTACCGTTTGAGCCTCTGCAGGCAGGGGTGTAGCAAAGCCAACGCAGAACGTTTAATAGTGAAACGTACGAAACAGTGCATAAATGACAAAATGAGGTCATTGGTTTAGCTATGTGTTAAGTGGGAGTGGTGAGCAGGAGATGGGCACGAGATGTCTTTTGTTGAATCTCACTGCCATTTTAAACTATGCTGCAGACCTGTGCTGTCTCAGCTCCGTGATGTATCTGGTGTTAAATGCAATTTCTGTGGCATGCTCTGCTGTCCAAGCTCACGTCTGCTTTCTCATATCCTGGATGTGCTTTTCTTCCCAGAAGCAATGAGGAGCCCTCGGTGGCCTTGCTCTTATACTTATCTGAGGTGCTCTGCAAATCATTGTTGTGCCTTACGACAGGCAGGTTTGTTTTCAAGCCTTCTTACAGGCAGGAAACGCACACAAAGGAACAGAGTTGGGGCTCCCCCCCCCCAGCCAACGGGCCTATTGAGGACCCCCCTGGGCCGACTGGTCGTTTATCTCCATTAGACCTTGTTCTGCTGTGGAGAACAGGTGGGAGCAATTCACTTGTCTGGCAAAGGGGTGGAGCCTGGTTCCAGCCCTCCCTGACCTCATTTTTTTTGTCATTTATAAATGACAAAAAGAAAAGCAGGATGCCTAGATACTTTTAATTTTTGAAGGTACAGTCAGTTTACTTATTTATTGCACTTAAGAAAAGCAAGAATGAGTGCTTTGGTCCAATGTACAGCAAGGAAGTGCTCACGTGTGCTGTCGGTACACATACCTCTAATATCACTGCAGCTTTATCTATCTTCCATATTTTAGTAGGTACCATCTTTTAAGGGGGGGAATACTGTTGGAAGTGATCATACTTTGGTGGTTTCTGGGCTCCTCTTGCTGAATCCAGTTAGCCTGAATGAAGGATATGGAGTGGCAGCATTGCTGGGTGAACGCTGCTGTTACTGAGAGCAGAAGAGTGATTCTGTTTGTTGATGTGCCTTTGGTCACTGAGCACCGTGAGAGCATTCTGAGTATTTGTGTTTGTAGTTCAGATGGCAAGTAGCCTAAAGACTGCTTGTGCACAAGTGACTCAGAGCACATCAGTGCCGTCTGCATTGGAACACGTTACCTCTGATTTTAAGCCTGAAAGTTCCTTCCAGTATTAAGGCCCAGGAAACTCATTAGCCATCTGACCTGGGACAAATCTGCCTTTTGTTTCTCATTACAATCATGTTTTTTCTTTGTGAAATTCCTTGGAACTGCTATTATCACACAGGACAGACTTCTGCACAGTGTGGTGTATTGTAATGAATGTTTCTTTATTCTTTGCCAAATCCTGAAGGTGGTGCTTAGGCAGATTTCTCTATATCCCATTAAAAATAAGCCTGCTAAAGGAATAGATGAGGAAGGAATTGAAAGGATATGTTTTGGTGTGGTGGTGGGTTTTTCTGTTTGGTTTTGTTGTTGTTTTCTGAAAAATGTCAGGGAGCAGATTTTCGTATTTTGAAGAATTTCAGAGATGTCTCTTCATTACAGAAGGCCTTCTGAGCAGCTGCATCTTATCAGCTGCAAAGCAGCTGGATAGCTTTTGAGGTTCATGTTATGCTGAGCAATTTGTTCATGGCAAATTGATCTACTGGGGTTATTTAATCTGGCTGAGTCAGCCGTCTTTATAGATGCAATATGCTGAGCACAGCTTGCAGCTCTCTCCTTTAGCGTGTGTGTGTTTGCAAGGCTTTGTCCCCAGCAGAAATAGCACTTTTGCTGGGAGCTGTTTTGCTGCAGGACCAAACATCTTGCAGGACTGGTGATGTTTACTAGATACGCTTCCTAAAGAATAAGCATAGGCCAGAATTTTAGAGGGTAAGAATTGCAGAAGAAGCATGGCCCATAAACGGAAGCTTTGTAGGTGATTGAGGTCTCAGGATGCAATAAGCATTAAAAGAAACTAGGGATGACTTTTTTTTTACTCAGAAGGTGGTGAGGTACTGGAACAGGCTGCCTGGAGAAGCTCTGGGTGCCTCTGGTCCTGATCATCCTGATCGAATGGGTGGCCCGTAGAAGGGGGATTGGAACTGAATGGTCTTTAAGTTCTTTTCCAATTCGAGCCATTCTATGATTCAATGATTTTCAATGTCAGAATTCGTGCAGTTAGTACATGCCTATGTGAAAACAGAGTCCGCACCCTTTCAACAGAGAAGAGACCTTTTTGTCTGAGCAGTAGTGGGATTAGGGGGATAGGGGATAATTTTAAAAAATCCTGTTTGAAATCATACTTTGGGACACTCCTCACTTTGCCCTCACTTTCTAGAGCATTTCTGAGCAAACTGAGTACTTCTCCCCCATTTCTGCTGCTGCTTTCAATAGCTCAGGAAGCTAGCACTCTCTTTCCTGGCAAGGGAGGGATGTAGGACTGTGCAGTTTCTGTGCAGGACACTGAGAATGAAGATGCTCTGTAGATGATCATTAGTAATGTAAGGCTGTCCTCTTCCTGGCAAAGCCATTGGCACTGAGTCTGCTAGGAGTGAAGCAGCACTGCAGTGCCAGGCAGAGCTCCCATTCCCTTCTTCCCTCCCCACCATCATGTGCTCCTCAACAATTTTTCCACTGTTTACTTAGAAATCCGTGAAACAAAAGACTGAGGCTGAAGAAGCTCCACCTGGGGAAGTCAAGGTGGAGGAAACCCCTGCTGCTGCTGCTGCTGTGGGAAAGGAGGCCATCCCTGCTGAGCCAGATGAGCCAACAGAGCAGGCTGCGGTGAGTGATCTGTCCCCCATGTCCATCTCCCGGCCTCATCTGGGCCATCTCTCATCACAGTGAGTGTGCCTGCTGTATTTCAGCCATCCCCTCCGTTCCTCATCATGGCTGGTTTTGTCAGCGTCCAGCTGTGTCACAGCATGCCTCTCCAGCAACATTTGCTTCTGTTGGTCCCAAAATGTCATTCCTTTTAAGACTGGCATTTTAGCTGGAAGTTCACCTGCATGGTCTTACAGGCAGTCAGAGGTCAGTGCAGAGCATCGACAAAAGGTTTTCAGATATGCAGGTACTCTAGCCTTGCATGGATCTTTCTGTGGAGCTGATTGTGTTTCACATTCCTGCTAGGGGCAATGGCTCAGGCACTACAAGCCTGATTGTGACATTTATTAACATAGGGGAACAGCGTTAGGAAAGCGTACAAACAGAAGTGAAGAGTGGCTTGGAAATGGTCTGAAGCTCTACTCAACCAGTGTCAGGTTGGTTGTGTGCTGGTGGTGTTGGACCACTTCAGAAGCCACTCAAACTGTGTGCAGCAGAAGGCTCTGGAGTACAGCTGTAGTTTAAAGGACTTCTCAAGGACAGAGAGATGATTTTGCCTGGATAGTTGCAACTGCGTCACTGGATTAAAAACTGGTATCCAATGTGAATGAAATGAAAAGGCAGGCTGAGCTTTAGTTGCAGCACCTGCCTGGTTATCATTTCTCCCTTGCTCCTATCTTCCTAACAGGGTAAAAAGAATTTGTTGTAGATGGAAATGGGGACAGTTTTCTGCGTGCTGTTCTGGAGAACTTTGAGAGAGAGGAGGATGATCCTTGTCTAATCCTTCCTATTTGCTCTGGATTCCTACCTGTGAGAGCAGCATCGTAACGGTAGAGGAAAGCAATGCCAATGCGTTCCCTAGAATTATGAATTGGACTTGATTCTAATTAAATCATGAATATTGAGTGTGTTTAATTTTAATTTACTCCTTGTTCATGTCTATAGCAAGCCCTAGAGCGAGTGACCTCAGCATCACCTTCTTATAATAACAGACACAAAGAAAGGCCCCGTGGTCTGCAGAGATCAGGCTTTTCCCCATGCGTGTTTTCTTTTGAGTTGATCTAAAACACTGTAATAACTTGTCCACTCTATAGCAAAGCAAACAATGAAACTGCCTGTCTGAAGCACGTTGTTCCAGCAGACCATTGTCAAAAATCCTCCATGGCTAGGCAGAGTAAATTTGATGGTTTGGAATAAAGAAGAAAGAAAGGATGGTGAGTAGAGGAAGGATGGGCCATTAGTCATTGGTCAGGAGGTCTCTTCTGGTACTCACTCTACTGAGTGGCAGTTAGTGAAGTGAAGAACAGATATCAGAGAAGCTTAAAAGGTTGTTTCTGTATGGTTTGAGTTTGTTTTTTTCTGTAAGGATTTCAGGAAGGAAAGAAAAATTGTGATGGAAATATTTTTTTCTAAAAGGAAGCCAACCGCTTTTCTTGTACGAAGACAAAGCTCCAGAATCTTCATTGTCTGAGTGCTAATTAGATGGCAGGCTGGGGCGCAGCACCACTCATCCGTTCACTGGCCCTGTCCTGTGACCTGTTTTGCTGCCTCACCATCACTGAGGCATTCTCAGCCCGTGTTCTTTCATGCTCCAAATGGCTGCAGAGCTGTTGGAGAGGAAGATGGTGAGAGATGGGCAAGTGAGTGGCAATCCAGGAGGAAGTCATAGGCATCAAATAGAAGTCAGACAGTTCTGACTGGGTTTATTTTCATTTTCTGTTACCTTTAGAACACAAAGTTGTCTTTACCAATTTGGAAGAGATGTCTAGGAAAATGAGCTCCGTGTTGATTTCTTAAAAATTCAGAAGTAGAATTATTCATTTGGCTCTGAGGGGCAATGATTCCAGGAATTGCTTTCCAGGACTTGCAAAGGAGAGTCTTGAACATCAGGATTAACAACAGCCGTGATCAAAGCTGAGGACATTTCACTGAGATGCAGAATATGAAAGCATGTCATTTCTCAGCAGCAGCTCAGCGTTCATTCACTTTATGAGTGATGAGTTACTTAAAAGTGGAGTGGTAAAATATTATTAATATCTTTCTGATAGGAATCTTTTATTGATTTTAGTAATTGCAAGTTTGTGGTGACAGCCCCTAATCAGCACAATTTCTCTGTGATGAATTTACTGTCAAGCCACGTTAATTGGTAGAACGTATGGCAGTCATTAGTTGTTGCAGGAGCTTTGAGTAAATTTTCTGGTAGGGCTCTCATTTAAACTAGGAGGGGTAGTGCAGAGAACAGGGTACAATTCCCTGCTCAGGAGTTTTGGGTTCTGTTACTTACAGTTTCATAATCAGCCTGAAGTGCATTGCCAAACACTTCATTCCAAGAGCTCATCTTAATTGCTGCGTGGAATCTTATTCCATGTCCTTGTTGTGATCCATCGGTGCCACAGAACAAATAAATTTCTGTTAGGTGCTGGCAACCATTGATTCTTATTTTGGTTGCAGGGAACAAAATATTTCACAGTTAAAGGGACAGAATCACCACGTGCTGCAGAAGAGCTGAAGCGAACGGTAAGAAGTCCTTCTTGCGTGGACTTTTGCCCACAGAAGCTTGTTCCCTATACCGTATTCCCTCAGAGACTCGGAAAGTTTTGTGGAGAACTCGCTGGGATGTATTTACGTAGGTAATGTTTGAGCGCCCAGACGCTCAATGTTTGAGCCGCAGGAAGAGGCGCTGGATGCTGAAATGGAAGCCGGGGCTTCTGTCTCCCAGCAGGCAGGCGTCGTCAGCTCCACTCTGGAGCGCGCCGTTGTTTGCGCTGACCTCAGGAGATCCCTGAGCGTGCCCTGAGTGTTGTGTGCTGCGTGGCCCAGCCCCAGAAGGGGATTCCCACGTGGCAGGAGGGAGAGGGCGAAGGAGGCTGCAGGCCCTTTCCTCGGCTTCGGCTCCTCTGTGCCCTGTTGCTGGCCGCAGAGAAGGGCTGCCCGCTGGGCACAGGGAGCGCCTTCTAGCCGCCGTGCAGTGCCCTGCAGCCCCCTCCTCATCCCGTGCGGAACGCCACTCCCAGCAGCAGCACAGGTGCCATTGTGGAACCTTCCCCATGTCACAGCCATCACCTTGGTCACTGCCGTCCCACCCGGCGCACTCGTCTCTGAGCGTGCTGGGCAGGTGGCAGCCATGTCCAGCACGAAGAGAGCGAGAGCTGAGGAGGAGAGAGCGGTTTTAAATGGGAAGAGGGAGCTGGGGGCCCCAGAAGTGAAGAGGAGGAGGGGGCCCACCATGACCATCAAGCAGAGGAGGGAGAGGAGGAAGGGAGCCCGGTTCCATCGCGCCCGGGCCAGCGCTGTGAGCGACCATGGGGAGCCCATGGAGGTGGATCCGCCTCCAGAGGAGCCCATGGAGGTGGATCCGCCTCCAGAGGAGCCCATGGAGGTGGATCCGCCTGCGGCACAGCTGGCCTGGCACCACACCACCGTGCCAGGCCCTGTGTTGGCGCGCTCACAGCTCCGCCATCGCTGGTCCGGGCGCTCGGCCCCTTACCCTCTGCGCGGCCCCCGCCCCCGGCATTAGCTGGGTGGCATTGCTAACATCTGCTCCTCCTCCACCTTGTTGCTCCTCTGCGGTTCTGCAGGCCCCCAGTTCCATCTTCCCCCTGTAGGAGTTAGGTCCCAATTCTGGGCTTTGTTGTTGATTTTAGAGTTAGTTTTAGTGTTGAGTTCAGTTTTAGTGTTAGGCATAGGTTACTGTTAGGAGTTTAGAGTAAGGCATAGGTTACTGTTAGGAGTGTAGAGTTAGGCATAGGTTACTGTTAGGAGTGTAGAGTTAGGCATAGGTTCCTGTTAGGAGTTTAGAGTTAGGCATAGGTTGCTGCTGCCAACTGGCAGTAAATGCTGCTCACTCGGTAAGCCCTCCCTGAGTTCTCACACAGAGAAATGAGTGTGACTGCTCTGAGAAGGGAGGTTTGAGGACGTCTGCAATGAATTGAATTTCCATCTTGTGACTTTTCTGTTGCAGAACATCGAGGCATGTGAGTGGCTGAGAAATGGAGTTGGGACTCAGGGGAGCAATCGAGCAATGGGTGCCTGTGTCACAACCTTCCTGAGCGGCCCTTGCAAGGTAGGTATGCCTTACTGTGAGCGTGCGCTAAGGCACTACTGTTCAAACACAGCTGGTGGCACTGTCTGCAGCAGGTCTGCTTTCTGTTAAGCTTTGCCCTTCGTTTATGTCCTCCTGTCCTTTTCAGCTCCTGCTCCCCTCGCCTGCAAGTGGAGCAATGCTCAAGTTTGAGGAATCTTTTCCTCGGCAGGTGGGAAAGATGGCGCAGCTGCAGGTTTTGTGTCCTTCGTTGTTCTTGGGTCAGTAGAGCAAGGAGATGTTCAGAACAGCTCTAAGTCAGCCTGTAACAGCAGTGTGCGTGAGAGAATAAAGACTCCTTCTCCTCTCTTGTAGAAAGCAGCCTCCTTGAGAGCAGGGGAGCAGCAGGCGGCCTGCTGTGTGGTGCTGAAGGGCATTTCTCCCAGCTGAGATCCCCGAGCCCATGCTGGCGGAGAACGTGCTGCGCCACCATCTCTTCTGTGGAGCCACTTTGCAGCTGCTCTGTGCGCTGGCTGTAATCGTGCCAGTTTCCAGGTGCCGTAAGCCAGTAAGTCGTGCTCTCTGAGGCTGATAGAAAGGCACGGGCAATGGGCAGGGAGGGAACAATCTGTAGCTGTGGCCTACGGTGGTGTGCCCGGCACTGCTGAGAGTGCCGTCGTTTGTCCTGCCCTTCCTTCCGTGTGCGCATGTTCCTGATGCACGCCAGGAGCCTTGGGGTGCAAGCTCATCTGCTGCTGCTGTGCTGTGTGTGCTGCCAGGCAGTGTCCAAGCCCTGTGCAGGCGCTGCCTTGCAGGAGATGGCTTTGGGTTCGAGTTCGTAGGGGACTTTTGGGCAGGAGATAGGGGTGGAGTTTCTGGTGTGCCCTGATGGCAGGAAGGCGGTTTCCAGTGCTGGCAGCCAAAGCGGTGCCTCAAGGGCGGTGACTTGAGCTCCCCAAGCGAGCTGTCAGCCACTTGTTACCTGTGAAGGTTCCCTGACCGTTTCTGCCTTGATTCTTGTAGGACTGGCACAGTCTTGGGACTCGGTCTGGCGAGACAGTGAAGAAAGCCAAGGCAAGTGCTGCTCGGCTGCAAAAGAAAGCCCAGAAGGAGAGCAAAAAGAACCAGGAAGGGCTTGAGCGAGAAGGCCCACAGGACACTCGAATCAGCTGGAATGCTTCCTCGGAGGTGGCACCAAAGGCAGCGGACTGAGTCAGCGTCCGGTTTTGTGGCATGGCCGTGCTTTCCCTGTCACGGACAGTGCAGCGGAACTGAGGCACCTGGAAGGGAAGGGCTTGTGCTGCATTCCAAGCAAAGAGGGCTTGCCAGAGGCAGGTCTTCATCTATGGCAAGAGATGGAGAGGCTGTGTTCCTTCCGGCTGCGTCTCTTCAGGGCCAGGGCCGGTCTAGTATGAGATTGAAGTACGGCTAGCCGGGCCTGGAGGGAGAGGAGCTGACGTAGCCACAGGGTCAGGCTTCTCCTCGTGTCTGCCTGGAGGCTGAATGACTCATTGCTAAGCAGAAACCCTGGACACTGGGGTTTCATTCTGGGCTGTGTTGATAAATACAACCCAGAGCCTTTTGTACTGAATAAAAGCAAAACCAACTTTTTAAACACGGTGCTGCCTCTTTCCGTAGCTGGTCAAAAGGTGCCGTGCTTGGGCTGGCAGTCGCGGGGCCATGAACTGGTCGGCTCTCCCCTGAAATTCTGCTGGTTTTCCCCCGTTTCCTTGTTGGTCTTCCCAACGGGTGGCCTTTCAGCCCACCTGTAACTGCTGGCCACAGGCTGTGAGCATCCCTTTGCTCTCCAAGGACCGCTAGCAAAAGCACGAAGGAGGGGAAGCGGCCCGGGAGGAAGAAAGGCGTCCCTGCACTCAGCCCCTTGAGCTTGCCTCTCTTCCCGGTGGCTTTCTCAGCCTTGGGCTGTGCTGAGGGTTGCTGTTTGCCCCGGGAAGCCCAGCTGCACGCGGGCAGCCGTGGCCTGCACATCAGCCTGGCATTGAGGCACGAGGAGTTGAGGTGTGGGTGGGATGGCGTGAAGAGCAGCGCTGGGAGCGGGGAGGAGGAGAGGGCAGCGGGTGGGCTGCAGGGGAATGTGCCTCGGAGCAGAGCTCAGCCTCGAGGTTGGAGGACACTGAGCCGTGCTGTGCTGCTTCAGCTCCAGTGGCTTCAAGCGCGTTACGGCAGCGCCGCGTGTTGTGCCAGGGTGCTGCGAGGGCGCTTTGCTGAGCCATGAGGGGCGACTGCTTTGCCAAGTGTTTTCCTGTCGCTCCTTGGAGTTTCTGCGTTTGAATTACTGCACGATGATCTGCTGTTTAAACTGCTCCTCGTACCTCTGCATCATCTGCAGACTGTGCTGCCAGGTCCCTGATGGAGTGGTGGAACGTTACTGGTGCTGGGTAGAGGCCAAGGCACCTTTCTATCAACTGGCTTCCAGCTGAGCTTTTTGCCAGTTCTCGCAGCCCTCTCTGTCTGGTCCTTGGGGTAGGTTTGTGCCCACCTCGTAGCCCTCTTTTTTAGCTGGTATCAAGTCATCAACTTGCCTAGGAGGCTGTCGTGAGAGAGAGGAAAGCCTTACTGAGGTGGAGAGAAACAGAATTCACGGGTGTTTTCTTTCCCACCAAACTTCCCCACCCCTCCCCCCCGTACAAAGCTGTCACATTGGTACCCAGTGGTTTCCCCTTTGTTTTCTGTCGCCCTTTTCCTTAACGAGTCCGGGGACGACTCCTATTTTGTTTGTATGTATTAAGCATGATGTAGTGATGTAGAATAAGGGGGGAATGTCATGGTTTTAAGCTTTGGGTTATCAGCATTCCACATCATAACATCATGTAATGCACTGGGGGTTTGGCTGCTGATGCTCAAATTCCAGGTGCCTGTCTGGAGGAGTAGAAACTATGGGAGCGCACGGCCATCAAGTCAACCCGTAATACTCTATTAGAGCGAACTGCAATCAGGTCAACCCTTAGAGCAGAGCACTACAGGAGCGCACGGCCATCAGGTCAACCCTTAGAGCACTATGGGAGCATACACCCATCAGGTCAACCCCTAAAACGCGAAGGGTGATAATGGCCATCAGGTCAACCCGTAAAGATCTAAGGGAGCGTACAGCCATCAGGTCAACCCCTAAAACGCTTTGGGAGCGCACGGCCATCAGGTCAACCCATAGAGCTCTACGGGAGAGAACGGATATCTGGTCGACCCATAGAGCTCTATTGGAGTACACGGGCATCAGGTCAACCCATATTTGTGACGACCTGGAATTGTGACGTCACAATGGGGTATTGTGAGGTCATAATAGGGCATTGCTACGTCATAATGGGGTACTGTGAGTCCATAATGAGGTATTGTTCTGGGAGAAAAAGCCACATTCAAGGGGTAAACCAGGGATTTATGGGAGAAAATCCCAAATTTAAGGGGAAGAACAAGGATTTCTGGGAGAAAAATCCACATTTAAGGATAAAAACCGGGATTTCTGGAGAAAACCCCTGATTTAAGGATTAAAAGAGGGATTTCTTGGTGAAAACCCCAGATTTAAGTGGAAAACAGGGATTTCTGGGAGAAAAAGCCACATTTAAGGAGAAAAGCAGGGATTTCTTGGGAAAAAATCTCAGATTTAAGGGGAAAAACAGGGATTTCTGGGAGAAAAAGCCAGAGTTAATGGGTGAAAACAGGGATTTCTGGGAGAAAACCCGAGATTTGGGGGGAAAAACAGGGATTAAAGGGTTTTCTGCCAGCAATCCCAGGTGTTCCCTTGAAATCTGGGATTTTCTCCCAGAAATCCCAGTTTTTCCCCTTAAATCGGGGGTTTCCTGCCAGAAAAACACCCCGAGCCCCTCCACCATCGCAGCTCCGCTCCGCCCCCGAACTCTCATTGGTCAGGGCCAGTTCCGGCCTGTTCGTGCCTCTCATTGGTCAGCGGCAGCTCCGTCCCGCCCCCGGACTCTCACTGGTCAGGGGCAGTTCCGGCCCGCTCGTGCCTCTGATTGGTCAGCGGCAGCGCCGCCAGCTCCGATTGGCTGAGGCGCAGCGCGCGGGAACGGCCGTTGGCAGCCGGCTCTCCCCTCAGACGGTGCCGGTCCCACAGCCGCTGCGCGCCGGAGCTGTCCGGGCAGCACCGAGACGGAACCGCGGCACGGCGGGAGCGGTGCTGAGGACAGCGGCGCCGGAGCCGGGAGGGACGGAGAGCGGCTCCGGGACAGGGAAGGAAGCGTGCGCGGCCATCAGCCACCGCCGTGTGGGGTGAGGGGCTGGGAGCGGGGCTGGGATGTCGGGATGTGGATGGAGACAGGATGGGGTGTGGGGAAGTGGGATATATATGGGACGGGCTGTGGATGTGGGATCGGTATGGGGCTCCCGGGAGCTGTGGGAGAGATACAGGGGGCTGACGGGGAAATAGAGGGGGCGAGGAAGCTGTGGGGAGCTGGGGAGAGCTGCGGGGGGGCAGGGGGCTGCAGAAGGCTGTTGGGGTGCAGGGAGGCACACGGGGCTGGAGTGGGCTGTGGCAGGGGATTGGGGTACACGGGGCTCCAGGGGTGGGTCTGGGGGATTTGGGGCAATAGAGGGCTGTGAGGAGGTTCTGGGGGGACACGGTGCTATAGGGAAACATTCCTGTCCTTGTGGCCCCTTTGGCCAGTTCCCAGCTCCCCAGACTGAGATGTATGGCTGCGGCTCACCACACGGCTTCTTTGGGACGGCTCTTGGGGAGGTTTGTGGAGGGGCTCCAGGGGCTGGGGAGAGCTGTGGGGAGGGATATAGGGGGCTGGGGGAGGATATAAAAGAATGTGGTTGTACAGATGTCTGTAAAAACAAAAGGAAAAAAAATGAAAAAAGATAATGAAAAAAAAGCCAAGTAAAAAGTGAAAAATAAGAGCTAAGAGAAGAATGGCTGGCAAGAAATATGGAGAGAGTAATGCACAGCATTGCGAAGGAAAGCCAGGCAAGAGTAGCAGCAAAAAGCAGGAGAATCCAGAAGAATTCCGTGAAGAGCAGGAGAGGTAAGTTGGGCATAAGGCAAGGGGGAAGGGGAGTGGAGGGGAGAGGAGGGGAGGGGAGGCAAGGGGAAGGAGGGGAGGAAGGAGAAAATGGGAGGTAGGGAGGAGGGCAGGGGAAGGGAGGGGAGGGGAGGGGAGGGGAGAGTGGGTGGGGTGGGGAGGGTTGAAGGGGAAATGTGGCTGAAGAAGCTTTAGTGTGAGATGCAGCAGGGATTTCCCAGTACGAAAGCCCTGATGGGTGTGTGTCCTTCCGAGCGGTCCCAGCGGCGTGTTGCATGTGGCCTGGAGAGAGCATTTGGAAAGCTGCCCAGTGCCAGGCTCCAGGTCGCCCTGGCCGCTCTGCAGCCTTGGTGATCACGGCCCGAGTCTCCCATCGCCTTACCTGACCCCTCCCCAGTCACCAGGGGAAAAGGAGATCTTGACATGCCATGGGAACGTGTCCCACCTGTTCTTGATTCTAGATGATGGCGCTGATGCTCCTTATCCCGAGGACTGGGTGGATACTGCTTTTGTGCCTCAGGGGAAACCCAGAGGTAAGTTGTGAGTGTCTTTGAAGGCAGGAGAAATTAGCGGTGTTGTAGTTTATGCAGGTACTTAAGAGCCTCCAAAGGTCTTTCAAGTCTCTTTGTGCCTTAAAGGCCCTGTTCTGTACACAGAACAGTCCTGAGTATTTCTTTACTTGGCGAACTGTCCCATTTCAGTGGGAAAGCAGCCACTCTTTGGAGGAGGGAAGCTCTACGTTTGCCGTTTGGACCATGTCTTTCCCCGACCTGCCGCCAGTCCTCAAAGGTCACTGCAGAAAGACCAGGTGCCAAGGTGCAGTGGAAGCTGTCCTCACCTGTGTCTGATCACAGCTGTGCCTGCAGGTCCTCTCGGTGAAGTACCAGAGAGGAGTCCTGTTTCTGAGCCTGGGCTGGATGCCAGAGGTGAGCCACCAGCCTTCATCTCACGCTCTCTGCTCGTATGTGGTTGTGGCAGTTGAGGCAGGGTTCAGCTTTTCACTGCCCGGTGATTTCTACTCCACGAGTAGCCTGGGTAGTCCCTGTTTCTTGGGTGCTGCGTGCTCCCTGTGTCCTGCTGGCTTTGTCTCTGTACATCACAGATCTCTCCGGTAAGAAAACCCAGATGTTCTTCCATGCTGCCGCTGAGGATTGTTTCACACGGCCCGGAGAGAGTATCGGGAAAGCTGCTGAGCGCCAGCCAGCTGCCCACCTGGCAGCTCTGCAACTTGCATAACTCTGCTACGCAGCTGCGTAGATGGCAGCGTGTGATGGAAAGTTCTCCTCAGTCTTTGGGTGCAGAAGTGCCTGCAGGGAAGGCCGGGCAAAAATCCTTGGCTGCCTCCCGTGCTGGAGCCCCACAGGTGTCCCAGGGGTGGCTGTTGTCTTTATTGACTTCACCAAAAAGACCATTCGGTTCAATCCTTTGTTTGTCTGAAATGTATTTTCGTGCTTTCTGTTCAGGTCCTGAGAGACAGAAAGAGGCATGGAGAATTGGAGAATATCCGCAGAGGCTCTGCCATGTCCTGAAGAAAATGGTGAAGGAGAAGGCAGCACAGGGTGGGTGTCTTTCTGTCTGTTCACTGAAGGACCGGGGAAGCGGAGTTTCTAGATAGATACATGGATGGGATACAGGTGCTGGGATGGATCTGGGATGTGCTGGAATGGTGCTGGAACGTGCTGGGATGGTGTGGGATGATGCTGGGATGTGCTGGGTTGTGCTGGGATGGTGTGGGAACTTGATGGGATGGTGTGGGATGATGCTGGGATGTGCTGGGCTGTTGCTGGCATGTGCTGGGATGGTGCTGGGATGTGCTGCAGTGGTGCTGGGATGTTGTGGGATTGTGATGTGATTTTGCTGGGGTGTTGCTCAGATATACTGGGATGTGCTGGGATGTACTGGGAAGTTCTGGGTTGGGGCTGGAATGTGCTGGGATATACTGGGACATACTGGGATGGTGCTGGGATGCTGCTGGGATGTGCTGCGATGCTGCTGGGATGTTCTGGGATGGTGCTGGGCTGTGCAGGGATGGTGTGGGATGATGCTGGGATTTGCTGTGATGTGCTGGGATGGTGCTGGGACGGGGCTGCCAA
Organism: Tetrao urogallus; assembly: GCF_951394365.1. Classification (NCBI taxonomy): domain Eukaryota; kingdom Metazoa; phylum Chordata; class Aves; order Galliformes; family Phasianidae; genus Tetrao; species Tetrao urogallus. Next base: position 136,737 of record NW_027638856.1, on the reverse strand, counting down.
GGCTGCCGAGGCTGCAAGCCCACCGCACGGGGCTGCCGAGTCTGCTGAGGCTGCAAGCCCACATCACGGGGCTGCCGAGGCTGCCGAGGCTGCTAGCCCACTGCTTGGGGCTGCCAAGGCTTCTGAGGCTGCAAGCCCACCGCAGGGGGCTGCTGAGGCTGCCGGAGCTGCCAGCCGACCACACGGGGCTGCCGAGGCTGCTGGGGCTGCAAGCGCACCGCACGGGGCTGCCGAGGCTGCTGAGGCTGCAAGCCCACCACATGGGGCTGCCGGGGCTGCAATCAGGGCAGCTTATCAGTCAGAGGAAAATAGTACATGATTATTATCAGGATCAGTGTGGGCTAGATGATATCTTTTAGGCCTCCCCATGAGACAAATACCAACTAGAAGATAAGTGCCAAGTGTTGTGTTATATGATGATCTCGTTTGTCATTTAGGCATTGTTCCAGATCTCAGAACTCTGGGCCTTAATAATCTTGGCTGCATTCTGAAATATTTGGTTACCATGTTGTTGGCAGAGTGAAGAAAACAGCCTTTTTACTGTGTTCTGTTTTGGGCACCTCAGTGCAGAAAGGACATGGAGGTGCTGGAGCACGTCCAAAGAAGGGCAGCAAGGGTTTGGACCTTATCCAAGCTGCTCCACTGTCATTTCAAATAGTCTCTGATTGGTTGGTGGCTCTGCTGGACATTGCACAGCTTTGAATTGAGCACTATTTTGCTTTGGAAATTCAGCATTGATGATGTGTCATTTTTTGTTTAATTCTGTGACTCATTGCAATTGCCGTCACATACAAATTGAAATGAAAGTGTATATTGGCTTAGTTACCAATATAGCTCCTGACCATACTAAAAAAGCATTTCAGTGTTGATCTTACTGTCTATGATATCGAGGTGCAACATGCAAAGTATTTCAAAGACTGCTTACAAAATCTCTTCCCAGTTCACTATTGAATTTTAAAAAGATACCAAACTATGAAGGATTTCAGAAGCTGAAGTTTCTGCAGAACGACCCATTTGTCTTATATCAATGGGCTGTAGATGCTGAGGATGAATGATGAATGGTAGCTTGATGTTTTTGATAACCTGTATGACAGTGTGTGACACACTTTATTTCTTTGCCTTACATAAGTGGCAGTAAAACATCAATCACATAAGTATTTGTAAGAAAACCGCTGCCTCCATCTGTGCTATTCTGTTTTTAGTGATTTTCTATTTAAAAATTATAGCAAAGGAAAACTGACGAATTCCCATGTTCTCAATAAATGATTTCATGTCAACAGCTGCACGCCTGCCAATGCCTGTCTTGCCTGACTTGACAGGGCTGTGAGACTGTCAAAAATGCATTTACCATATGGGCTTCTGCATGGTATTTGATCTGCAAGGAATCTGTTCTCTGTGGAAACTGCATGGATGCTGATTCAGCACTGCAGCTGGAGAGAAGTGAGAAGGAACCATACCTGTAATTGTGAATTAAGTGTAGGTAAGGGAAGGATAGCAAGGGAAAGAAAACAAAGGGAGCCACAAGAGCAAGCGCAGACAGAATTGCGCATTTTGACTTAATCACAAACAGTTACTTAAATAAGTATTTATTTGGTACCAGCACTAGGGATGTTTTAAACCTCGGCAGATAGCCAGAGAGTTTGCAAGAAAGCAGGAACATGTATACTTTGGGAAAAATCATTTTGTGTGCATCCTCTGTGTGTCTGCTTCATTCAGAAAGTTTCTTACCACTGAATGTAGTTAAACAAAATTGAGAGATTGCTTACCCTTGTTATAGATTATCTTTGCACTTTCTGGATGGCTTGTGTTGCTTATCCTGCCTTGTTGCAATTTGTTTTTGTGCTGTAGAGGAATTCTATAGACAATGTAACTGTGAGTTTTGGAATTTTGCATCAGACTGGCATTCTGCATATCCAAGGTAAAAAACTCCTAGTTCCAAAGAAACTTAATCTGTGTGTGACATTAGCAATTTTTGTTGAACGCCCATTTTAGGTTATTTATTGGAGACATGCAGGATATATTATTATAGCTGATGTAATGTGGTCAAAATTGTTTCTAACTGAAATGTTACATAAAGAAGAATAATATATATATACCTCAATTGTTTTAAAACTAGTAAACCTTTTTAATTTAAATAATTATGATAACTAAAAAATAACACTTGTTTGTTTTCCCAGATCACGGTCATTTTCTTCCATTTGTGCATGAGAATTTACTATGCTCTTCCCTTGTGCACTGAGGCAGTTATGCTATCATAGAAGGCCACTGAGTTGGTCAGGCAGGACTTGCCTGCAGTGAAGCCATGCTGGTTTTCTTCTTTCACTGCCCTGTTTTTCTTGTGCTTCAGCACAGTTTCCAGGAGGATCCGTTCCATGGTCTTCCCTGTCGCAGAGCTGAGGCTGGCAGGTTAATAGTTCCTTGGGTTGTCCTTTCTACCCTTCTTAAAAATGGGTGCAACGTTGCCTTTTTTTTCAGTCACCAGGGCCTTCACCTGACTGCCACAACTTTTAGATGAAGCTAGGAATAGAAGGACCATGAGAAATAATTTCAGTGGAATTCAAGGGCAGAAGGTACTTTAGAGAAATTGGCTGGAAAACAAAACAGAACAAAAGAAAACAACAACAACAAAAAAAACAACCAACAACAAATAAACCAACTGCAAATGGCATGTTCTTTGTTATTAAGCAAGTGAGAAATGATCTGTAGCTAGAGAAACAAATTTGGACAACAGCAGGCCTTTTAAGGACACAGAAACTAAGGAATGTTTACACTGGAAGGAGGAAGAGCCAGATGAAAGTGATATGTTAATAAGAAATGGAGGAAATAAGGTATAATGCTATGTCTGTGGGGCAAGAGAAGGAGAACAGAAGAGAAACTTCTCTGCTGGCAGGGAAGCAAGCATTGCAGTAGGGGAAAAGAAAGACAAGAATGTAAAAAATGCTGTGGAGGAATAAAGAGTTATGGAAGAGTAGGGACTACGGACATTAAATTTGGAATTAGAAAAGTAACATTATTTAGTCAAGGTAGTAACAACACCAAAAGCAGAAAAAGACACTTCTCAGAATCTTAATTAAAACTTCTGATTGAAATGTATCCAGGTTAAACTGTTCTGCTCGTCTGGTCTGCTGCAGCAGTGCAGTTAGCTGGTTGAGGCTCCTGAATCCATACATATATTAAACAACACTTACCTGTACTTGGACAGAGTTTTACTGGGTGTTTCAATTCCAGCTAATCCATATTTGAACTTCAGTAGAATTTGTCTTGAAAATCTGTCCTCACACAGGTAGAAGGGATGACCCTTTATGGCATCCTGACATATGTTCTGTGTTGGCACTGCGTATCATTACATAGAATGCCATGAAACTTAGTGCTTCTAGGGAAAGAGGATAAAGTAGAGGCATCCTCCTTAAAAATTCATGCAAGTCTTCTTTTTCAACGCTACCATGAACCAGTTTGAGCATCTTAAAAAAAAAAAAAAAAAAAAAAAAAGTACTTTTTTTTTTTAAGCTGTGAAGGGCAATATAGTATTTCTTATGCATTAAGATTCATAAGTATGATGGCAGCTTCAGAGTATGCTGTTCCAAAGTGATTCAGCAGTCATACGATTTCTTTCAGTTTTGACTTCTTCAAATGAAATGAAAACCAAAGGAAAGGATTTACTTTACGTGTAAAAATCTTATTAGTACTACCTTATTCCATTAATACATGTTTGGATAATTAGTTGCCAAAATAATTACATTTTATATTCTCCCATATGAATTACTAGATTCCCAGAAAGCTATTTGCACCATTCTACTCTAAACTTATATATGGAATCTATTATTAACGTGGTTGCTTCTGTTTATTGAAAAGGTAAGTTTGGATGGTGAAGCATTAATGTGGCTCATACCTTATGCCTTGACAGTTTAATGTTCGCATATTTGTACCTCCACTAGGTGAAAAAAAAAAAAAAAAAAGATGGTTTCCTTGTTTTCATTTGCAAATAGTTTGTTCCTGAAAGAAATACATCCACTAGGAATATCCTTTCTCCCTGTTTCTGATCTGTTTCACCAAAAGGAAAAACCTTAGGCAGGCAAATTACAAAGAATACATGGATCTGGATCACAGTTTTGTTCCTTAGTCTATTGGAATATAGTTGACAGTGATTTGACTTAAAAATTACTCTTCAAAATAAGTATTAGCAACTTAAAACAGCAGAGAGCAAAAATAAGTGTATAAAGTTAAGAAATGTAACAAAATAGAAACATAAGTAGAAGAGAATCTGGAATGAAAGGAAAAAGGGAAGAACCATGGCTTCACATTATACCAAGTGCAAAGATTTAAAGTGCAAGCAAGGATAGTACTGATAATTATTTTTAGAAGTTGGGAAATTCTTAAAGTGAACAAGAATAATGAAAAAACACTAAAAATGAGGAAGAGAACCAAATTTGGGAGTGGACAAAAAGATATATAGATATATGCATCTTAACCTTGCCAGACAGTGACATTAGAAATTAGATGAACTTCAACAAAATAGCAAATTGTGTTTTGCTCTAAAAGGCATGGGGAAGAAAGTCGGTGTTCTGGAACAATAGATTGTCATTTATTGTTTACATGTAAAAAGCAAAGGATAACCCGGAATACTGAACATCTGGAAGGGTGAACTAATAGTAATGACAGGGTCAAACAGAAATTTGCAAGTAAGTCTGATTTTTCCAATTTAAATTTTGAAAAATATCGCTTTAAATCCCAGACTGCTGGGAAGAAAATTATTTTATTTAGCACTCTAATTTAAAAGTAAGTAGTATCTTACTGATTTACACCAGAGTCACATTCTAAAACATGTGAAAATTTAGATAAAAGCTGGAGAAAACCTTAATTACTTACACAATGAATTGTATGTCTTTCAAATATTAAATATTACAGAATTGAAAACTCTGGGTTTGAGAAATTTCCATCAGATGTTTATAACAGATCAACAGTGCTATTTTACTTGGCTGTGGAGTCTGCTTTTCAGTGCACGAGCTTGGGATTTCATTGCCTAAATGTGGCATTATACAATACCATGTGATGATGGAAAAGTCTTGATGTGGAGGCATAATTTCACAGTGGTTAGATGATGAAAATCTTGCTTTTGTGCTCTGTGTGCTCAAAGAACAGAATCAAAATTATGGATTTTGCTCTGATGACATAAGTGGAAATAGTCATTTGTTTCATTTGAAGCAGTGCTGTATCCAGAGGCTGTCATAAATTACAAAAACAAGAAGCCAAGTAGTACCTGTAGACACAGTCATGATTTTACACAGCGTGATAAATGAAGAATCCATACACACAAAACCACAGTTCTTCCTGCAGCTTGCTTAAAGAGTAGGCTGCTTTTTTCCCCCCCAGAAATTTTCCAAGAAAATGTTGGCATCTTGAAAGTCTAAAGGAAGATTCCTGTAATTACTTTCTGTGTAGCTCTTCCACACAAGTGCAGTGGAACTGAATTTAAACAATTTCATTTATTTCTATGCATATGCTGATTCACTTAACAGGTTTAGAGGTTTAAGGATAAAATCAAAACCTGACTTGCAAACCTCTGCAGCATACAAGGCTACTGACTTTATAGTCTCTGAAATAATGTGGAACGTGTTCCTAATCTTCTGTTGTTCACTGTTTTTGGGGCTACATTCCCCGTGTTGACATTTTAGCAATAATTTTTTCATTTTCTTTCACTGGCGACCTCTCTTGAACAGACTGAGATTCACCTGTGCTTTGATTTTAGGGTCCTGATCTCATGTGCATGGAAGAACACATGCAGCTAAGTGTCCTAACCTGGAAACAGGCAGAAGTATCACTAAAAACTCTATTAATTTCTTTCTACTATTTTTTTGTCCTATTAGCAACTCATAGATTACTTTTGAATTCTTATTTAGTTAATAAGAAAAAAAGTGTTTCTGTGAGGTTTTTCTTCGGTTGAAGATTTGATTTTAGATTCCATGTAGTATTGTTGGTCCAAGCTTTGTCAAGGGCATTACCACCTTCTGTGTTGTTGCAAGTTGGATCCAAATGGGTGCTTCTGCACACTAAAATAAACCACTCAGGAGTGGTTGAACAGATGATGTCTGCAGTGGCCTCAGGCAGAGCTGCTGACTTTAAGCCAGAAGCTGCTGTTGCTGTAGTTGACATTTTCCCTGTTTCCCTTTCTTGTTAGCTCTTCCAATGGGACCACCTTGAGGAAAATGCCAGACTTTCTGCTCCTGACTAGGGATTCCTGTTGGGCCTATCCTTTGTCTTTGAATCTGTAGTACATGTCCTTTAGTTTCTGCTCTTCCAGGCTGTTTTATTCTAGTACTGTGAATACATAGGAGTGTAAGACAGCGTGTGTCCAAGAAAATTACTTCACATGCATGATATTGATAACTCTCAACCACAGACTGCGGAAACATTATGTGGCTCTGAGGGTTAAAGCAATTTTACTTTGACACTTGATTAACAGAAAGGAACTTGCAAATATGTAATGATGTGGACTGCCATTCTAATGTTGAATGAAATCCAATCTCTTCCAGTGGGAAGACCCTGTCCCAAACACTGGTGTGTTTCTGCACAGGTTCTATGAAATTGAGCATTCATGCATTGCCAGTCTCTGCTCAGTACTTCTTTTGTGGAAGGGTGTTTAATTTTTCATATGCTGACAGCCTTAACTTCTTTCTAGGGACTGATACCTTTTCCCATCTTTGTGGGTACCTGCTATGAACTGCCTGGAGACAAATATCGGTTGAAAGATAGCAGCTCAAACCAACTTTTCAAAACTACACATTTGTACAGTTGCAGACTATGAATGATAAGATAAAAGAATGATCCGTTCTTTTGTCATGATTTATGCTACCCTAAAGCAAATATGTCCTCCCAGTAACTCTGAGAATTGAAAAAATTAAGGACATATTTATTATGTAGGTGTGCTTGAGGACTCCAAACTTGCATTAGTCTTACCAGAGTTAAACTGCTCAGTGGATTACTAGCAAGTCAGTTTATGACTTGGACAGTTTCATGATCTAGTCCAGCACTGGAGGTGATCTGGTAACTTGTCAGCCTTATTAACTCAATGGAAGGTGGTACCAACATGACCACATGGCCTGCCTCTGGGCTCCTGCAAGGAACTGTGCGTGCTCCTGTACTCAGCCATATCATCACACTGCCTTGATTCTCTGTTGGCTCAAGCATAACTGCACCATGGGCCATTTAGCAGTATAGGTACACTCCACATTTCATGCCTGTGTTTTTGTATATGTCTATTTGAGGTACAGCACACTGAACGAGCTTGTTACTTGACATGCTACATTTAAACTTCTCATTTGGCTGTACAGACCGTGCACTTAGGAAAAACACATTTTAAGAAAGCTGTTAATCTAATTCCTTTTATGTTTTTCTTTTGTGAGCTAAGAAATTCCAGGAAACTAACTCTGGTCAGTCTTCTGTTAAGATTCTGGGTATTTTTTGAGTGTATATTATTCTAGTAATTTTTTGTTCCAAATTGCAATGTGGTGTTGCAGTTTCTCCTGCAGAATAATTCTCGGTACTTACAAATTTGAAAAGCTTATAGAAATTGGTAAATACGCAGTGATCTGAAAATTAAGATATTATTAATTTTGTGTATGCATCATGACACTAGCTTGCTGTAGAAAAGGTTTACAATGGTGCATACTTGGAGTATTTGTTAACTTGTAGGACTTTTTTCAAAACCATGTGTAACAATTATATTCAAGAAAAAAATGAAAAAAATCAGTCTGTAATACCTTCATTTGCAAAAACAGAAAATAGTAGAAAATCACAAATAATTTTAAAATGCTTGCAGTACACAAAATTGATTTTTATATAACTTTTTTACCTCAAAGGAATCATATATGGCAAGAATTCAGCGTCCTGTGTTAAATAGCAGACTTTACCATGTGTGGTATATAGCAAGGTTTTCTTTTAGGACTGAAATATGCCCTAAAAGAAGTATTTGATTATCTCTTGTAAGATAACAAATGTGATATATGAGCTTTTGTATCAGCAATACTTCTGTAAATGCTTGTATTCGAAGTCCTTGGGCTTTGGCCATGGAAAGTGGTTCCGATTATGCTTTATGTTTATGGATCTTGTACGTGGCTGGTGAAAACTATTTGTTCCTAAGAGTCTGGCAAGTCACTCAGTTCTTGTGCTGAGTGCTGCAGTCTCCAGAACTGAGTGCTCAAAAGTCATACCTGAGCAATGTATCACTGAAGTAGCAGTCTTTTGTTCTGATCATTTTATTTCCAGACAGTTTCTAAACTCAGTATACAGCATACTTTCTTGTCACGCTCTTCTTCCCTACTGCCCATTAAACATAGTCTCTTTTCAAAGCCTTCAGATACATTCACTGCAATTTTTCAGTGTGAATTATTTATGTTAGATATACTGTCCAAAAGGTATCAGATGTTGCTAAAGCCTATCATTTGTAGGAAGGTATCAAAATATAATCCTTAGCTGTGAAATGGCAGCAAAGTTAAATAATTTGTTAGTGAATAATATATATATAATTATATATATATATTCACTAACTAATATTCAGATTTTGAAAGTAATAAGTAATTCCACATGTAGATCGTACTGTTTCGTAGTCAATTGCAGAGGTGAGGTATCTGCAAATTGCACATTTAATAGGTTCATTTTAGCCACCAGAAACATTAAACTTCCTGATTTACCAAAGGATATAAAATGAAAAACAAAATCACTTTATGCTGCCCTTCTATTCATGCTTTCTTTTGTGGAAGGATCAGGGCAGACGATTCCAGATGTGATGGCTGACTCTTAGAAACAGCACAGGGTTACAAAGAGAAAACATGTACACTCTCACCTCTCATTTTGCACCGGAGCAGGAGTCTTACTAAAACCTGCAGTTTGGAATTCATAGATTTAAAGGCAAATCTGCACAATATTTTACTCATCCTAAGAGTTTATTTTTAGAATCTAAATTGCATCAAAAAGCAGATTTTTTTTTGTGTGTGTGTTTATGTATATTAACATGTTAAGGAAAAAAATACTTACATACAGTTGTATATATATATATATATATATATATAATACATAGCACAGGTAATTTTTTCCTCTTTCTTGCCAGGGGTGTCTTTTAAAAACTCTGCCTGTGTTGTCAGTAAGCCTTGTGTGGTGTGCTGGGGAGGGATTGTGATCTGTGCTTTTACACATTTCTACATGTATAACATGCCTGTAAGCAAAATGAATCAGCACAGCTGGGTGTGCATAATTTCCAAGTTACTTATGAATCAATAACTTCACTTCCTTCTGAAAACCTTCAGTCTTCCAGCTAAATGAATACTTTGCATTCTATTAGCAAATACAAGAGGCAGCTTTTGTTGACTTTGGATAAATGGCATTTGGACACTGGCACACTGTGCTTATTAAGTGATTTACATTTATGTGTCCACAGGTTTTGATTTCATCTGATATATGATGTCCTATTTTGCCTTTGAAACTTTGCATTTCAGAACATTTTTTGTGATTACTGAAGTCAGTGATAATCATCTGAAAATACAGATGTCTTTGGAAAATGTTAAAATCATCATCTGTGGAATGGCAAAAGTGTGATGAAAAATCCTTCTCCTCAAGGTACGCTTACTGGAGATCATGAATGGGAAAACTCGTGGATCCTGCCATACACTATTGTAGCTGACTTGTAGCTTCCTGCACTGTAGAAATTCATCTTTCATTCATTGACCTGTGGGTTTGCCTGTTTTAATGGCAAGAAAACGCTGAGATTTAGTGCTTATCAGAGATATTCGGTGTGTTAGATTTCCAGTGGCAGTAGCCCAGGTCTCTGAGAGTATGGGTTTGTGGAGTTTGCAGAGTCACAGTCTCATTGCTATTAATGAGCTCCCTGGACTCTTTCATGTACGAGTTCTTGTGCTGTGTCATTAAGTAGAAGGAAGACATTTTTTCAGGCAGTGAAGCTTTGAGGACTCATTTTAATTTATGTTTTTTGACTGCCAACAGCTATACTTCATTATACATGGAAAGCACATTTGGCTGATTCTTTTCTTCAAGGTTCTTCTTAGAAATTACACCCAACAGTTGCTTCCAAAAGCATTTTTGACTCAGTGGAATCTCCCTGGGCCTTCTGCTTCTTCACTGCAGTGACAATATGATACCACTGGGGTGATTGTTCATGAAATTACATTTTCATGACTTCAGTCAGGAAGGTTCAATTCTGCAGTTCATGTTATAAAGTTATACCATATCTCAGATTAAACTTTGTCACATCAATACGTTTTTTTAATATATACATTTACTTTTTTTCAGACAGTTTATTTCAGAGATAGGGACATCCTGAATTTTTTCATCACCGTGTACTTTCACTTTACTAAATTTTGGAATACACACTTATTACTTACCGTGTCTAAAACACATCAATAAAAAAAGAGACTTTAATAATTTAACTTACCTAAAGAACTAACGTTATATTTAGTAGAGGCAGTGCGGAGTTCAAGTTGATCAACGTGTCCATGAATTTAATCTGCTTTTAAAATTACACTGGTGCTGTTTTTAACATGAATTTTATATTTAGATGGACTTACCACATCCCAGCAAACATGTTTTTAAGGTCATATAAAAAGGACACTATCTAATCTCTGATTATTTTCATAATTTATAATTGTTCACCCAGAAATAATTTAAAATCCAGTTCTATTTAGAACGCCTCTTGTGACTGTGATAACTGCCATGTGACGTAGTGGCATCTTTGCTTTCGCAGTCATTTCTCTGGGACAGCTAACCTGAGAGAACATTGATTATTTTAATGAATAACCATTTTAATAGAATAAAAAAAAATATTTTAAACTATGCTGACAATTTGAACGGTATGAATAATCTCTCTGAAGAAGTCAGGGCACTTGCAATTGCTTTCAACCATGTCTAGCTCTGTTGGGTAAATTTTTTCTGATATAATGACTTCATTGTGTCATTTTGTCCCTATATGATCAGTAATTAGCAACTACTTTAAAAAAAAAGTTCTCTTTCTTGCAGCTCATGCTTCTAGAACACATACAATTTTTGCCAATAGGACAAATTTTTGTAATTAACATATCCAGGTAGACGTAACACTGCCCAAGTTGAATCATACAAAAAATTTTCATTTACTCTTGTGTTTTGCTTTGAAAATTATGAATAGAATAAGTCAGAGAAATGTCTTTATACAGAAATTTTCTTTTGGTACTTGTCTCTCTTTTGAGAGAGCATTTCTGCATTATTTCATGATAAAGTGACTAATTTGAATGCAAAAGTAGCATGACAGTGGCAGGTTTTGGAAAAAAAAAAACAACAATGTACTGTAAGTAAACATGTTCAGTCACTTGAATGTGAATAATAAAAGCAGAAATGTAATCCTGTTGGATTCTGATACATGCCTTATTTTGAGGGAGACAAATCTGTCTCTTTGGTGTATCAAGGATAATTAGAGGCATCTCACAGCTACTTCAGAGGAGAGTGCCTGATTGCTGTTGTTTGGCTGGCATTGCATGAAGGAATTTGTTCTGTTTTGTTCTTAACATATTTTGCTGTGAGCTGATGTCCAGGTTTTGAAGTGGAGTTTGTGCAACTGAAATTATACACCCCAGTGGGATGCTGGTAAAACTCTTTCTCCTGTTTCCCTCAGTTTTTCTCATTACTGAGTGAAGAGACAGGACTGTAATGATAGTGATGTCATGCAAACATGAGCAGCCTTGGAGATTAAGGCAGTCTTTTCGAAGAATGTCTGAGATTACATTTGTTTCAAACCCATCATTAAATAAATGATGTGAGTTCTAAGTGTATTTTGCAGACTTTACAAAATTACTGTTATAGGAATATAATAAAACCCTTTTCTGCATTAAAAATAGTTTATTATACATTTCTATATCTCTATATTATATTTCTATATCTCTAATTACATAATAATTTCCAGAGTGTCTCATTGTTCTTACAAGTGAAGTACTTTTGTGACGTTCATATTCCACATTTCAACACGTTCAAGATTTTCCAGCAGAGATAATGCTTTGTGAGTGTATGTTAGTGTCTGCCAAGCAGATCTAGGAATACCTAAAGCTGGTGACAATACTTCTTGCTGAGATGAATCATGAACTTCTAGAGATTATTTGTGGCCTTTTGTGATTGCTGGTGACTGTCCTTTTAATTCCAGCTGCAACAGGATTTCACTCAGGAACGCTGACATTTCTCTGCTTTTTTACCAGAAGGAAATTTTAGCAAAGAAGCATTCACTCTGGGCATGACATCTCAAAAAGAAAATATCAGATATATAAGTTCATAGGCTGTTCAGATACTGTAGATTTTGAATAAATAGTTTTAGAAGGGGATGTGTTATTCTAGCAACAAAAGGTTGTAACTGGGTCAGTGCTGCTGTTGTGGGGGTGAACTAGAGAAGCAAGACATTATTAATTCCCTGAGCATAATATCCTGAAGCAAAACAGCTGGATTTTACTCTGTGCTTTGTGTTTTTATGTTAATTGATACTTATTCAGAAAGATATAGCAATACTGACATAGCACTTTTGTTTAAATGCAGATTCCTTTGTGGGTTCGGTAGGAAATACTCTGAAATGTTGTATTTGGTTGTACTGAACTTGAGACATGCAGTGAGAGATTTGACTTTTTTATGACCAAATGTTCATCAGACAGCTAAAACCATTATTTTTTTCTCAGACTCACTATGTTTATCTAAAATCAATTTCAAATGGTTTTTACAACATTGAAAACATTGTTTGTTTGTTAGTTTTCTTCTTCTTTCATCATTTCCTATCTACTAGCAATTTCCTCACTCCTGCTTTCTTCTAGATCTAAACATGTTAAAGAAAATTTACCAGGAGAATATTTTTACATTCTTGTAGATCAACTGAGTGATCCATCAATATATAGTTGTAATTAAAATTGGAAAAGCTGAATTTAGTTGAAAGGACCGAATAATTTTGATGGAGGAATACTTTAAGAATGTAAATGCAGTGTATTTGCCTACTTATGTCATTGCTGCCTTGCAATCGTGCCAATGGAAATTCAAAAATCCATGTTTCATATTGAAAATTATTTAACATGGTTATCTTTGATTCAGTCTGAATCTGAAAGCAAAGGACACAGCAGCTGGATTTCTAAAATGATACTGTATGTTTATGTGAGACATGAACTGTAGCTATGGTCTGTAGAGAAGTTTACCTTTTATTCAGAAAACATACACAGTCATAAATTGCCCTTTCTTTCATTGCTGTGTTTCAGTACCTTGATACCGACCAGGGTGGCAAAGAAAAGCGTAGTTCACCTTCTGTAGTCTCACATCTATTTCCTTGTTATTGCCAGCTTCTTTGCACAGTATGGCACATTTCCACTAGCAGGGTAAGCCACACACCTGTGTAGAAATGAGTAGAACGTTGTATTTCCTAAGTCCCAGGCTGAATTTCAGTGAGTTGCTTTAAGTATCAGGCTGTGTGGATCTTCAAGCAGACCCCAAGGTGTTCACCACCAGAATGGAGTGTTGAGGCAGAATTGTATAATGGGACCAAATGTAATAAAGATTGTGTGAAAAAAAATTAAGTACTGTCTAAGTTCTGTTCTAAGTTCACTTTTTATTGCTAAGCTGTTTGGGAGTTTTAACGCGTCTGTTCTTTCTCACTTCGGCTTTCTTTACCTTGCTACAAAATCAATTACTACTACTAATGTTTCAATAGAAAAGGTATGATGTTGCAAAGCCCAAGTGAATGCAAGGATTTAATTCAAAAACATAAACTCTGAAGAAAGAGAACACTACAGAAGTCACACTAAAGGAAGGAAAAAATAAATGCAATGTATTTAAGTTTGTGACATAAGTTTTACACAGCACATTCACCTGCCAGTTCAGTCAAACAACACTGTATATGAGAGTGCTTAAAGCATGTTATAAATAATTTTCCAGCTCAATCTTGCTTTCATTCAGCCTGGCCTTTTTACAATTTTCTGTAATTTATTCAGTCGTGTCCTTTCATTTGTGTTCTAGCAGCTGGGATTTGACGTATTGGTGTGTACTTACATAAGGAACATTTGCTACCACTTTGTCCTAGTGCTCTGCACACATTAGGGTTTACTGCCAAAATGGCATGTTTTCTGGAATGGAAATATTTAACATGGCCTATTAAAAGAAAAGCAGCATTTGGGGGCCTATGTAAGTTGTCATTAATAATGTGGTAGCAAGAAAGAAACTAGTTTATTTGATTGCTGCTGGTTGTAAAGAATAACTCTAAATCAGTGTATTGTTTCACTTATTGGCTTGTTTATATGAAGTCCTGATCCAAGCCCCCTTGAAGTTAGAGAAAATTCTCTCAACAGACTTCACAAATAAAGTCTTACCTCTCAAATCTGGAAGGTGTGCAGGGCTTTGCATACAATCCTGCTCAGTATCACACCCATCTTCATAGCATTTGCATTGTTAAATGCTCTTCCTGCAGTGGTACAAGCTTTGTAACTGCCTTCTGTCATGTTTATTTCTTCATTTACCTCTAGAGGCAGAAAAGTATCAAGTGAATTTCATTCTTTTACGTGAGGATTTTTGGTGGTAGCTTGTTTTTCTTTATTGTCTTCCTGGGGATTTTTATGCTCTTACACGTGTTCTTACCTATGCAAGAGAAGGCAGAGTTGAGCAAATGCGATCCATTACGGGAGTCTGCAGTTATTTAGGGTAGCTTATTCTTTCAGAATTTCTTCATCAGTACTAGATTTAAATGAAAAAGATTTGTGAATGTTAGTATAGAAGCAAAAAGATAAATATAAAATTGATTCACCAGTTGTATTTAAATCAAGCAAATTTCACACCTCAGAAAATGGATAGCGTATGATTTATGGATACTGTGAACACAAATAAGCCTTCAGGTCTTGAATGATATTATCTATACTCTCGATGTTTTTGTGTGCGTGGAGTTTATACCTCAAGGAATTATGGTTAAAGACTGCTAACCTGTTGTTATATTTTCTTTTCAGTTCTTGTTTCTGCAATAGGATATCTGTTTTAACCATAAAAATTCTGTACTATCTTTCTGTGGAAAAAAAAAAAGGAAACAAACCAAAACACCATGTGGCTTTGATCTGATTGAATTCTTAGAGTATAGCTGACAGATTAAACAGTCATCTTTCAAGAAAATCAATCTTTTCATAATTTTACATTCATAATTTGTACATATCTTCTCTTCTTGTGTTAAACCACAAAGCCAGAGTTAGTAAATCCTTCATGTAGTACAGATCTTCAGGGACGAAGGTAGAAGGCTGCATTTCTATCAACATCATCTTCAGAAAAGTAAGAAATATAATAAAATTCAGTTCCATGCTGTTTCTTGTTGCTCGTGATTACTGCTGTCAAACCATTGCAAAATTCAAGAGCCACTGTTTTATTGGTGGTTCTGTTTTTGCTGATAAACACTATTTTTCGCTGGTATTCCTGTCAGTTTCCCTTCAGCCACATCATTTCTCTTCTGACAACTGTATATAGCAGCTATAAGTGTGCCACTTGTAAATTCAGAGGTCACATTTACCCATTCAGAGATGATAAAAACAGAAATCTGTTGTAGACACTGACTGTATTCACTGAAAAGAGATCAAAGTTACTTCCAATCTATGACCACTGTTGATTAAAAATGTGGCATTTTATAATATGGTGTAAGGATTTTTAGGTATGTCATAAAAATGCATGTACTTAATTTGAATTTAAAATCATTACAATTATTTAAAAAAATCTAATGTACATTTAGTTCTGAATTGTTTCATAGTCATATATCTTTAAACATTCTTGGGAAGCTGAGATTTCCACTGATGTTTAAATTACAGTGCTTTAAAAGTAAAAGCAGTGATCAAAATACTGTTTCCAGCACTAATTTGCAATGTGGCTTAGTTCCAGTTGCTTGAATTTGATATTTATTGTATCAGTGAGCAATGTGAGTGTATGGTAGCATATGCCACAAAAGATGGTGTTCTTGTGTACCGAACTTCAGACCCATTGAGTAACGCCTTCTATCAACAACACCATGCATACCTTGTGAGAAGGAAGATGGCTGGAATGAGGAAAGATTTTAGAAGCAGAATAATAAATAGGTAGAAATGAAGAAAATGTAGGAAAAAAAACCCTGATAATAAATTACCAAAATCTACAAATTATCATTATTTCTTTCTTGATTTAAAAATAGCCATGGAGCTGTAAATTTAGATGCCCAGTGATACCATCCTTAAATTAAAATTTGCAGTTGTGGTTTTGTATGCGCCTTCTTATTTTCAAACAGTTTGAATAATGACACTAAAAATAGCAAACCTCTAAAACCTACATTACCATCTGGTTTGCTAAAATATGGGCGTTTGGGCAAGATTTTACTTTTTGCTGCACAGCTACTGGGCTTTTTAAAGATTCTTATCTCTGTTTGCAGATTGCCTTTCAATATTTCCAACAATTTAGTGTTTGTCCCATACAAAACCTTGATACAGAGTTCCAGTTAGTTGCAGTAGTGATGCCAAAACTTAAATACGTATTAGTTGGACAACTTTTTTTTTAAAATCCTAAATTTTGAGTGGTATATTAACTTAACTACTCTTGACATTTGTAATATGATTTAAAACAGATTTGGAATAGCATGGCTGGGAGCTGAGGAGTTTGAATGAACTCAGTTTCAGAAAATCTGACATAATTGGTAAATCTTGTACTGGGATGAGTAAGTCTTATATTGGTAAAAATTGTACTGACTGTGAGCTGAAGAAGACAATGTGTTTTGAATTGTTGACATAGAAATTTGAACCATTCCAAGTTTGAAATTCTGTATTGCTGGCTATTTTTTTTCTGAGGCTAATCCCTTCAGCATATTTTTATAATTTTCTACTGATTTCTGTACCTTGACTTTAAAGAACTTTGCTGCAACTTTTTTTTTGAAGCATTGCTTGTGGTCTGAATTATCTTCAGCATCCAAGTTGAGATCTATAGTAAATGTCTATGTTTTGTAATAGAAATTACTACAGAGATTTCTGCTACCAAGAAAAACTTCTAGAAAGAAGGCTTTCATCTCATGTTGTTTTAGACTGTGGACTAATGATCTGGTTTTCACATTTCATATTTATTATTTGTGTTTGTCTGTTATACAAATAGCAACAACTGAACTGATTTCATAGTCCCTGACCAGGACTCAGGGCATAAGAAGCAATTAAAATGTCTCCAGGGAATCTCCTGTGCACTGACTTCATCTCACAGTTGATATGACGCTATGAGCAAACTGACAGGAGCTTGATATTTGCTTATTCCTCAATGCTTAGTGCAAGCATTCTGAGCATACATTTTATTTAGATAGCATAACTCATAGCAGAATAACTGAGGTAACTGAGTCTAGAATAGTAATGGCCGATAGGAGCTGCATTGTTGGATATTTTCATCTGCAAGATTGGACTTCAGAAACTTTTTAAACTATTTTGTTTGCTTTCTTTACAATGATTGAGAAGGACAGTTTCAAATTTATGACTTCATTGGTGTATATATAAGAAGAAAGAATAATATATATTGAAACCAAGACTTCCTAACTCTGAAGCCCAGAGCAAATATTTTACTAATTCAGCAGAAGAAAAAATGAAGAATTTTATGCAGTTATAATAATTTCATTGTAACCATTTTATTTTGTCTGACTTCTTAAAATGTCACTTATTTTAATTTCCCAGTGACTTAAATCCCACACAACTTTGATGTCGCTTGAAGCAATTGACTGAAATATTACAATTATTTGAGCCAATGAATTGCACAGCTTTCTACATTTTTAATAGAAAAAAGTACTATGCCTCTTTCACTAGAGACTATCTTTTGCTTAGCACACTGAGAAATCTATTTGCAAATCATGTCTAAAACACTTCAGCTATTCCCTGTGGTTCTTGCTTCCCTTTCTCTTGCCCCATTGGCAATGTTTGAAATACTGTGGGTTGTTTTTTTGTTTTGTTTTTGGTGTCTTGTCTGTTGGAATTATGTTTCTGCAGTAGCTCCACGTCTTCTGTTACAACAGAAAGACCTGATCCTGCTGGTCACTGTACCACTATATGCTATGTTGGGAAATTTAATACTGGTTTAAATGAAATGGTTTTTTAACTGGAAAAAAAATAATAAAAAAATAAAAAAAATCAATAGATTAGAATAAATAGAATAAATTCTTTATTAATTTTGATACCTTTTAATTTCAACCATTCAGACATTTCCACTGCTTTTTCTCTGTACTACGTGGTGATGGTCATAGGCCATTGGTGCAGTATGCAACATGTGGAATATATGCACTTCTTTCACAGGAACTTGAATGAGAAATGTGTTGATTGGGTTGTCTGACATGTTCTCCTATAACTGTAATATCTTTCAGTCCTATTCCAGGAGATAGATATATAAATGGTTTAAAGTCAAATGACATAACAGAGCAGGTTTACAAGGTAGAGAGATATTGCAATAAACTGAGTTTCAAACCATGAGATACAATTCATCACATAAAGAAGTAACTGCTAAATTTGCAGAGAACACCTCAGGATGCTATTGAATTCAGTGACCACATCAAAAATTCTGTGGTGAGACTTCTCTGTAACAAGTAGATAATTTGAATTACAATGATAGTGTCATTGTAACTGTCTAACTGTTGCTCGGTTTGTTGTTGTTGATACTTTCATTAGACTTTTAAGACATTAGTTGGATTAAAAAAATAATCCTCTCTATATATAGGGTATACTTCTCTGGAGAGTGACACAGCCTAGGGGCAGCCTCTTTTGCCTGCTGCTGATGAAAGCAGGGTGGAAAAGCAGTAGAAAGGGAAAGTGGAGGCCTTGTAAGACAGTCAGCACATGACCAAGAAGAAGTGATGTGAAAGCTAGACAGTGAGCGTATTTTAGCTTGGCCAGCATTTCCATGATTCTGTGTTTTGGTGTTGTCAGATGTGTGAAAGGTGGTTAGATTGAGTAAAAAGATCATTTTTAATGGATGAACAATGGGACTCTGGAAGGCCAATGTAATAGCCATTTAGGGAATACATTTGCATTTAGCAAGATGAAACCAAGAAGTGTTTTACTAGCATCAGAGGATATGGCATGAGGCAGTGACCACGTGCTGCAGTTTTTGAGGTTCCATCTGGGCACTGGAAAAAAAAAAGGTAAGTCACTAGGGGCCAGAGCAGCACTAGAACTGCTTGTGAAAACTTGTCTTCTCACAGATCTCCTGAATTTGACAGTGCCACAGCTTACCTCATTCTACTGCTGTAGTCACCACTGAGAACAGAAAGCAGGTGGAGCAGGTGACCTTCTTGGGTCTTGTAGAAATTAAATTGGCTTAATAATGAATCTTCAGTTAGAATAGAATAGAAATAATATAGAAATAGAATAGGTTAGATCAGCTCTGTATTTATAATTTGAAACAATATTAAAAGCTTTTTTTTTTTTTTTTTTTTTTTTTTACCCCAAAAATGAATACAGTAACTTAGGATAGATTACTTACGTATTTTACCAACATATCCTCTTTCCAATAATAAGTTACAGAGGTAGATAGGGAGCCAATAAAAGTATTTAGGAAAGGTGGAATAGTCTTGAATGGCAATAAAAATACAGTTAGAAGAAGCAGACTGGACAGTTCTGAGTAGATTATGGTATCAAGATTACTTAAATGAGAGAGAAAAGGATGAAAATAAGAGAACTGAAGTCACAGTCTTTGGGGATAGCTGTTGTGGGAGATTAAGAATTTGTTGTTGGAGATATTGAAGGAGGATGTACAAAGCACCAAAGCAAACAGTATAATTTACTGAGCCAAAGTGAGAGAATGACTAAGCATGTCAAATAACAGGTCAAGAGAAATAAAGATGAGAACTGTAAGTGATATGATGAGATGAATTTTGATGAACTGATCAGAGCACGAGAAATTTGTTTGCTTTCAACCAAAATATACTGAGTATAGTTTGGATTTTTGTCACTGACAGCAGTGACTGTAAGTCCTGCTACACACAGTGAAAACACCTTGAATAAAAGGTGCCACTTGAAGACATAACTTTCTTAGTGCTTAGTTTACAGAAGAAACTGCAGAAAATAGAACTCACTTTTATTTCAGAATTAAGATTTTGTGAGATGGATAAAAGAAAGCTAATGCAACTAAGACTCTTAGTTCTTACTTCATTATAAAGGTTTGCGTCCTCTTTCAGTATACATTCTAGAAAGGAAATTATACTACATTTTAACATCAACCACAGCCTGAAAACACCACGTGGTATGACTGACTTAATTCATGATGTTTTCCATCTTCACTTATTCCAGCTCTTTCATGTTTATTTTATGTTCCCTTCTTGAGTCATACACAATGAAGTCTGTTTAAATTTCTGTGTGGTTTAGACGTATGCTTTGTTTTGACAAACTGTTGACATGCTAGCTGGTCTTGACACAAATTTGAAGAGGTTGAGAAGGAAAAAAAAAAAGGAATTTTCAGGCTAGTTTGTGTTAGAAGAATTTACAGGTAAAGCTGGAACATTTTAAAGGTGAATTCTTTTAGTTGTCTTTTAACATAGAAGTTATTTAAATTCACTTTACTTCTGGTTACACTGATGCAAACTTAACTCACTGCAAAGACATTGGCTAAAGCCATAGTTCTTTTCTTTTGAACTGCAGCTCGTCACTGCCACCTTGGATGGTAAACTCCAGTTGTTTCTGCCCTGAGATTTGCCAGCCTATGGAGCATTGGCCCTCTTGCTCTGAGAAAAGCGTTTTGCTGAGAGAAAGCAGACTGGTGACTGGCGTATGCAAGCAGCTCAGTGTTCCCTTCAAAAGCATAGATTTCTTCTGATTTTATTTAAGCAAGTTCCTCAAACTGTTCTCAGTTTTTCTGTTGTACAGTCTGTTGCCTTTATTGCAAAAACTGCTCATCTGACTTCTTGCCAGCAAATCACCAGAGAAGTGGCTTGTAGAGGACTGCTTGATCGTTTATAGTTAAGAGTACACTGTAGAGCTTTGCCTGTCTGAGAGCACTTCACTCCAGATTGCAAGTGCAGCTAAAATAGCAACTGTTCCTGTTTTAAAGCTATGTCTACCTGTGCCCAAATATTTAAATTAATCTGAGAGGGAGAACCGCCTTTCTGAAATACCACAAGATTCTTTGTGTCATGTACCTTTGAGTTACTGGAGAAAACATAAATATTGTTTGAAATTGTTAAATTTTCTAAGACAGGATCTTTCAATTCCATTAGTCAGGGGTCCCAGTAACACCTTCTAGTCTTGGGCTAGTTTGATCTCTGCAGAAGGATCTCTTTCCTAAGTCTGTGGGATTCTCTCTCCTTGCTTAATGTGCAACTTGGCTTTCTGAGGCTTTCTGGTTACCTTCACGAAGGCCTGATGCTGGACAGCAAAGTGCTTTGGGGTATTTTGGCAATGGTCACAGCATCATCAGTCCATTCTGAATAGAGTTTTTCATCCATCCATTACTTGCAGATGTGCAGCTCCATGGTAAACCAAGAATTTATTAACCCTTTTTCCTTCAGGGGTGAGAGAATCTGCCATAGCACACATGCACTAAATATTTTCAAGTGGAAATTTACTACAATTTTGTCATGTTTAAAAAAAAAAAAAAAAAAAAAAAAGGACTCCCCCCCCCCCCCCCCCCCCCCCCCGGACTCCTCAGAAATGCTTGAATGCTTGTGGTTTTGAGAATGGAAAACTTTAGCTGACACAGTTCAAATTTGGCAAAGATGAGTTCTTGAAATCAGGTTTTCTAATGGCAAACATGAGTGGAAACAAATAGTTGTGGATGGTGTTGCTGTCTTATAATACTATATTTTAAAATTTCACAATCACTAGGCTATCCTTCTGAGATCAATGTGATAGAAGGACAGAGAAGAGAATATCTAGTTACTAAAGAGTTGCAATTATAAAAGGCTACTTTTCAGCATAATGTGCCTGCAGAGACACTACACCTTTGGTTTAAAAAAGGCAACTGTGTTATTTTGTGTTTTTCAGCACAATGACAAAAAATTTCTGCCATCAGAAATTTTCCTAGACCACTGCAAATATTTAATAGGCTATTCTGAGGAGTTTAAGTGTGCTTTCAGACGATTTCTGAGCATAGCACATCCACCAAACGTCTTACGGAAAACAGAAAAGCAGCTTTGAAGGCACATGGATTAGTTTCCTAAATGATTTGCTGTGTCGACTGCATGGGAGCAGTTAGTTCACAGCCTGAACCAGTGGTTGAGCACCTGGGGAAGGGGCGCAGCCAGCCCTGGGAGCACAGGCGCTCACCTGTGCAGCCGAAGGGGCAGCGCCTGGGTCCACCTCCTCCCTCACCTCATTTAAGGGCTGGAGCTGGAAGGGAAGCATCTTTGTTTGGAGATTGTCTTCTTTGGGAGTTTCTAGTGAGTCCTGATCTTTGGGAAGGGCTGAGCTGATCCTTCTTTATTACTGAGCTGTGAGCCTTGCTGAGAGATACAAAACTGGTTAAAATAACTGCATGTACCTCCTCCTATTGTTGCAGTTACAGTGTAGCATCTACCCTTGAATTTCAATATTTTGGGTAGAGGAGCAGAGTTTTCCTATCTGAGTGATGCTCTGTGGGGAGGGGGGGGGGGGGGGGGGATTTCCAGCTGAGTGTCTTTGAATTCTTTATTTAAAATAGAATTCAGCAGCAGTTTGGTCTTTTATATTTAAAGGTCAGAAGATATGGGGATAGCCAGTGGTATTCTGAAGTGGATCCTGTTAAAATCTGTTTAGGGTTAAATGATTTGCAAAACATTGGGTACTATCTGTTTTCCAGTGTGGAATGGAGATGGAGTATTTTCTGAGTAGATATGCTATTTGGACTTCTAGTAGATTATAGAGCTTAGGAAAAAGTCAGAAGGGGGAGAGGGATGACATGGAAAATAGCTGATAGAAACAAAAAGAAATTAAGAAACTGTGTCTGAGGTAAAACAGTGTGGTTTTACCCTCTGGGTATATGTTGGTTGTTTATTTGTGGGTGACACTGAGTAATAGTGATGCTGTTAAATAATGCCTTAAGGAACAGAGCATGCCCCGGGTCTCGTGTTGTTTCTTTGTGGGGAGGGGAGACAGGCAAACGTGTTTATCCTGCAATTTTGATTGTTTCCAATTTCATGCAATAATAATAGGGAAAGCCAGGCAGCAAGGGGCAGGTTGCAGTTGAAGCCTGTACTGACAAGGCAGGTCTAAGGTCAAGTCACCAGCAATGAACAAGAGCCTGTATACTGTTCTTCTAACAACCTGCACCAGTGGAGGCAACCTACTGTTGCTATTGCTGAAAAGCACCACCGTCAGTGCTCAGCAAGCATCAATGAGTGTCAGTGGGTGCTGTTTTTTTCTTTCCCCCACATGGAAGAATTCAGTGACGCCTGTGCTTTTTATGTACTTCCATGTAAGATGTCATTTTGTCAGACTGCCCCTCTGCTGTCAATCATTTATATTATGTTGCTGTGTGACAGGATGTTGGTGGGAAGGTTCAGCTCCTACTGCCATACTACCACCATCAGCCTCTGATGTTGTGAGGCAACAGAAGTTGGAGCCAGTGCTTTCAGAGCAGTCATAGAAAGCTATGATAGAGAACAAGGGTGTGGAGAAATCAACACGTGGCTAGAAGATGAGAGGTTAGAGGAATGAGGAAGCAAGTTACTGCCTACTGCCAACATTTCGTTTTAGATATATTACTGAGGGGAATGAGATGAGATGTAGATTTCTAGCACTTAGATCCCTACGGTGGCCCCAGGAGAGATGGGAAAACTTGGGTTGCATTAGCAGAAGGAGGGGAAAAGCAAGACCAAGAAAAAACTGTGCTTTCTTTGACGTCTTCCATTCCTTCAGTATATCATAAAGTAAGCCAACATTAGATGTATTCTCCAAAACTATACTGCTTAGATTATATGTGATGTTTGCATTTCAATATAGTTAAATACTCATGGAATACGTGAAGGTAGTGGGAATTACACATGACTTCCTTATGTCATTCCTTCATTTACTCATATCCAGTTATCTTCTCAAAATTGCGCTGACTTTTCCCATCTAAGTAATTAAGAGAGAAGGTCTGTTTTAAGGTGTTTATGACCTGAATGAGGGAATGGAGCATACCCATGGTAAGGGTGGCAGAAGATACCAACTGTGTGGGATAAAGAAAATCATAATCTTGCTAATGAGTGAAAATCATCCTGGCCAAAGCGCACGGCAGGGCTGGCAGAGAAGCCCCCTGGAAGCCCCCAGCTGGATCTGTTTCTCCTTTTTCCGTATGATATGTGGGATTTAGGAAGGCCAGGAAATTGGGAGACATTGATATGTTGAGGGATTTCCCTTTCATTGTGGCCCCTGGACCAGAGCAGCAATGGGAGTCTTTGTTTTATAGTGACCTGTGAGACATTTTGTGGGAATCCAAATGGAGGGTGTTGACACTGAAAACTGACAGGCAACTGAGAGCTTGTTGCAGCCTCAGAGAAACCTGCTTTGAGCTGTAGATGTTAATGTCTTAATGGGGAGGGTGGTTTCTCCACCCCAGCTCTATGGGTGCTAATTGCTTCAGAGGGATTACAGCAAATTAAGCATTTGGCTATGCATGCTCTCCGAGCTGTAGCTGAGGATGGAAAGCAAAGGCAGTCTTTTATTAGTATTAAGCAACAGTCCCAAGAACCATATGTCATTTCTGGATAGGCTTAAGAACTCGTTGGAAAAACAGGCACCAGAATGCTGTGGTTCTCCTTTCTCCCTCCAACTTCCATTCCACTCACTCATCCTATATGGTATCTGAGGTCCAGACAGCAAAATTATTCAAAGATTTTGACTGAACTTTAGTAGAGAAGACCAGTCGTACTGACTGGCCGGCCTGGCTGACTACACTGTGCCTGAACTCTAAAGGCATCGTGCTGCAGAGCAGTCAAAGCTGGTGTGTCACATGAAATGTACCCTGAAGTAATGACAAAACACAACTGATCAGCACGCTGACCAGAGTTGCTGTCTGCATGTTCTAGTGTTTGCTCCTTGCTGGAACAGTGGGCTTCTTGTCTTTTGGCATGGGAGAATACATCTATTTTTTTGAGATTGCTTTCAAAAGCTCATGTGAAAAGACTTTCCTAATTTTTTGCTATTGCATTCTTTTTGAAAATTTAATTATGAAATGACAAAAAAGCAATGCATGTGTAAAGTAATGTCACCTCTAGTTCCAAAACTGAAGGGTAATAATGAAGTTCACTTAACACATGAGAAATGGTACTGATTAGTTTAGCCCTTGGCTTGAAATGTAGGTTCCATGGTGCTAGCTATGCAAACAATGCTCAGTTGATCCATCAAAAAAAAAAAGCCATGGCTTTATATAATAGCTACGATTAAATGCTTATTCTCCATGATCACATAACATATGGCTTTGTGTTAGAACACGCACAGTCCCAAAAGACATTATGTGAACATAAAAGATTGTTGACTCACGATTCTCCCTTTTACATTCTCTGGCAACCTCTCTACAAGAACAGAGATGCACACACACAAATATAAGGATCCTAATGGGATTTTTTTTCCTTCAGCTTAATGCATTACTGACAGAATGTTTACAGAAGAGTTTTGCATCTTTATTGGAAAAAAATATACAGAACTCGACTGGTGACGAACTCCAGGTTGCATCCATAACCTAAGATTATAGCCAGGAATAACCAGGAGAACCTGGATTAAATCACAGTATCTTCCTATGTTGAAGCACCTTTGGAAATGTTTTCTCTTTTCCATTCTGTTTTGTATAATGTTTTTCTCCTGATTTGCTGTTATTCCTTTGTGAGATAATAGATTAAGGATGTGGCAAGAATCACTTGGTTCAGTTTGTGCAAAACAAAGGAAATAATACTGGTGCTTCAGCCATAGGCTCTTCAGTTCTGCATCCCTTTTCCATCACAGCTACTTCCTGAAGGATTTCTTTATCCTCCTTTGTGAGGGCTCCTCTCTTTTCTTGCTGACTTCCCTCCATCTTCAGCCTTTTGTTTCTGTGAATTTCTGTTAGCTCTCCTTGGCCACTAATTTTTTTAGATAGGGATTGATTGTGGCAGGGAATCTCCAGACGTTTTCTTTGTCAGCTCTCTCTGCCATGGCAGTTCTGTACAGATCTGGAGCAGGATGAGTGTTGTCTACTGCTTTCCATCAAAATGGAGATGCTTGGAGGCAAGAGCAACACTGTTGGTTCAGGGGTCCAGGCACGTTCTTTAGGCTGTCCGGGGATTGGCAGGGGGCGAAGGGTGGGGAAGGAGGGATCTCTCCAGGATGGAAATGACAACAGCAGGATATGATAAACTTGCTACTAGAGAGCATAGCAAGCTACTGAAATTGCTAGCCAGGACGGAGAAACATATCAAACCTTCTTCTCAAAGGTTAGAGTATCTGCCTGCTTGGTGGCAGAAGAGTCCTGGTGGAGGAGTATTAGCTAGATGTTTGAGTATGCGGATAGATAGTATGAAACTGATAAACTGAATCACCTGCCATTGCTTCTGTCCAGTGTTTGAATGAAAAATTAAATTTCTGTGAGTTTCATATCTTCCAGTATGAATGGTGAATGCTTGTACCTATTAGAAGTCATCTTTTCTGATTCACAGATGCAGGAATAATTAAGTTATGAATGAAGATCAGATTCTTTGGTGGCCTGTTGCTGACAAACAAGGAAGAGTTAGAAGAGCTACAAAATAAAAAAAGCTCACAAAAGTATTTTTGTAATACTTAACAGTTAGTGATTATGGTGTCCTAGTTTACAAATCATGCTCTTACAGTATACTACTAGTATCATAATACAATACCAACTATGGTATTAATCTTCCTGTTCTTATACATTTAAGTTACCTCTAGAAAATGCCACGTCCTTTACCTGCTTTGCTGTGACAGTTTGCTTCCTTCACAGGGGTGTGAATGGAGGCACAGAGCTTTTTCATTTGCACAGCAGAGACTGGGGAGAATCTGAAAGTTTTGTTTGTCCAGCAATTAAAAATCCAGTGCTCCACAGCTGCTGATATTGTTCTTCCTGAGACAGATCTAGGCCACATATGAGTTCCTTATAAAGCAAATCTGTTATTGTTCCTGCCTCCAATCCACTACAGCTACAAACAGGACTCACTGTGCAGCTTCTCAGAGATGAGCCTCACGTGCCTGCAGCTGTTAATAAAACTGAGTAACAGTCAACATCTGAATGTCTAAGAAGCACTAAGATTGCAAAGACATGCAGGAACATTGCAGTGTGTATTCTGGGATCAGATGTGAATTCAGAGCTCTCAGGTGGACAGAAACAAAGATCTGGGTTTTGTCCCTGGCACCAAAAGCAAGGCTGCAGGTGAGGCAGCAGATCGATTTGCCAGAATTTCCCGTTCACTGGGTAAAGTCTGGAGGTTCTCTTTTCAGTGTGAAATGTTCAAGTGCTGAGACAAAGTCATGCATTAAGTGCAGACATATAATTGGCAGGCCACGGTGACTTGCTGGCCAGGTCAAAGATAGATACTAGCCTGCACAGTGATTAGGCTGCTGATAACCTGTGGAAAAAAGGCAGGTTGCACTATGAAGAAGAGGGCTTGCTTTCCAGGTCCTGAGGAGAGGGCTGGAGTTTGCCAAAGCATTCAGAAATCTTAGAAACAGCCAAAGTGAGATGGACATAAGTTCTTTATCTAAGACATTTTATCTTGTCTGCCAAGTTCTTAGGTCCTAAAATAAAGAAACACTGACTTTGTTCATGCAGGCTATGGTATCTGCAGCCAAAAGCCAAAGGTAACATTGCCTGTCATGCTGCCCAGCTCTGTGTGGCTGCCTAAAGCTCCTTGGCACAGGCCAAGCACCAGGGCTGCGGGTATTCAGCATTACTGAAGGCAGTGATGAGGGTGAACGTGCCATCCATGTGAGTTTCCAGGTGCTGATTTTGTAGAGAAAAGGGCAATTCTGATTAAGGAGTGGAAGAATGGGAGGGGAGCTTAGAGTGTGAATCCAAAGGGGCACAAGGGGAGCTTGAAGTGTCATTGAAAGCAGAGAAAAGCTGGTTTGTAAAGAATGGTCACGTGGAGAAGGGCCTCCATATGACTTACATGACAGATAAACAGGTATTTTTTATTATTAAAAAAAAAAAAAAAAGTTGTTTTTTGAGAGCAGGTCAGGCTTACATTTGGTTAGTATCACAAAGGAAGAAGAACTGTACTTAATGGTTAATTGATACAGCGGCTGACAGTTATGCAAGCCTTTGGCCAAGTCTGTATGAACTATATAGATATACAAATGTGCTGAGGACAACTAATCTTGTGACTGAAAGAAGCTGGCATAAGTTTCCTTTGTAGTTGAATGGGACCATTCCAAGGTCAAATGGAGTTGCTCAAGGGAGAAGGTTTCAGGGACCTATTCGGTACATTTCTCCTTTACTGTGGTAATTGCCACCCTCAGCAATGTGCCTTGCCAAGGACCTTCTGAAATGTGTCACTTTACACTGTGGAGGAACTTCTCCCTGTTATTTGTCACTTTTTGGTTATGATTATTACATTGTCCTGGTTGGTTTCTTCACCACAGTGTTTGAACTGTTTCCAGATGTGACATCTTTGAAGCTCAGTGCCATCAGCATCCTTGCTCTTGCATTCCTATTGAGCAGTTTGTAGTTTCCCCACAGGGATGCAGTGGCTGTTGGTTAATGAGTTTCTGTTACGTGCTTTTGAGATGCTTTCCTTCTCTTTGGAAATCTTCTTACTGTTCTGAGGCATTTTTTGCTCAGTTCTTTCTGATGCTGATAGTCAACTGAAAATGAACTCAGCCTTAAGGGGGGTTTTATTTTATGACGTTTCTTTTGTGGCTGAAGGCAGAGGCTGACCTCTATAGCTGAGTGTTATATAGGGTAGTATCTTTCATATATAACAACAACAACAACAAAATAGAATTAGAAACCTGAAATATGAATAGTTAATGGATGCTCTTGGATGAATCACGCGATATAAAACAACAGGAGATTAGGCTGGAAAAAAAAAGCAGCACAAATGCTATTGAAGATATTATTGTTACATTTAAAAATACTAAGGGAAAGCAAACAAAATTTGTCTGAGGTCCTGATCCTCAAAACTGTGTTTCCTATCAGCCTTAGGCTAAAAAAGGATTTCAGACCTGGAAAGAATGGATCCTCTTTCCTGTAAAGTTGTCAATGAAGCCACTTCAACCAGACAAACTCAAGATCTGCAGTGAGCATGTTACACACCTAATACCAAAATCAGCTGTGCAAAGCTGATGCACTAGTATGCATGGAAAAAAGCTTCAAAGTTAATAGTGCAAGAAATAAAATTTAACTTTTCCATTCCTTGAAGTGGTAGGTGTACCTTTGATATTATGAAAAACAACAGAGCACACTTTCTGATGGATAAACATCGTTGCAACCTACACAGCTCCTCCATGGGATGAACTGAGTATTGCTGAGCAGGAGGGTAATTTGGAAGCAAGTAGTTTGGATATCATAAAATGTTTCAGGCTACTACAAGGCTGAATTCCACTACCAGAAAGGAAAAATCTGGCTCAAAAACATGGTGCAGTGGCAAAAGCACGACATCAAGTAAAAATGAAATTTAAGTTGTAATTGTAAGATGAGAAATTATTCAGAAGGCAACACATTTTTATAGTACTTTTGTACCATCAGATGCGGAAAACTTGTGTCTGGATGTCCTAAATCTGAGAATCTTTGGTCTCTTAATTCTAAATAGCTTTACTAATTTAAAATAGGTCTTTGTAAACTGAGGACATCTCAGAGAATTTAAGACTGCAAGTGTTCTGCCAATATTTCATGTAAACACAGCATAGTGCTCTTAAAAATTCTTGACCTGAATTAGTTCCTTGATAAAATAAGAGGCAAATTAATACAAATATGAAATGATAGTTAAAGAATGGAGCTTTAATTGACAGCATGCATAGTACATGGGAAACTGTTAAACAAAGGTGAAATACCTCCTTGATGAGGTTTCTAGCAACTAATATAACAGAGCTGAAACATGGAGTGTGTTAAGATTTTTATACAGCAACTTGTTAGTTTTTAATGCAGTGGCAGAGTTAGCACTACAGTATAGCAGAACATGTTAAGTGGATTTAGGATTGTATGTAAGATGAATATTACAATATACAATGAAGTATTGTCTTTATAAAAAAAATACTTCAATTGGTACTGAAAATGAGCTACTGGAGGGCTGTCAATCTTCAAAATATCCGTAACGTGAAGCAGGAAAAAAAGTGCAATAGTTAAAATCTACTGGGAGCAAACTTTGCAGCTGGAGAAAAGGGTCACAGCTGATGATGAACTTGGATGTGGCACCAGGACACAGCTGGAGAGACCTCGAAGAGTGGTAAAATGATTTCAATATGAACATGTCAGACATTAAAGAGTCAGTGCTGATGTCAATTAGTCATCAGGAAACGAGAAAAATTAGAGACATTGTCAAAAAGCGTACCAGAAATTATTCACATTGAGGGATTTAAACTGCTTCAACAACTTCTATTAAAAAAAAAAAAAAAGATGGAGGTTGGATGCTTTATTTGAATACCTTCATATCTGGAGAAAAGAAAGTACTGAATGTTTCTCTTATGCATGCGCAAAAACATCAAAAGAATCTAAAACCACACATTTTTTGAACATTGTATGAGGGAAAACTGCTTAGTGAAGTAGTAGGTTCTTCATCTCATGAAATAACCAAATCGAGTGATTTTTGTTACAAGTGGGAATGAATCAAGTGGCAAAAGCAGGAGAAAAGGACCTCCTCTGCAGCTGAGCTATTTCCCACATGGCCTGTAAATTCTACCCATTCATGTTGCTCTGTACACTGCTTGGGCATATTGCTTCACTTGGATCCTTCTGGGAGGCAGTGAATGGTGGAAAAACCTTAAGATAATGACCTCTTACTTATTCCTCTTTCTTCTGTGAACATAATAAAGGAGGTAGATTATAAACAAAGTTTCAAGCAAGAAGTCTTATGTCTGTTCTCACATCCTTAGCTCTCTTGCTGTTAGTTTGTATTAGTGACATGAGATTATATTTGAGAAGACAAGGATCTGAATACTGATGACTTTTAGTAACCAACGCTCCACATCTGGCAAAGTAACCACAGCAGAAAAGTAAGGCAATGGGATTGTGAATCACCTGCATCCATTTTAGCACTTTTGTTATTCAAAAAAAGACCACTGGTCTTGTTCATAACTCTGCAGAAGGTCAAAAAAACCCAGAAGTCCTCATCTGGTGAGTTCTAAAGGTTGAATTTAGATATATAGATGATTGTTTTAGAACTGCGGGAGTTGGTTAGAAATGCTGAGACACAAAAAGTCTGGATGTCTAGAAACCCAGCTAGTGTTTCAACCCCTGGAGATGCCCTTGGGTTGGGTATTTTGCAGTTGGCAGACAACAGCCTTTTAAATGATGATTAGACCCCGTTTATTCTTGAAGGTAAAATCCAGCAATATACCATTTGAATGTTGATAACTCCTAAATCAATTCTACACACCTCCTTTTGAATAGACAGTCAGATGTCAAAGCTGTCCCCTGACAGCTTGTTAGAATCATGGGGAGATTGATGGAGCTTCCATCAGACCAAAAATTTTAATTGGATTTGGGAGGTGGTACTGAAAGGTACAGTACTAGAAGAATCTGTTCTTGTAATTGCGGTGTGATTATGTGGATGGATGAAGTCAGAAGAAGGGGATGCAAAACTTCAGGGAATTTAAGTAATGCGCGTATTTGGCATGACTAGATTTTCAAGTGCTTCAGAGGTGGTGGTGTATAGATTTAAAGGTGAGCAAACTGAGAGTCTGCGTCCTTGTTATGAAGTGTTGGTACTGGCTTTGGTCTTAGGCATGCTTTATGCTGATCATTCAAGTGTGTGGTTTGGAGTTGCTGAAAAATCACGTTTCTCTTGTGTTAAGAAAATTTTGAAATTGAGTACTGCAGTCCGTAGTGTTCTGGATAAAACATATGTTGATATCATATGTACTTTAGAGTCTTCTTTTGCGCAGTGTTCATCATTGGAGGATAGCAAGTTATTAATAGTCCTTGCAATAGATTTTAATTGGATGATTGTGGTACTTTAGACTCAGTGTCTGCTGTTTCTTTCTAGTACTGGTGAGACACACCACCTGCTTTACAATTTACTGATAAGTAAACTGCATTTTTACAGCTTTTTTTGAGAACAGGAGGAAAAAACGCTTACGAAATGTTCATGAAGTATTGTTATTATCTATGCTCTACCTACTGTTAGCTGGCACTTTTCTTCCTGCTGTAACAATTTTACAGGCACTTTCTAGGTTTTGTTTTCTGTGCAGCATGCCCTGAAGGACATTTTGGTCAGAAATGGGAATAAACACTGAAAAACAGACTATATTTACCACCTCCTAATGATGGGGTTATTTTAAAGAATTGTTAACATAGTATGCTTTATGCTTTTTTCATTTTTCTGTGAAAAATGAAACTTAACCTAGAGGAATTTGTTCTGTTACTTAGTATTTACCCCTCTTCTGGCTGAGAATCTCACTATTTCCACTAAGTGATTGCTGTCTGAGAAGTCAATCCATGACTTCAGGCCTCATCAGGACCTTACTTCTGTCCTGTAGGATGACATACAGCAGAGCGTGTGGGTGGTCTGCCTGAGTCCATGGGCTTTAGCCAAGGAGTGCTGCACATCGTGTGGTTTTCTATGCAAAAAAATATGCATTTTTTTAAAACGTGGATCATTGTACTGTCAGTGAGCATGCACACACTCTTGGAGGATGCTGTTCCTGTAAGTGAGATGGCTGTTCCTGAAGAAAGAAGCCATTTGAAAAGAGCTCTGTTCTTCCCTCTCAATGAGCAGTAACAGGAAAGGAATGCACTCTTTGGCACGCTCTGAGGCACTGCTGAACTCTGTTGTTCCTGCCTACTTGGCAGTTTTGCTCTCCTTTCAGTCTTGTGAGAAAGCTGTACAGGCATACTGTGTTTGGTAATGTTCGTTTCAGACAGGATAACGAATGGTTATCCTGAGGATACCATTCCTCAGGGAGCAATGCACTATCATAAGTGAGCAAATTTCCATACAGAAGAGGCAGAGTTAATTTCTGGTTGAAGCAGGAGCAAAGGTACTGAAACTAAAGTTCATAAATTCATTTATTCAATACAATAAAACAAAAAATTAAGCCAGAGGTAAGGCATTACTGCCAGTGATTCTCAGTGGACTATGGCTCATTAGTTATTTTACGTTGCTTAGCAGGGTATATTTACTAGATATTTATCTAGAGAAAGCCAGATGCTTCAATGAGTCCTTTCTCTCTGTACAGACGTTTCAGTGTTCTTACCCATGTGCCTGTGCCCTGTTTGCGCTCTATGTGCTGTATACAGAACTGAGCACACATGCTTACTTTGATGAGAAAAAAAAAAAAGTTGGATTAATTCCAAATAAATTAGCACTCGTGGGCTATTTCAGACCAGTCTAGAAAATATTTCATCATGATTCACCCTATTTTTTCTAAATTTTTATGAGGCCAGAGATTGGAATCATAGAACTGAGGGCCAGGCCGCTTAGAAATGCCACATTTAAAGAATACAGTAGAAATGCTGTGACTATTCCAAGCACTCTATTGCAACACAGATTAAAATGACCTTTCCAAAAGGTCTTCTCATGTGCATCTTTCCCCAAGTACTTTGCTGCCTCTGATAATGAGCACATATGTCACACAACTGTCACACAACTACTGTGAAACTACTACACAACTACAGAAACTACTGTTTCTGTCACACAACTACTGGTGGAGCACAGCTGGAAAGTTCTTCATCAGCATGTAGCCTTAGGAATGGCATTCTGGATGCACTGAAAAGGTGGAAAAAGACCATGGCATAATTCACAAGAGATTGGGTGGGCTTCACCAGCAGGTATATATTTCCATTCTGACATGGGCCAGGGATGCTCTGGCATTGCACCTACCTGTTTGCAATGTGTGCAGTGCTCTGGTGGGGTCTGAATGATCCTTCCTTAAGTGATGTGCAAGTTAATAAATTACTGACACAGATAAATACATGAGTAATTTCTAACTTCAAGTCTGTCTATATTCCTACCATAGGAACTATCCATGATACTTTATAACATGATCTGTAGCTAAGTGTTGCATTTATAATAGCAACACAAGTAGGCAAATAAGTAGAAACACCCAAACTGATGTTGTCCTAGTGTTTCATGGCTTTCAGGAAATGTTGAGTTTGATTTAAAAAGATTTACTTGTTCTCCCTGTCATGGTGTTATGATTTTTGGTTATCAGTATTCCACACCATAACATCATGTAATGCGCTGGGGGGGGTTTGACTTCTGCCGAATGTTTGTCCGACGGAGAAGAACTACATTTCCCCAGGAGGCTTTGCGGTCAGCAAGGAGACAGAACTCTGTGCAAGGTCACCTGATGCTTCTTCTTCGCCTGCTCTTCGCCGTCTGTGCTTCGCCATCTGCACTTCGCCGTCTGCTTTTCTTCAGTCACTCAACTGGACTGCACTTCTCACCTCAGCACTGTGGTGAGGTCTATCTACAATTCAGACAGACTCTCTCTCTCTCACTGTATTATGCTAATACTATATTTAGTAAATCATTTGTTCCACCTCAGATTTTTGCTGTTCAAGTATTTTGGGGTCCCCTGTTTCCCTTTTCCGGAGGCACTGATCCACAGATCCCTCCACCCTGCTGGTCACGGAACCGGGCCGAACCAGCCCGTAAGCCATTGACAGCTACCTTTGTGTTTTAGGGGTTGACCCGATGGCTGTATGCTACCGTAGTGCTCTACAGGTTGACATTATGGCCGTGCCCTCCATAGAGCTCTACGGGTTGACCTGATTGCAGTTCACTCCCATAGTGCTCTACGGGTTGACCTGATGCCCTTGCGCTCCCATAGCGCTCTAGGGTTGACCTGACAGCCCTGCGCTCCATTAGAGCTTTATGGGTTGACCTGATGGCTGTGTGCTCCTTTCGAGCTTTATTAGACCTGATGGCCGTGAGCTCATAGTGTTCTTCGGGTTGACCTGATGGGCGTGAGCTCCCATAGAGCTCTACGGGTTGACCTGATGCCCTTGCACTCCCATAGAGCTCTACGGGTTGACCTGATGCCCGTGCACTCCCATAGAGCTCTACGGGTTGACCTGATGCCCGTGCGCTCCCATAGAGCTCTACGGGTTGACCTGATGCCCGTGCGCTCCCATAGAGCTCTACGGGTTCACCTGACGGCCCTGCGCTCCATTAGCGCTTTATGGGTTGACCTGATGGCTGTGCGCTCCTCTCGAGCTTTATTAGACCTGATGGCCGTGAGCTCACGTAGTGCTCTTCGGGTTGACCTGATGGCCTTGCGCTCCCATAGAGCTTTACGGGTTGACCTGATTGGTGTTGTCATGGTTCTATGTTTTGGGGTTTTTTTTAATTTTATTTTTTATTTTGGGTTTCAGTATTCCACATCAAAACATCATGTAGTGTATGGGGCATTGAAGTGTCACTGCCCCAATTCCAGGTACCTATCCTTGTACATTACAGAAGACACGGGATCTGGCCTTTCAGGGTAGGGGGGGCGCTCTCTTGCTGCCTTGCAGTGGGTGCTGGAGGTGCTTTCCTAGCCGTTCCAAGCTTTTCAGGTTTGACTCGGTCCTGGGAACTCTCTCTCTCTCATCTTGTCTGATTTATTAATCTCAATTTCAATTAAATTGTATTATATTTTGTTATCTTGTATTCCGGTATTATAGTAAAATAAGTTTTCCTCCATAGATTGTTGCTGTTCTTTTCCTCCCTTCCTTCCTTCCCATTTTTTCTGGGACTGGGGTGTGTGGAGGAATGGCTACGTGACAAAGGGCACATAAACATGATACAGCTCGCTGATCACGAGTTTGAGGATTACAGAACCCAGCTTGTCTAAATTGTTAACGTAGCAAGGACACAGGACATGGTGGATGCAAAGAAACAGAAGCAATATCTAAAGGAATGAAGAACAGGCATAAGGTGGGAGGGATTGGCATTCAGCTTTAAGCACCAATGATGAGCTCACTTTTGCACTATGTATGAGGATTATTAAGACATGTATAAAAGAGAATCGTTGGTAATCAATAAATGAGACTTGTTGATCACTCATATTGAGCGCCAGGTTCTCCTTGTTGCCACAGGGGTGGGGGGGAGGGCGGAGGCCAGTCGCCCCTGTCACGGACATCGATTGATCTGGTCAACTCCGTGACAGATTTTTGGCGCCCAACGTGGGGCAACTGCTTTTCAGCTTTTAGAACGAATCTCTTTTTCTCTCTGCTCTTAGAGAGCTTCAATAAGGAGCATTATCAGTAGTTCAGGTTTCTGTGCTGGAAAACCTGACCTTGAAAGATTAGGTGTACTGCCAGTGTTCTGGGATACTTGTAAACTTTGAGCACTACTTCGCCTGGGTAGTGCCTTCTTTCTTTTTTTTTCCCTCCTCTTGGTAGCTTCAATTCATTAACCCTTTCTAGCAAGCACCACCGATGAACCCACTCGTTATCGTGGGGGCGCTGTGTAAAGGATTTAAAGCAATGGTGTTACTCCCAACCTACTGGCCAATAATCCAGCTCACACTTATGTGCTGTGGAATTGCATCCGTATATAGCTACCTGAGGGCACTGATGGAGACACCTATATTTTACCTATATGCAATGTGGTACGATTTGAATTTTGACATTTACATCCCGGAAGGAATGGCTAATTTCACAAACAACTACATCCCAAATGGAGTAGCTAATTTTACAAACTACACGATGTTCAGACCAGTCTCCGGGTTTTCTTCTCGGTTTGTCAAACATTTTTTGAATCCTGAATTAATAGTCATGTTGGTATGTGTGTGATCAATTTTCCTGAATGTATTCCTATGCATTCGTAATAAGGGGAAGGAGTCTCCTCCAAAACTAGAGAATGATGACTGGCAGGGGATATGGAGAGGTTTAGGAAAGGTCTTAGAAGCATGGGGACCCGCAGTGTCATGGGATTTTACTCTTGAACACCCGTGGGATCCTGAGAAACTAAGCCAGTATTTGAGTCAGGGACGATGCGCCTTACATAAATCTAAGGAGGTACAACTTACTGGGGGTTTGGCTTGTGCTTACCGTGCCCTATATAATACCATTCTGGAGAGAGAGAGTTTCCGAGCTGAGATTCAAGCCAAAGGGGAAAATCCCCAAGTCAAATCTAATCAATTAAGGTAGACACCAGTAACAATACCAGTTGCTCCTGTGGAGGGCAAGAAATGGAAACGAGTGTCTTCGTGTCTTGAACGAAAAAGAGAAGAGGAGGAGGAGGAGGTGGAGGACTGCGCATCTCACCTCAGCCTTGTGCTGAGGCCTCTCCACCTTTCGGACATTCTCTCTCTCATTATATTTGATTCATTAGCTTCCATTCTGATTATATTGTATTATAGCGTGTTCTCTTGCATTCCGATAATATACATAGTGAATTAGTTTGTTTCTCCTCAGATCGGTGCCGCTGTTATTTAATTATTTTGGGGTCCCCTGTTTCCTTTTTTTTCCGGAGGCGCGGATCTGCAGATCCCTCCACCCCACTCGTCACGGAACCGGGCCAAACCAGCCCTTAAACCGTTGACAGGGGGCACAGGGTGGGGGGGGCAAAATTAATAAGGGGGGTCACAGGGTCGGGGGGGAGGGGGAGCTCAAGGGGTGGGGCACAGAGTGGGGGGGGTAAGAAGTGGAGAGGGGGCAGAAGGAATTGGGGGGTGCGGGGTGGAGGGGGCACGAAATTGTGGGGGGGGGGTCATAGGGTGGGGGGGTATGGGGGGCACAACGCATGGGGGTTGCAGGGGGGGCACAAAATTGCGGGGTGGGTACAGAGTGCGGGAGGGGCAAAATTAATGGGGGGGGCACAGGGTTGGGGAGGCACAGGGATGGGGCGGTCAGAAGGTGGGGGGGCACAGGGTGGGGGGTGTTCAAAATTGGGGGGGGGTACAGGAGTATGTATGGGGGGAAGGTCTGGGGGGGTTAGTATGGGGACATGGTGGGGATCTGTATGGGGGGGTCTGCATGGGGGGGTCTGTATGGGTGGGAAGGTCTGGGGGGGTCTGTATGGGGAGGGGTCTATATGGGGGGGTCTGTATGGGGAGGGATCTGTATGGGGGGGGGCATTGGGGCTTTGTAGGGGGAGCAGCAGGAGCCCTCTAGGGAACCTTGATGGGGGGGGAGGCTTTAAATATCCCCGGGGCGATCTGTGAGAAGCCAAGGAGCATCTATAGGGAGCTGGGGGGGCCTAGCAAGAGGGCGTTATAAATTCTAGCCCCCCCCTCCCCTTTTCCACCCCAGCCCCCCTTCCATGCTGCTGCCCCTGCTGCTGGCCCCCCCTGGATACTATGGAGGTGACGCGGCTCCGCGGCGTCTCACTGAGCAGTGAGTGACCCCCCCCGAGCCCCCCCACATGAGGACACCCCTCCTTAACCCCCCCCAGACCATCACTTCTGAGGAATCCCAGCCTTTCACCTGCCTGGACGGTTCCTCCACCATCACCTTCAAGTGGGTCAACGACGACTATTGCGACTGTCGCGACGGCTCTGACGAACCTGGTGAGCCCCCCCCCCGCTCCCTCCCCTCCCCCAGAAGCAGTCTGCAGGGGCTTTGACCCCATCCCCACAATGGGGGAACCCCACCGGGTGGCCCCCCCACACCCTGTGCCCCCCCATCCCCAAAGCTCTGTGCCCCCCCCCAGAATTTTGCACCCCCCCCCCGCACCCCCCAATGTCGTGTGCCCCCCCTCACCTGCTGACCCCCCTATTCCTTGTGCCCCCCCCACTCTATGACCCCCCGTGCCCTTTGCCCCCCCCCACCGTGTCCCACCCCACATCCTGTGCCCCCCCCACAGTATTGTGCCCACCCGCCCTGCACCCCCCTGATGACCTGTGCCCCTCGTCACCTTCCACCCCCCCCCACCCTTGCCCCCCCTCCCCCCGACCCTTCTCCACCCCAACACCCTTGGCCCCACACCCTGTGCCCCCCCCACACACAATTTTGTGCTCACCCGCCCTGTGCCCCCCCTCACCTTGCAAACCCCCCAATCCCTCTGCAGCCCCCCACCCTTCACCCCCACCCCACCCTTAGCTCCCCTCTCCACCCTTCACCCCCCCACACACATCCTTAGCCCTCCCCTCCCCCCATCCTCTGCCTCCCCCCCACACCCTGTGCACCCCATCAATTTTGTGCCCCCCCCGCCCTGCACCCCCCCCTCCTCAGGGTTGTCCTCCCTGATCCCCCCCTTCCCCCCACCTGAGGGACCTCAGCCTGCCCCAATGGCCATTTCCACTGCACCAATGCTGGGTACCGACCCCAGAACATCCCCTCTGCCCACGTCAATGATGGCGTCTGTGGTGAGTGGGGGGGTCGTTGTGGGTTTTTTTTGGGGGGGGGGAGGGGGGGTGGGATCAAAGTGTCCCTTGGGGGTTAATTTGGGGGTCTGGAGGGGCTCTGAGGCCCACAAAGCTCTGTGTGGGGTGGAGGGGGGTATGGAGAGGATGTGGGGTCCTTGTGGGGTGGGGGCGGTCCTTGGGGGGTGGTGGTTGAGGACATTTGGGTCTCTTGGGGGGCGGGGGGGGACAGGGCAACATAACGAAGTGTTCCTGGGGGGTTAATTTGGGGGGCTGTGTAGGGGATGGGGGGTCCTGGAGGGGCACTGAGATCCTCTGTGTGGGGTGGAGGGGGGTGTGGGGGTCCTATGTGGGGCGGGGGGGGTCCTTGGGGGCTGTGGTTGAGGGTTTAAGCTCCCCCTCAGGAACCCGAGACCCTGGAGGTGAGTGAGAGGCTCTGGGGAATGGAAGACCTCCCTGCAGTCAGGGAAGAGGTGGTCCGGGAGCGCCTCGGCAGCACCAACGTTCACCAATCCATGGGAGCCGATGGGATGCATCCACGGGAGCTGAGGGAGCTGGCAGAGGTGATTGCTGAGCCGCTTTCGGTCATCTTTGGGAGGTGTTGGAGGACGGGGGAAGGTGCTTGAAGACTGGAGGAGAGCCAATGTCACTGCGGTCTTCAAAAAGGGCAAGAAGGAAGAATGTCACTGCGTGGGGGGGTTTTGTATGGGGGGGGGGTCTGCACAGGGACATGGGGGGGTCTTTATGGGGCTGGTCTGGTCTGTATGGGGATATGGGGAAGGGATTTGTATGGGGACATGGGGAGGGGGTTTGTATGAAGGAGGTCTGTATGGGGGGGAAGCTGGGCAGGGGGTCTGTATTGGGGAGGGGGTCTGTATGGGGGGGTCTGCATGGGGATATGGAGGGGGTCTGCGTGGGGGGGGTCTCTATGGGGGAGAAGGTCTGGGGGGGTTTTATGGGGAGGAATCTGTATGGGAGGGACATTGGGGCTTTCTAGGGGGAGCAGCAGGAGCCCTATAGGGAACCTTGGGGGGGGGGGGAGGGGGGCTTTAGATATATAATATATATATTATTAGATACATAGATAGATAGATAGATAGATAGATACATAAGATCATAGTTAATTCTGAAGGCATATGCCTTTAATGCCACAGGATCTAAGTTAATGCTGAAGGTATATGCCTTAATTCCATAGGGTCTAAGCTAATTCTAAAGGCAAAAGCCTTTAATGCCATAAGATCTAAGTTAATTCTGAAGGCATATGCCTTTAATTCTATAGGATCTAAGTTAATTCTTTTGGCATGTGCCTTAATTCCATAAGATCTAAGTTAATTCTGAAGTTATATGATTTAATTTCACAGGGTCTAAGTTAATTCTTAAGGCATATGCCTTAATGCCATAGGGTCTAAGTTAATTCTAAAGGCATATGCCTTAATTATATAGAATCTAAGTTAATTCTGAAGGTATATCCCTTTAATTACATAAGATCATAGTTAATTCTGAAGGTATATGCCTTTAATTGCATAGGTTCTAAGTTAATTCTGAAGGCATATGCCTTTAATTCCATAGGGTCTAAGTTAATTCTGAAGGCATATGCCTTAATTATATAGGAAATAAGTTAATTCTGAAGGTATATCCCCATAATTACATAAGATCATAG
This sequence comes from Tetrao urogallus, assembly GCF_951394365.1. NCBI lineage: Eukaryota > Metazoa > Chordata > Aves > Galliformes > Phasianidae > Tetrao > Tetrao urogallus. The sequence continues at coordinate 95,751 of NW_027638856.1, read as the reverse complement.
TTAATTCTGAAGGCATATGCCTTTCATTCCACAGGATATACGTTAATTCTGAAGGCAAATGCCTTTAACGCCATACGATCTAAGTTAATTCTGAAGGCATATGCCTTAATTCCACAGGGTCTAAGTTAATTCTGAAGTCATATGCCTTAATTCTATAGGATCTAAGTTAATTCTGAAGGCAAATGCCTTTAATTCCATAAGGTCTAAGTTCATTCTGAAGGCATGTGCTTTTAACTCCATATGGTCTTAGTTAATTCTGAAGGCATATGCCTTTAATTCCATACGGTCTAAGGTAATTCTGATGGCATATGCCTTAATTCCATACGGTCTAAGTTAGTTCTGCAGGCATATGCCTTTAATTCCATAGGGTCTAAGTTAATTCTAAAGGCATATGCCTTAATTCCACAGGATCTAAGTTAATTCTGAAGGCATACGCCTTTAATTCCATAGGATCTTCGTTAATTTTGAAGGCATATGCCTGATTTAAATTTAAATAAATATATTATTTGTTTATGTATGCCTTATTAAATGTAAATAAATATGTTTATATTCATATGCCTTAATGAAATGTAAATAAGTATATTATATTATAGTATTTACATAATATATAAATAGACGTTTTTGTGTGACTCTACCAATAAACAATGTTGTGATCGGGCAGTGAGTTGGAATGCTTTTCTGTGACTTACGTTCTCATTTGATCTCTTTAGTTTTCTGTGTAATCAATGATGATACAATTGCTATAATTTGGAAATATACAAGAGAGTTTGGCGAAGCAGGTTATGACACCAAAAAGAATAGATAAAGGGCTTACCCTTATCCTGGGCTCACTGCAGCACTGCACAGGAGGGATCTCCAAAGGAGACTCTTCGCCGCTGGCTGTCAGCTCTTCAATGGGGTCCAGGAGAGGCGCAGCCAGGCTCCATCCCTCCCAGCAGCGCATTGCCTTCACTGTGCTCCCAGGGCTGATCAGCGCTCGCCTCAGGTGATCGACCAGAGGTTCAGGCTGTGATTCAGCAGCTCCCATACAGCCTTCACAGTAAGATACCTCGTGGAATCAGCATTTCCACTACAACGGTCTAGGCTCATCGATCCTTGAGCGCTGGCCAAGCAGGTGGCTTCTGCCAAATGCTTCTCCCACTGCTTTAATGTTCTTCCCCGCATTGCCTTCCACATCGTTTCAACAACCCACTGCACCGTTGGATTTTACCTGCAGCTGGTGCATGCAAGGGAATAGGAGATAAGCCCACTGGATGCCAAGATCTTGGGCCCAAATATTTGCAAGGGAACTTTCAAAGTGTGTCCCCCCGTCTGACTCAATTCTTTCACTGTAGAGAAGACCTAAAATATTCAATCCAGCCACTGTTTTGTGTGCACCTATCTATCTATCTATCTATCTGCTCCATTCCATTTCATCTTACCCATAAGTCTTGTTAAGCACACATGTAGAAAGCAGGGTTGTTCAGCTGTGCCCTTCCCCAGGTCACTCTGCTCTCCTCAGACCCCCAGCTCTGTCCCAGAAGCATCTTTCATCAGCCCTGCCTAGAAAGAGCTGCCTGCTTTTGCAGCACAAATGGACTAGTTCATGGTGAACTCCCGGCTTCCTCATGCCTGGAACAACTCCATGGGCCTGCTCAGCCATCTGCACCAACCCTGGATGCTGTTTGTCTCCACAAACAGCACCCCTACCACCGCATCTTCTTTCCAGAGGTATGTTCCCCCATCTCCGACTAAGAGAGTGAATCTGCTCTGGATCTTCTCCTTATACACAGCAAACGGAATGCCAGAGCAGCACCAGAAGGGAGAGTCCAGTTTGTTTTCTGCTCCAAAGCCACGCTCGGGATACAGCTGGGACTCCTGTGCTTGTTGTTAGCTACAGAGAGGCAGGGCTTTGTTCCAGAAGAGCCACCCAGCTCCACGCTGGGCCTGCTTTTCTGACAGCTCACGAGAACTTTTGAGCCCTGGGCTATTAGGACCAGCAGTGCCCAGCAGTGTAGATGCGTGCCTTGCTTGAGCGCACGGCAGATGCTGGCCTTGCACAATGGTGCTTCAGCACACACCCACCAGGATGGAGCAGCTTGATGCTCTCTGGCACACGTGAGCCTCTGCCTCCTGCAGGCCGTATTTCCGATGGCTGCATGCTGCTTTGCTCTGCTCTGTACTTATGGCCTGTGGCTGGGCAGAAGTCCTGTCTGCATGGAGTGGTATTTCCATTACTTTCTAAGCATTTTCTCTCAGCAAAATTTCTGTTAACTGCTTCTGAGCACACTGTGTTACGAAGCACAGTCCCCTTCGGATTGATTTCAGCTTTGCTAGAATAATGTTAATTATGAAGTCTTCCTGTCGATTTATAGGAGGAAGTGTTTGGGGAGTGCTGTGGTTTTCCCCATGTGGTGCTGATGGGTCAGAGTGAAGACATCATGCAAGAGTAACACAGGTGTGTCTGAAATGTTGCTGGAGGCAGCTACATGCAAAGACAGCATCAGAGCTGAAATCAGGGGGTGCAGATCTGAGAGGGGAATGCTTGAAAAGTGGCTATCTGATCAAGTATCTGTGCATTTGGTTTAAAACTACGCCCCACTTTGTATTCTCTGATTCTAGGCATGGACAGAGACCACATTACCTCCAATTCCTCCCCCGGAATGACGACAAAGCTTTGCTCTCACAAAGCAGCTGGCTTCAGCCCCATGGGTTGCCTGCAGCCTCCGATCTGCAGCAAACATTCTGCTGCCAGAGGACACAGCAGAGCCAGCTCTACTCATTGCAGCAGATAGAAAAACATCTCCGCGCTCTTTTGCACTGCTTTCAGAAATGTTAGCTAGGCTAACTACTTTTTGTAGACAGGAACTGGCTTATCCAATGGTGAGTCGTCACCTGTGACTGTTTCAAATAAAGAAGATCTTTTAAATCTGTTTTGCAAACTGACAATAAAATCCTATTTGAGCTTTTGTACAGTGGAATGGCTGCTTGTGCTCTGCCTGCCCAGTCCTGCAAACTGCACCTGCACCCACCGCCTCATCCACTTACCTTACCATCATAGCAACATTGTTCAGTGTTTCTTCCTCCAGTCAGAAAGGTACTTCAACACCTTCATTAAGCAGGAGCTTAGTGAGACTGTGATTTACTTTGTGTTCTCCTGGTGCTAGGGCATCAGTAAGCAGAGCACCGTGCAAACAAGTCCCCCGCAGTTCGAGCAGGATGGCGCCCACAGCAGCTTTGTCTCCTGGAGGCAGGGACAGATGCATCCAGGTGTGAGGTAGGGGAGGGGTGGAACAAGGGGTGGGGGAGGGAGAGGAGGAGGAGGATGGGACAAACGTGCCATTCATCTTGCACACCTTCCATTATTCGTGAAAGGTTGCGAGCTGGAGAGACAAGCTGCAGATACACAATTGATCAGTTCGCTCTCATGAAACGCTCCTCCATCTTCAGTTACTCTGTCTCACTTCCACGGCCACAGCATCCATAGCCCACAGGATCGGGACATCGGGGCCCTAGATACTCTGAGAGTTCATTCAGTGCAGAAATAGAAATGACAGCTGCTGTAGGTTAGCAGTGTGTGCTGCCCTAGGCAGAAATAAGTCTCTAGAGAAATCAAGACACAACGGCTATTGCTTCACAATCACCTGGAAAGCATAAAATCTGGTAATTCACCAAGCGCAGTATAGTGCGTTAAACAGAGAAGTGCAGGAGTGGGAAACAGTTCTGGGCTGATCCAGCTCTGGGGAGGAGGGCATCACTTGAACGTAACAGCAACAAACCAACAAACAGAAGAATAAAATAGAAAAATTTGCCTTGCTTGCACACAGAACGGAGCAGAGTGATGGAGAATTTTCTTTTCACACAAGATCAATGGACGAGCAAGAGACGAATAAGAGGCAGCAGCCTGAGTGACGGCTGGGCACAGACAAGTTCCCCTGCTGCTGCTGGTGGCCGGAGCCCATTTCCAGGAGGAGCAGCCAGGAGATGTGCTGAGCTGGGAGTCAGACCTGCTGGAACCTGGGGGTTGAAAGCAAGAGTTGAGATGGTGCACCAGCTGTGCTGTGCTTCTTTGGGAAAAGAGGCATGAAATTAAAGTTAGATTCCCCAGGAGAACACAGGAACCACGTGAAATTCATTGTAACACAACTTCAAAAGCATCACAGATGAAACATCTGTGGATCACGGGTTTATTTTTAATGACACAGCTCTGGAAAACAGAAGTTACTTTTTTGATACAGCATACATTATGTACCTTAATTTAAAAGGATCTGTGAAGGTACGCTGCATAAATATTATTGTGAAAAGATGTTTATTTCTCAGAGATTAACTTTGTCGTGTTTTTTTTATTCAGCCAATTAAGTAAAAAAAGTATAGATGAGCATCATAACAGTTCCCCTTCCAGATTACCTCACTGTAACTACTGCAGCCGGAAGAGGAAACCGAGCCACGCCTCCTCAAAGGTTCAGCAGCTTTGACAATAATGCCATTCATCATCTCAGAATGAAAACCTCACCTCACTCACACGGACGCTGTGCAGTGCTTTGGCAATGGAGCAGCTGGTTCTGCTTTGGAACAAAACTGTTGTATGTAATGCCAGACAGTGGGAGAGCAATGCATGCCCTGATGGCACTGCACAGCCAAAGCACTGCATGACATTGCTGAGATGCACACATACCCACATGCACCTGCAGACACACGTCCAAGTTCCCGTGTAGATACACTGTGCGCGTCCAAAAGCAACACTGGAAAACTGCAGCAGTTAATTATATTTTTTAAACACGTAAACTTGTAATAGTTTGACCTCATTACTACAGGATTACTAATTAAGTTTTCTGCAGTGCAACTCAATACGATGCACTGAGTGCAGACAAGTTCAGGTTTTGCTACCAAGGAGACTAATTTTGGATTTCATGGGAAAGGACCAAACACAGGATCACCACAGCTCTGGCAAAGCACAAACAAACCTGTTGCCACGTGCATGCGAACAAATGAGGACATTTCTGTTTGTATTTGATTTGTTTCACGCACTGCTTCAGAAATGGCTAGCTTAACTGCTTGCACTCATGCTCATTTTGATACGCTTCAACAAGCAACCAATCTGTAAACCATTAACAGGCTGAACTACAAAAAAAGGGGGCTCCTGTGTTTCAAGGTGAAGAACCCACTGACTGAGCTTCAAACCACATTCATGTCCTGTGAGAAGAACTGTTCCAGGTGGCGTGTGAAGTTCTCTGGGAAAAGTCCTTTACAACCATTCACATCTCTGTGCTGAAGCCACTCAGATTCCTTAATGCCTGTCAAGCAGCCTCCTGAAAGAGAAAAGACAGAGCATCTTCAGGGTCAGCTCTCTCCCATTCTTTCTACATACTCCAGGCCTGGAGAAGTTTGAGAGTCACATGGCTAAAAGAAGTGGTGATTTGTTACACAGCACACTCTGATTTTGCACAGATTGTTTTCTCTGTTCTGCCATGGTTTTGTGAGACTGTGAGCACATTAGATGGCCTTTATCCCACCTAACCTCCAACTGAACTGAACATTGGATCATCAGCCTCTGGAGTCATCCAGTGTCACAGCAAACCTGCATTTGTGCAAATGCACGTGGAGATGTTTTCAAAGTTCTCACAGCAATATTGGGATACTTACACAGTAAGAGCACAGCAGTGTGCTAGAATCATTATAGAATGCCACAGATGAGGAGAAAAATCCATGTTTTCATCTGATTATTTTTTTCTGAGAGTTCTTTTCTCTCGTTCCTGTATTGACAGTCAGAAGAAATAACAGTTCTTGTTTTCTCTGCCTTCACAATCGCTAGAAACTAAAAGTCAGTTGATACTCAACAACCTTTTCCAGAAATTCCTGGAAGCTTCAGCCTAAGCCAGATCTTGACGTGCAACGCTGCAATCCAAATCCATCAATCCAAAGGAAGATTTCTTACTGGAAAGTGCTGGTTCTCCTAAGTGCTATCCATTTCACCTGGAATAAAACCCACGCAGTATTTTTGCAGTGATCAGCCTATTTTCATCTCACCACATGGCTAACTCTGTGCTTTGTTCCTTTTAAGAACAGGAGTCAGAGTAAAGTGATGATTAGCAGGGAATTTCTAATGCTGATTCATTATTATTCTACAGACAGTACAGAGAGAGATGGAGTAACTGGCAGCACGTTTTTGAAGCTCACCTTTTGGAAAACCTGAGGTGGGGGAACTGAAGTTTTCTACCATGGACAGAGTAGATTCTGCTCAGGACTGAAGTTGTAATGGATGATGACTTCAACTCAATAATTACGGATGAAAGTTGGAGTCACTGGCTGGGATGAGTTGGCTTTGCACAGGGAGCACAGGCTGACAGCACTAGCTATCTCAGAATGATGGTTTTAGATCAATTTTGCAGGAGGAAAAAGAACCAAGATCAAATACTCTCTGAAATCAACAAATTATCCGGTAAAAGAGAAAAATTGAGTTCTAGGTGATGTGAAACACGAAGGGCAAATATGCAGTAGTAATACAGATATGAGCAGAGCGATCTCAGCAACATGAATACATGGAGCTTTATTTTCTCCATCACTGCACACAGTTCACTCCAGTGAACGCTAATGGGATTTGGATGCACACCACAAGAGAAAAACAACCAATGGATTCACCAAGGGAAGGTTATATAGATTTAATACAAAACATGATAAGAAAAAATAACTGAGGACAGCCTATTTTTATATCCTTAGAGTAGGTTCTGCAAATACTGACAATGAAATCAGCTCAACAGCCCAAGAGGTGAGACACAGCACAGTTTGAGTAAGCATAAGAGCATCTGTCCCTACAAAATAACAAAGTGTCCCAGTGAAAAGGAAAATAAAATAATCTTTTATTCAGAAACAACAGTAAAAAAGAATCAGAAACCAAAGCAATTACTTGTCTCTTGTATTAAGAGAGAGTTCAGCTTAGATAACAAACAGTCTCTGGCTCTCCAAACACGCGCTGACAGCATTTGGGCATGTTTGAAGAACTGCTCTTCATTCGGAGCAGAGACCTGGCTGTCTCACTGTGCAGGTCCAGAGCCCAACCTCCCAGCCCCCAGTTCAATGGGATGCTTTTCATCAACACTTCCTGCCACTGCAGCCACAAAGTGGCTCGTACGAATTGTACAAGATGGGCTGCTCTTAAAGAGGAGCTAAAAAATTCATTCACTTGACTGCAAATCAATAGAACGTGTGGAATTAAATCGTTTAAAAATTAACCTGAAACACGCTGTTAAGACAAAATAAAACATCTTAAATGACACTGAACTGTTGGGTTCTTGCACCAAGGACAAAGCGATTGCTGGTGCAGCTCAGGAGCACAGCTGTGTGAGGCTCAGGTCCCAAGAGGCACACAGGACATACAGGAACACCTCTGTGCCATTGGGCTGCAGGACAGAACTGTTGGTGTGCAGTCTCAGTGCTCTCTCTGGGCAAATGCATATTTCCCCAGATCTCCATGTAAAACTCTGAACATGTGGGGAAATACAGTCAGTTCTGACCCAGTGTTACAACAAAATGATAGCAGGATGCACAATTTGTAAGCCATCTTCTGTATTCAGCCTGTGTCTGTATGTAAGCCTGTATAAAATTCACTACAAAGCAACATAAAAGAGCCCTAAAAAAATGAACCGAAGTTGGATCCTGCTGGCAGTACATACCTGGGACTTCAGCTTAGTTAGCTGTGCTGCTTGGTCACAAATCAAACCAAGTAGAAGGGCAAAATAAGAATGTTGGTCTTTTCTAACAGTAAAGACGTTTTGAACCAACATTTCAAATTAACTCTAAAGAGTGAGAAGGAAACTGAGACAAAGGGAAACATTAGCAAAAGAAATAACTAATCACGTTGTTGTTACCTGATCAGCTGTGGTCTCAGAAGGAATTACTAGTGCCATATCCCCTCCATTTAAACTAAGCTCATCACCGTTAGCTGCCTCCAAATCATGCAGAACTTCAACCTAAAGGAAATACCATATGTACAGAAATGATCAAAACAGAGACACTGTGAAAAAAGAAAAATGTGCTCTTTCACTTCTTTCTTTATGGAAATATATGGCCATCGACACGTACGTTCAAGCTGTTCATGTTCACATCAAAGTTTCTAGTCACAGTTTATGAAACAGGTACAGCTTCAGTAAATCTTCCTGAAACTACTGAAAGAAACCAAACCTCCTTTCCCAAGGTTGCAGAATCCCACAGGTGCTGCCTCTTGGACAAGTCCTGGTCCATTATTCCTACCGTGCAAGGAACTTGCCTTCATTTCCCACTATCATGCCTAGACCTCAGGAGAGGGATGGCAGGATTTTGCTAATAAGCTTGGAAAAGAATCACAGGAAATGTCCCTTCAGACCCTTCCTTATGCTGTCTGCTGGATGCTGTGATTGATGTAAGCATCCCTGGAAATTAGAGTACAGCACCAGTTTCAGTACAGGATAAAAGAAGTTAGCAATGGGAACCACAGCTCCTGTTTGTCCTGGAAAGAACTCCCATTCACTGGCAGATAGGAATGCCAAAAACATCTCTCTGTCAAAGAGGTGATCATTAAAACATTGTGGGGTTAGCACACTGTCCTGAACAGACCATTTAACTAAATAGCTCTTCCTCCTGAAGAGAGGCACTACCCTAGTTTTCTCAAAGCACAGACAGTTCCGTGGTCACTGCAATAATGAAACAATACAGCATCGAGAACCAGATGGCAGTCGTGCATTCTGCTGCTTCTTATTTACGTTTGACTCAAGGAAGCGTGACAAAAAACAAGAGATGAACAACAGATGAGCAGGTCTGCACCAAAACTGCACAATTCTGGTCACTCTAACCTTAATGCCATTCTCACTGTTTGCTGAAAATCTTGACCAGTGACCTTGGATCAGAAGGAATGGCATATTTATGGAGTGCTATGGGACTAACTAGTCTGAAGTATGCAAACGACAGCAGGAAGCACATAAAGTTCATCTAGCCTCAAGGAGCGTTTCTCCTGCTCACTGATTCTGAAGTGAAGGAACCTTGAGAACCAGGAATCTCTGTGGCTCTTACCAGCCAAGGAGAGGATTTCCCTGCAGCTTCATTAAGCTTTTCTGCCTGAATACCCTAACAGTTCGTCGGGACAGCAATACTAAGGACATGAAAGGACACTTCAACTTCATTACAGTGAATTGTTGAAGTCCCACAGATTTCAACAGGGCTGGAACTTCCTCTACAGATTCTCAGGCCAGAAAAATGCCTTTTTGGTACTGTTAGCAAACGATCCTATGATACTGCTGACTAAATCCCTGGCAGTGGAATTTTACTTAAAAGATTCACTGTCAGTACTGATTTGGCGAGATGAAAGGAGACCTCTAATGACTCTTACAGCTACAGAGGGATATAACCAGCAAAATCCAAGTGCAGAAAATATGTTTCTCAAAATTCATGTATGGAGAAAAAACAACCAAAGGTTGGGTGAGTGCATGTGCATGCAAGCACGTGGCTGTGAAACCAGGCGTCCTTTGGCCTCAGTAAACCATCGCAATGACTCAATTTTCACAGAAGCTAGATGTGAAAAGATGTCTAAAAGAACAGCAAACAAGTAGACCTTAAAGAGAAAGCCCGGTGGCATGTCAGAAGCTGTGCCTCCTGCTGACGCAGGCTGATCTTGAGAAGGTGCAGTCTGCACTTCTTCAGTTGGTTCCTGCTCACTTCCAACTTGGCAAGTTTCACTGTCAGTGCCTGAGTGCCCATCTCTGCTGCAGCATCTTCGGACTCGTTCATCATGACATCATGTTCTTCTCCTTCCCCTTCGTTGTTCGATGCTGGCTCCATTACTACTGAAGGGATGCTGCTGACCTTTTCCTAGAAAAGAAATAAGATACAACAAAAGCACCACAAGAGTATTTCCTACTTTATTTCAAGTTGAAAAACACGTTTCTTTACTTCTGCTGCAGGTGGGATTCTTACCTCAAGACAGAGATCAATAATTGTGCAGAAAAGTCAAAGTTCTAAGAGCTTAGAGGAACACAAGGTGCAAAGCAGAAGTGACCTGGACCTCTTTCAGGGCTGTCCCAGTGTCCGGTGTGAAATCCATCACACGCTAGAGCACCTTCAGGACTGAGGGAGGTTGTTGCCAAGAGCCATGGCACACATTACTGTGCAAGACTTACTATGGGATGTTTAAGGGAGAAAGCAAAAGCAGCGGGTGGGTTGAGGTGACACCTCAAGTCATCGAGAGCGACCAAGGGACTCATTTTATGGTGCAACAATACAGCGCTGGGCAGAAGAAAATAACATCGAATGGCGATTGCACCTGCCATATAATCCAACGGGGGCAGGCCTCATCGAACGTTATAACGGTATTCTTAAGGCTGCCCTGAAGACAGACTCCCAGTCCCTGCAGGGGTGGACAAAAAGACTGTATGAAACCCTGCGGGACCTGAAAGAAAGACCTCGAGACGGCAGACCCAGTGCCCTGAGAATGTTGCAGACAACATGGGCCACCCCGCTTAGGATCCAAATTACGGGCACTGATCATCAGGTAAGACCCCAGATTGGTAACAAAAATAATCCTCCGCTCCCTGCCCCTGAGAATTTAGATCCGGGTACCCATAAAATGAAATGGCCCTGGAAGGTGCAGGTAGGACCCGAATGGTGTGGCCTACTTGCACTTTGGGGGAGACTATTGGAGGTGGGAGGCTCAGCAGTCCCTCCAGTAACAGGTACATGGCCTACTGATACTGTGGTCAACACTCCGATCTTTATTGCTAAAGGGACCCCCATCGTGTCCCTGTGGCAGATCAGGACACCTCCTTTGGTGCCTGATATCGTTACGCACCGCAGACCAGAAGGTGTGGTACAGGCGGCCAGGACGTGCCCCAGTACAGGCGGAAGTGTTGACCCAGGATAGAAATACGGCCTGCATCTCGCCCTGGAGAGCAGACCTTCCCCTCCGGGTACCTCTGAAACATCTGTGTTACCCCCCGTGAGTCTGTGAGCCTTCAGGATCACTGGAAGGAACAAAATGCCATCAAGCGTTCCAGTGTTGCTGTCAGATCACGTACAACACCCGGCGACGGTCTGCATGGGACTGATGGAACATAGCACGGACCTGCACCTCAGGACCTCATGCCTCCAGTCACATCATCGAGCACTGGCCCATAGAAGAGTATGGACATCCACTGATCGCCACTCGTCTTGAATTGTACCAACACACATCACGATAAAACTGTGTAAGTGTCGCGATATAGAGGATCTCTGAAAAGGGAAAGCCTACCCTTTAGTTAACCTGACCATGGTTCACGCTGTGAAGGGGTGGAGCGTATGGGAACTGCTGAGTCACGGCCTGAACCTCTGATTGATCACCTAAGGTGAGCAACAAGTCAGCCAGAGAAGCACAGGTGAAGGCAATTCCTCCTAGATCCAATGAAGAGCTGCATACCAGTGGGAAAGAATCTCTTCCGGAGATTGCCTCTAGTGGAGTTTTGTGGGTGAGCCCAGCATAAGGGTAAGACTTTGATTAATTCCCTTTTGTTATCATAGTCTGCATTGCCTAACTCTATTCTTTATTTTGTGATTATAATATCTTAATATACACAGGTGAAAGTGCAAGAGGGCTGCAAGCCCTCCAGCAGGGTCTGCCAGGGCTGCAAGCCCTCCAGCAGGGTCTGCCAAGTCCCTCTGCTCTCTGCAGTGACACACAGAGCAGAGCAAAGCCCACCATTTTGCAGCATGTGAAAGCTGGATCCCTGGTGGCAATAGAAGTGGTTGTTGGGAGATGCTGGGAGATAGACACTGAAGCTTGGTGACCTGCAGGGAAGGGATAAGGAGAAGCAGAGAAATGGCTGCCTCCCCTCAGCATTCTGACCTTAAACCATCCCCAGGGTATGCATCCTGGAGAACAGCTGCCCTGTTTTTTGAGAAGTTTCTCTTCTTGTACAGAAAATCAGTGGCTGTTGGACCACAGGGAAAGAGATGGAAGAAAATGCAAGAGAGGTCTTGTACCAGGTCAGGCGTTGATTATCCTGATATTACTTGTAGAATAGGAGGGAACATCACAACTGTTTCCAAGAAGCTGTTACCACATTGCCCACCCCCATTGCTCATTACTGTGACTTGTAGCGGACTTTCCAAAACACAGTCTGAACCAATACATGAGCACGAGTGCCTGGTGCAGGAGAGAGACGAGGCTGCCTTCCTCAGCTCCCCCCCGTCCACATCCCTCCCTGCACTCTGTTTTGCCTCTGTTTGTTCTGCACCCCCTTGCCTGGTTCACAATTAAGTGAAATGCCATTCTGAAACGACTCTAAAGAAACGTGTTCCACATCGCTCATCTTCCTCAGTGCCACACTGTATAATCAATGACTAGTAAGATGCTATAATGAGGAGAGAAACAAGAGAGTTCGACAAAGCAGACTACGATAACAAAAAGAGAACAAACAGAAGGCTTACCCCTACCCAGGGCTCACTCACAAAACTCCAGCAGGGCCAATCTCTAGAAGAGCTCCTTCCCCACTGGCAGCCAGCTCTTAAATACATCCAGGAGGGCAGCACAGCTGAATTGCCTTCCCTGTGCTCCTCTGGCTGACTCATGGCTCGCCTCAGGTGATCAATCAGAGGTTCAGGCTCTCACTTAGCAGTTCCCATATGCACACCTAAACATTTCCTGAACGCCTCCAGGGAATCTGACTGCAGTCCCTCCCTGGGCAGTCTGTCCAGGGCCCAACCACTCTTTTGGAGGAGTTTTTCCTAAGGTCCAGCCTGAAAGAACTCCTGTTGCTCTCAAGGTTCTTTCATTTCTTCACAGAGCTGTTTCAAAATCTTCATCTGGGAGGGAGCACCTGAACCTAATGAGATTCAGCAAGGTCAAGTGTAGGGTGTTGCACCTGGGTCAGGGCAACCCCAGATATCTGTGCAGGCTGGGAGAAGAACTCATGGAGGGCGGCCCTGCTGAGAAGGACTTCGGTGTCCTGGCAGACAAAAAACTTCACCTGAGCCAGCAGTGAGAGCTGGGCTTGTTCAGCCTGGAGAAGAGAATGCTCTGGGGAAACCTGATGTGGCCTTCCAGTAATTAAATGGGAACTTATAAGCAGGAGGGAAGGGTGGTGCTATAAAGACTATAAACTATAAAGACTAGAATGTCTTGAACCTCAACAAAACAATTTCAAAAGTCAGACGGACTCTGTCATAGAAGCTTGTTACGTGAGAGCAAATCTGACTGCAGGAAAATCAAAACCCTTTCGTGGTGACTTTGGTAAGTAACGTGCAGCAAACACAACAGGCATAATGTGTCCTGATTAAAAAACAAACAGAAAAGGACAGGTGCCTGTATCAGATGTCCATGGCAGCAGAGGATCTTCCAGAAGAAGGAGGCAGCAGAACCTTATGCTCACACTGCAGTACAGGAGCAGAAAACTACCGGGAAGCTCTGGGTTCCTCTCGGGAAGGCAAAACTGCACAGAGATGCACCAGCTGGGCTTGGCAGTGCCCTCCCACCCTCAGATTTCCTGCACACAGCTTCACGCCGCTCCCCTTCACCCTGTCCTACCTCAGAGACCCAAGGAGCACTGATTTGGTACAAAGCACAGCAGTGTCGCATTAACATGCAAGTTGTGTTTTCATTGTCAGGGGTATTACAGCCCAAAGGTTGTAATAAAGTTCACGTAAAGGAGGATAAAATACGGATGTTCCATGTACAAAAGCAAAGAGGAAAGGTTGTGAGGGGGTTTCCCCGTGAGAAGTACGATTTCAGAAAGGGACACGTGCAGAGAACCCAGAGGGATATCGAGGCAAAGGTAACAGTGACTGCTACAAAACCAATGGTGCAGAGAGAGAATTCACTGCCAGGAGTAGCTCAGTGCAGTGATAAGGATTCACAGCCATGGCTGCAAGGTTGTGTTTTAATTAAAAATGCTAATTGGAAACAATCTGGATTTCTGAGCTAACTGTACTTTTAGTAGGGGGGGATTGCTACACAGTGCTGCAAAAGAGGGGTGCAACAAGGGGCACAGCAGTGGGGGCTTGTGCACAAAGGAAGCGATGCAAAGCCTCATGCAAACCAGAGGGCTGTGAGAGATGGCAGGCTTTTGGGGCCAAAACAACAAAGTGGGGAGGAGGGCACAGGAAGGGGAAGCAGGAATGGGAACTGGTGGGGGAGGAGGAGGAAAGCAGTGTGGCTGAAGTGTGCAAGATGGGATGGTGCGTTTGCACAGCAGGTGGAAGGGTGGTGGGCTGCACACGTGTGTGTGGCACAGGGGGTGGAGCAGAGTGCAGTGGCCAGGTCCTCCCTGGGCAACGTCAGGTGTCAGCAACAGTAGGAGCGCTTGGAGCACTGCCTCCAAAAACCGTGCCAGGATGGCGGGTTGGTGCTCCGAAGCTGCATAGGTTCTACTCTGGACCAGTAGGAGTGCAGCAGCTCATGGAATGCCACGGGACAAATCAGGCCATGCGCTCTTTGTCGATGTCTAATTGTGGCTGGTTTTTATTGACTACAACCAAACTCGGGGTGCAGAGTTGGCGGCACTCGGAATGCTGCCCTGTAACGCTGCGCGCTGCAGCGCTGCCTGCTGATGCTCGTCCTCTCAGTCCTTCAGCTGCAGCTTCTGCATCATCTCCACAAGGCTGTTCATTGCGCAGCACTGGAAAGAAACAAGGCAAGGAAACAGCACAGGAACAATCTGGGGAGATCTCCTTAAGCAAGTCTGATTAGGACACTTGCAGAACGGCCCCATGCAGCACAGCACGTTCCTGCCATTCAGGTCACTGTTGTTACTTCCCACAACAGCTGCCGATGGTAAGATTCATGCTCTGCTGGGGGAATGAGGTTTCCAAGGTCGCAGTGCCCGACATGGCAAGGCTCTTTATCACAGCAAAACCCTCCGGCCGTTACCAACATGCCCTTCTCAAGCCAGAGGAAGGCATCCAAGCTCCCCTGGGCAGCTCTCACTTACAGCTGACAGGGGCGTTGGTCTTGATGATCTCTAGAGGTCCCCTCCAACCCCTACAATTCTGTGATTTCCTCAAACACACAGCTGGGTGCTTTTCTATTACACTGCTTGCCCTGGGATTCTGCACTATCTGTCACATCCGACAGACGGAGGCACTGAGCACAGCAAGTGCCGTGTCTGCGCTCACCAAGGACTCACCTCCGCACGTGCAGCAGCAGCTCTCAGAGCAGCCTTCTTCAGTTCCACGCTCCTCTGTTTTTGTCGTTGTCTTCTCAGCCAATCGGAGCCGGAGGCGCTGCTGCTGACCAATCAGAGACTGGAGGCGGGCCGGAACTGCCGCTGAGCAATGAGAGGCACAGATGGACCGGAAGTGCCCCTAACCAATGAGAGGCCGGGGGCGGGGCAGAATGGCTGTGCGGGAGGGGCCTCGGGGTGCCCTCTGTTGCCATAGGGGATGGGATTGGGATTGGAGTTGGGATCGGGGATGTGGGATTGCGATTGGGATGAGGGATTGAGATCGACAGGTGGGTGACGGGCTTGGGATGAGGGACTGGGAATGAGATTTGGAATTGGGATTGGGATGTGGGAAATAGGATGTTGGATTGGGATGTGGAATGTGCGATTGGGATGTGGGCTGTGGGGGTGTGGATACGGGATGGGATATCAGGAATTGGGATATATGTGAGACGGACTTTGGATATGGGATGGACTTGGAATGGATATGGGATTGTAGAACCATAGGATTGTTCAGGTTGGAAAAGAGCTTCATGATCATCAAATCCAACCACAACCCAACCATACAATCGATCTGGTCTGTCCAGGTCCCTCTGCAGCGCCTTTCCCTCTGGCAGATCAGCGCTCCCTCCCAGCCTGGTGCCATGTGTGAACGCACTGAGGGTGCCCTCAATCCCCTCATCAAGATCATTGACAAAGGTGTTCAATAGGAGCGGCCGCAGTACCGAGCCCTGGGGGGCAGCACTCGCGACCGGCTGCCAGATGGAAAATCCTGCTGTGTGTACAGAGTCAGTTGAGTCCCTGCCTGAAGACAAAACTGGCAGGAGCCAAACAATGTGGGGCAGAAGAGCCATGGCATGGGAGGTATCTTTATGCCTATCTGCACAGCAGGCCCAGCTTCCCCTGCTTCACCCCTCCATGGGAACTGCCCCTGCTGGAGTCTCTTCTGGCCACAGTGAGCCAGGGCGATTCCCCTCCATCTACTCGTGCCTGCTGCCCATCTCCACGGCAATTCATGGGCAGCGCAGGAGAGCTGTGTGAAACGCCCTCTGCACCCCGCTGCACAAAGGACTGCAGGGAGAGAGGAGGGCTGGGGCTGCTGGTGGCAACTGAGGGACACGGCCATCTGTGATGCCCCATCCTGCCCCGTAGGGCATGGGGAGCTGCAGGGCTGGGACACAGCACAAATGACTGCAGGCAGAGATGTGGCAAAGAGAACACAAAGCTTTTAGTAACGTATCATAGAAAACAATGAGTAACAGCAATGACAGTAATCCTAAAATTCCCATCCCACAACAGTTGATGCCCAGATGACGTCCCATCCCACTGCCATGATGACTCCAGAGGACAGCTCGGTTCTGGAAAGGAGGGATGGGGACGCTGGCGGTGCCCCTGGAATGCTGCTGCTGCTGCTGCCTGGTGCTGTGGGCCGGCGAGGAGCGCAGGGTTACGGGTAGCCATACCGGTCAGCGATGGCCATGTCTATCTCCCGCTGCACGAGGAACTGCACGGGGCCGATCTTCATCTGCCGGGCTGCCCGCTGCCGCTCCTCCTGGGCCAGCTTCTTCATGCGCTCCCGCTCGGGCCGCTGCTCCGCTGTGATGGGCAGCGACTCCTCCATCACTATGGGTGCCGCACCACCACCCGCCCGCGGCCCCATGCAGGGCACAAAGTCCATGGGGCGCCGCGGCTGAGGCTGCTGTTGGTGCAGTGCTGCTGGTGGTGGTGGTGACGGTGGGTCCCTCCGCAGCGGTGAGCTCCTCTGCAGGGATGGGCGCGGGCAGCTCGGTGCCGTCCTCTTGGCAGTGCACTCCTCTCGTGCCATGCTGCCTGGAGGTGCCGGCGCTGCCTTGTTTGTTTTGCTGTCTTGGGGCTGGAGGGCAGCAGGGCCAGCGCTGGCTGAAGGTTGGGGCCGCACAGAGGGTGGCTGGCGCACCGGGCCCACCACAGTCACCCTCTGCCCCAGCGGGTGCACGGCCTGGATAGATTCATGCAGGTGCATGCGCAGCTCGCTGCCTGTGCCCGCTTGCCCGCTGCTGCTGGCTCCTGCACCAGCCCCAGACAGCCTCCCTTGGCACGCGTGTTTGCGGCCTTTTCTCTCACTTCTTTCTCTCTGCGGCAGCAGCTTCCTTTTCTTGGCTGGGGCGTTGCTGGTGGGCTGCTCCTGCTGGGAGCTCTCCCCATTCTGGGGGGTGCCAGCAGGGGCAGGGCGCTTGGCCCCCCACTTGGTGCTGCCCCTGTTCTTCTTTTCTGCCTGAACCACCTGGGGCTCCCTTTGCTGCACCTCCTCGGTGGGCTGTGTGCTTTGCGCTGAGGGAGGTGCGCTGACAGCCAGGGTGGTCGGCTGTGGGCTGAGCCGGGCGCTCGCTGGTGGCGCGACGGGGCGCAGCTCCGACAGCCTGCACTGCAGCTCAGGCAAGAACCCGGGGGATGGTGGAAGCCCCCAGAAGGTGTCGGTGGGTGTCCCAGAGGCAGCCTGTGTGCTGAGCTCTCTGCTGTCCCGGAGGTTGTCAGGGAGCTCAGTGATGAAGCATCCTGGGGCAGGGCTGCTGGGGTTCTCATGGGGGACCTCAACAGCTCTTGCCACGTCTGAAAATGCAAGAACATCCCCCAGAACGGTGATGATAACCTTCCCACACCCACTCGGTGCAAACACGCACCTGCAGCTCTGCAGCCCCAAAACTCACCATTGATCCAAGAGAGCAAACCCTGGATGTCCGTGATGTCCTCCGGCACATCCGAGCTGCTCACCACTGCTGGGAAGAGCAAGAAAAAATCCCAAAGAGTCAATGCCAGCTCTCCTGTACCATGTTCACAGCAAGGGATCTTGGGTGAACGTTGGGTTCCCATTATAAAACAGGACAGGAAAGGTAACTGTAAATCCCAGAGATTAAGGCCCAAAGCAATATGCAATGAGAACAGTCCCAGGAAAGGACAGGCAGAAAGCGTAACTAGAAAGACGGTGCACCAGACCCAGATGCATGCTGTGTGCTGTACCTCTCTTGGGTGCTGTGCCACACTCCTGGCTTTCCACATGGCTACGCTTCAGAGGAAGGCCACTGGCATCAGCTTCTGACAGAAAGGAGACAAAGACATGAAGAGCATCTCTTTGGAGGAAGATTTGAGCACTGTGCCAACCACAAACTTCTGGTCTTCAGCAGCAGTTTTGTCACTTTGCCTTTCTGCTGCTGCAGCCCTGTGCCATTTCTGCAAGTCAGCACAGAACTGCAGTCCTTTCCTCTCTCCTCCATCACGCACAGCCCTGCATACAGCCCTACTTAGAGGCAGTGCCCACACCACAGCTCACAGGAGCTTCTTACCTGCGGAGGCTTTCCGTTTCCCCCCTTGCCCCGCACCATTCCACAGATGCACAGGTTTTGTCCCTACAAGAACAGATCGTGTGTTGATTTCACAGACACCAGCAGGCAGCACAAGTATTGTCCAGTGAGCCCATGTCCCCCCAGAAAACAGAAAGATGCTACTTTGACAGCCCAAACACAACTGATAGTTCACTTCTCACTGCCCCTTCCTGCACTCCAAACGGATGCTTACTTGACATCGCCTGCAGCACTGCAATCTTCAGCTGCCTGGATTCCCGAGTTCTCCTTTTGGAGAGGAACCTACAGAAAGTATCAATAAGTGAAAAAATCATGACGAAGAAGCATTTTCCCAGCTTTCTTCTGCCATGCAATGTCGTCTCTTGAGGAAGGCAATGCTTGGAAATCAGATGGCTGCAAGAACTGCCTGCCCATCCCTAGCTGCAGCTGGAGTCTGACTGCCATGGCTTCTGTCAGCAAGTGCCCCCAGGTCCCCTTTTCCCCCACAGGTGTGCTGACCGTCCATGTCCCCAGCTGAGCACCTGGCTCTCTGCCGTGACTTCAGCGCGGTTTGCTGAAACACCTGCTGGGCATGGCACACCAAGCAACCCACGGAGCAGAGAGGCACAAGTTGCACTCTACGAAGTCTGCGCTCTGCTTCCTTTTTAAGGTCTGACATGAAGGTGGGGGCCTGGCAGCAATTTTCCAGGGGAGGGATGCCATTTCATCATCCTCATTGAAACGTGGGATGGAATCCGAACAAGAACCCATTTTCCCTGGATACAGCCATTCAGAAGGGCACCGTTTGACCTGGGAACTCCTCCCCAGCCCAGCTTTTCTGCTGAGATAGCCCCTGGCAACCACCAGCACCAACCCCAGCTCACCTGGTCAGCCTGCTCAGCCGGAGCTGTGCCCAGCTGACGCACACGCCGCAGCGCTGCTCTCAGTGGGCTCTAAAGGATGATCTCTCCAGAAAAGCACAGAGCTCAGTCTCCGTGTGCACCACGCTCACTAGAGCACCAGCTCTGCTCCCAGCTGGAGCACAAACGCTCCCAGCCCGGCAACCACTGTGACCTCAGCAAGTGCCTGCATCACCGCTGTGCTTTCATCATAGGCAAAGGAGTGGTCACCTCCCAGATCCAAATTGTAGGAGACCAACACCAGGGTCACCCATGGGGTGAATTTAAGTAAAGTAACTTAAGAGAAGTCAAATGACTTTAGTGCAGCCCAATAAAAACCAGGAAGGCCTCAGAGTGGTCAATGGAGTCCCATAGGAACCAGTAGAAAACAAAACCCAGTGCCAGCATCTCGGTCCCTGGGCAGTGCTGATCTCCCGGCGGTGTCTGGAGCTTTAGGCCCCTGGGCTGGTGCCGGCCTCTCCAGCTGGGCTGTGGCTTGAAGCCCCTGGGCTGGATCCCACCTTTTGGGCTGTTCTTTTTGGCTCTTGGGCTGGTGCCAGCCTCCCTGGTTGGGGCTGTGGCTGTAAGCCCTTGGGCTGGATGCAGCCTTTGGGGCTCTGGCCCAAAGCCACCAGGGCTGGTACCAAATTTTAAGAAAACAACACGACGGCCGCCCAATGGGGTTATCTGAAGTAACAAAACAGAGAAATTAAGATGACTCTTGTGTAACCAGCCTGGGTCATCCTCTCGCTCAGGCACTGCATGATCAGACCCAGGAGATGTTGCCCCCAGGCTGCCTCCAGATTGGAGGCCAGAAGGATTTGGGCTTCCAAGCAATCAGCCAGCATTCGGATGAGTCAGCCCTCTGGTTTTTGTGAGGACAGACAAAGTCCATCTTGAAAAGCCATCTGGGCAAAGGCAGAACAGCTTTGTTCTTGGGCCGCAGCACTCCGTGGCCAGGCGCTGCTCAAACGCTGGGCCTGCATTTCCTCCTGGGCATCCACGCGTGCTCTGAGTCTGCTGCAGTTTTTTGCAGGGTCTGTGGCTTCCTGCTGAGGAGCTCCTCGTGTTCTTCTGCAGCTGCCCCCCAGCATCACTGCTGCCTCCTCTGGTGCCGTGCCAGGCGATGCGTCAGCGTCCATCAGCCTGCACTTCCTTCCTCCCAGCAGCAGCTGCTCCTGCACTGACCTCCATTCACACTGGATGCCGTCCACTTCTAGCGCCAGCTGACCTGCGAGACAGAGAAAGGAAATGTGGGATCAGCACAAATGCAGAAGCCCACGGTTGTGCCACCACCACGTACTGCAGCCTTGGGAAGCCAGCTGCCACTGCAACCTTGGTCAGAATTAAAGCAGGCACCGTAAATTAAGTGTGACTTCTGAACTGAAGTAATTGCCACAATCAGAAATAAATACTGAAATCGCTTACTGAACTGTAGGTGGTTACCTCTGAATTCTTTTGCTTTGGGGAAAATATGGACTTGGAATTGAAGGCTACAAGAAAAATAGGAGCACTTGGCAACTCAGGCAAACTGAGCAGTGCAGGGAAGATTGCTGCATTTCTTTTTCTCCTGGCCCAGAAATGAATTTTCCTACCTTAAAAGAGGTACTTAAAAGAGGTACCTTAAAAGAGAAAAGAGAAGAAGAGCCTGTCAGAGTAGACACATTACAGTCTCACATCACGGGTAGAAGCTGGAGAGCTCTCACGGCACAAAGCTCAGGGCTGCAGAAATTAAGGGTGCCTCTAAGCTTCAAAACAAGGTGAAAGACAAGGTTGAATGCAAAACATCGGCACTTCCTGCAGAGCACATCACACAGCTGTAGGCACCGCCTGAGGGGTAACAGATCAGAAAGGAAAACCTGACTATGTGAACGCAGGGACAAGCTGCTCTCTTCTTCTGGGCCTTTGTTCAGTGAGGATTTCCCCCAAGAGCGCCGCTCAGGCTGCTGCTGTCTCCAGCTGTCGGTCACTTCCACTGCTGGATGCTGTGCCCACAGCTCATTCTGCTTTGGGCAAAGCCTGCTGGGTGAACTCCAAACCAAGGTCACAGCCACGCTAATCCAGCTGGTTGGTCTGAAAGGGCTCAGAGGCCACGCATGGGATCCCTTCTGCTGCTGGTTCTCTCGGGGCAAGAAGCTCCACTCTCACAGCAGCAGCCAAGAGCCAGAAGGCAGAAAAAGCTTCCAATCCCCATGGATGTGGCTGTCTGCAAAGACAACAGCTGCCTGCTCTTCAGCACGGTGACGCTCACCCAGCAAAGCCCTCACCCAGCAGATGCCTTTCCTTACACTCAGGACTGCCTCACGTTTGTGCAGCCCTTGGCACTGCATTTCCAATCCAAGCTCACACAGATCTCAACCATTCCTTCTGTGTCAGTCTACTTGGATCCCCAGTTAGGGCTGCAGCTCAAGAGGTCAGCACAACAGGAATAGCACAACACGCAACTGGAAAACACATCTCAAGGCTGAGAAGAGCCAACCGTCTGACCTTGGGCACAACTCACCAAGAGCCAGGCCTTGCAAACTTGGCTGATCTGAGCATGCGGGAGGAGGCTGGCAATCAGACCAGCAGTGTCCATTTCAATTGCAGCTCCGTGTGGAGAAGAACGCCAACCAGTAGCAGGTGTGGATGAGTTCATTCACAAGCTGCACAAGGAGTTTGTTCTTGATTAAAAAAAGCATGCATTCCAAGTCAAAAAGGGAACAGCAGGAGCTGATATCAATGGAAGACGTTCCTATTCCCACACCTCATCCTCCTACCACAGCTTTCCTTGCCTCACCCCTCACCCCAGCTCCTGGAAAATGCCCGCAGACTGAAAGTCAGCTCTCAAATGCATAGACTCCTTTCCCATCGCTCCATTAAAAGAAGACTTCAGACTTGTTTCACGCACTCCAACTGACCGAGCAGTGGTACCACAATCGCTCCTAACACACGGAGGCCACTCTCAAAAGCTTCTAACAACTCCTGCCCCAAGACCAACATCTCCACAGCCATCCTTCTCACGTGAGTCCAGGAAGCAAATCCACAGCACAGTCTTTCTGAACTACTATCACATGAGTAGCATTTCTGGAGGTAGAAAGGCACAGCAAATAGTCCATCAGAGACATTCTGGCACATCTCCCACGAAAAACAGCATGATTCAAACACCTGTGTTTCTAAAGATAAAAAACATCCAGTAAGCAGCAACGAGAGGCTCTGTCTTTAAATCCTTCCAAAGGAAGAAGTGTTCATATCCACTTTTCCTGACCACACAAACACGGCCCCAGCTGTCAGAGCCCTTCTGCCATAGCACAAGCAGACTGCACGCACATTAAAGAGCACGCACAGCCCCTCCTGAGGTCCTGGAGCCACAGCTCCCCTTCAGAGCTCCACAGGTTACCGGTGTTTCACACTGATGCAGCCTCACTAAAGCTTCATAGGTGTCAACGAAGGCCTGCAGAAGGCAAGAGGCGGCAGCCAGAGGACAGGACATTCTCCATTTATTATCCTTTTGTTGCAATAATCTGACTTAGCCTAACTTTCCTGGATATTTCTCAGTTATAACATCTGTGTATTCTTTGGTTATGCATTAGGGTACATTATAATGTACGTGCTGGAAATTGTCTCATATTAAGCTACATCACCATCTGTTTTCCACTAATTTTTGTTCTTTGCAGTAGGCATCATAGGTGAGACTGAACTGGAAAGTGAACGCGTGACTACTTGGAAAATCAACCCACTGCTGGGGAGAAAACGACAGGACACCCTCTGCAGGTTCCTTCCCCATTCGCCTGGGGCAGTGGCAGCAGAGCTGAAGATGAGAGTCCAGAAGGCACTCAGACAGAAGTGAAAATCCAAACCGTGAAAGTAAGAATGAAGTCTTTACAGAAGTGTGTGTCACTGAATTCAGAGAACTGTTCTCAAACCTCGAAGACATGACTGTCTTCATTGGCGAGGAATCAAACGTGCAGCAGAGGAAACACTCTCTGGCTCCTTTCCCTGTGCCCCAGGTCTGTTCTGACACTGGCAGCGAGGCGCAGATCTTGTGTTTCTCAGGGGGAGAAAGGAGTTACAGCTGAATCCAAACCCAGAGTCGGCTTGGGCTGGTAAAATTCCTCCTACAGCGTCTGTAGGAATTAATGGATTTCAGGGAGAGATTTCAAAGAAAACCAGCATGTTTTATGGAATGACTCAACTTCAAAGCTGTATCAGTCCCTTTAGTCACCTGTTGTGCAACACCAAAAATGAAAACAAAACCCCACCTGCTGGGCAAAATCGGGATTAAGTGAAAATTGAACGGGTTTTGGAGCCATTTCAACATTTTTCCCTTGGTTTTTCCAGCTCAGGGAATGAGAAGAAGCTATAAAGGAGCTAGAAGCCTCTCTGGATAAACTGAAAGAGGTGGGGTAATGTAAGGATGCTGACTGCCTGAAGTGCCATTTGACTTGGTGCTCGTTATCTGGAGCCATCGTGCGTTCGCCAGCTTTAGTGCTTCTCTCTTTAAAGCACTTGCAATACGGAATTGGAAGTTTGTCAGATGGCTTTAATAGTGAAGCTGACAGGAGCTGCCAGTGCTGCTGGAGCCCTGTTCTGCGCAGCTGTCTGCGATGGGTGCATGGAGCAGCACTGAACACCTGCAGCTGTTTCCTTCAGACAGACACACAGACATAACCCTGCCTTCTGCCTTGCTGCCAGGGTTTTCTGTTATTTCCTAGAATCCTGCTAGTTCTCTTTGTTGTTTTTCTGTCCTCGACTGCTTTGCTTTGCAGTTTTTCCCTTTGCTCTGCTATCTAAAAAGTGTTGAATCCCATCCTGAACCCCTGACGGAGCAGCTGAGGAAAGGAGCCGGTGAGCCCTGGGAGCGCAGCTGAAGGCAATGGAGCTCCGTGGCTGGAAGGGGCGGAGCCTGGCTGCCCCTCCTGGAGCTCATTTAGGGGCTGACTGCGACAGGGGAGGGGTTTGTTTCTGGAAGGTTCTCCGCTGCAGAGTGGGTTCTGCAGGTGAATCCTTGGAGATGGTGAGTAGTCCTTTTCCTGCCTCTGTAATATCCTGCCATTGTACTGGTGTTTTTGCTGCTATGTGCGTGATGGCTTTCTTTCTAATTTGCTTTTTGTGTTGTGCTTCTGTCACACACGGGCCGGGGGGGGGGCGGTCGCCGCCGGGCTGCTCCGGGCCAGGGTGGGGGGGGCGTTCGCTGCCGGGCCAGTCCGGAGGGGAAGGGGGGGGTCAGTCGCTGCCAGGCTGCTCCGGGCCGGGTGGGGGGGGCAGTCGGCCACGGGCCCTCCGGTGTCAGGCCAGATTTCCATTTCTTCACATACTGCTGTGTTGTTGCAGCTGCGCTTCTGTATTGTTGTTGCTTTTTTTTTGTTCGTGAATATTAAAACGTGTTATCTCTGTGTTGGTTGTCATCCTGCTCTCTTTTCTCTGTTTTGCAGGTCAGCTCGTGCTGGAAGTTGGTGGTGTCACTGTATGAATGAAGGTCAGTTCAGGAGCAGCTGCTGATGGAAGGAATGAAGTCCACGTTAATGAGCTGAAGCATCTCCTGGTAAGGTGTCAGAGCTGGCAGTAATGTTGATGAATCCGTTGCTGTCACCAGCCTGGTGTTCATGCTTGTTTCCCAGCTTACATTCTTCTGCAGAGCAGCTGGCCCTTGCAGATCTGTGACAGCTGGGACCTAAAAAAGCTACTTTATTAAACTAAAGAGTTTAATAGAGAGTCCTTTGAGATCCTGTTGTTAATCACTTCTGTATGATGAATGATATAACTGAAATGTTTTCAGAAAAATCATTGCAACTTTGAGGAGAGTTTTTGGTAACTTCCATTACTGTCTATGGAGACCTTCTTGACTGTTATGCAGCAGATACCCTGGTTAGTTTTCCCAAGCTAGTGTTTTTATATCTGTTGTTCCTTGATGTAGATCATTAGGGATTGCCATGGAATGCTTTTATGCAAAATTGAATTGTCTCCTGTCCCTTTCTACCATTACGACCATAAGCTATTGCGCAGTTTGAAATGTTTCAGTGGTACTTTAAAGTAAATAGAGGTTCTCTAAATTGTCAGTTATTCATGTATCATCTGAGTGTTAGAAGCTGTAAGCTGCAGAAATGCACTTCAGATAGATGAGCTAGTCTTGGAGAAAGGTGTCTGCCACGAGGAGCAGATGTTTCAGCAGAGCTCTTCCAATACCAGCTCATGAGCCATCCGTGAGTCTCAGTGGATCCCTGAAACTTATGAAGGTTAACGAGGTGGAGTCCAGCACCAGTAGCTGCTGGGTGCCAGCTGGATGGGAAGCAGCTTTGCAGAAGAGGACCTTGAGGTCTTGATGAGCACCTAGTTGTACATAAACCATCAGTGTTGCTAAGGAGGGTAATGCTGTCCTGTGCCATGTGAGCCAAAATATTGCCATCTCATCAAGGAGGGGGGGTGCTTGGTGTCTCTTCATGTCTATTGGTGAGGCCATATCTGGACAACTGTGTTTAGCTCTGATCTCCTCAGCACAAAAGAGATGTGGAGCTAATGAAGGTAGTCCTAACTAAGGACCACCAAGGTGACTGAGAGACTGGAGCATCTCACGTATGAGGTGGAACTGTTGAGTGTGGGAGAGCGCTCAGAGGATCTCATCTCTGTTCAGAAATACCTGAAGAAAGTGGAAAGAGAAAAGAGCCTGGCTTTCTTCAGTGAACAGGGGGCAATGGGCACAAAGTTGCACGCAGCAGGGTCTCTCTGTGTGTGGGGAAGCACTTATGTAGTGTGCAGATGATGGCGTACCGGCACAAGTTGTCCAGAGAGGTTGTGGAAACTCTCAGAGATGTTCAGGAGTTACGTGGATGTGGTGTTGAGGGCGGCCTCTGAGTTGCCCTGCTGTAGCAGTCTGGTTGCAGTACGTGGCCTCTAGAGAGCCCTGGTAAGCTCAGCTGTTGTGTGAGGTGTATTCTGCTGCCTGCTTCTGCCAGTGCTCTCCTGGCACTCCATCACTTGGAACAAATTCACAGATGCCTGGGATGAGCTACATGTGAATGTTGTATGCTTTTTATGTTTCTGAAAAATGCCTTTTGCTGATGATTTGAGCAGTCTGGGCAGTTTGTCCATGTCAGCACCAGTGCTGTGGTGCAGAGTCGGGAATCGGAAACATCTCTGCATTTGTGAGCCTTAATCCAGTTACGTGCAGCTTATGTTGTGGATGAAGGGGAGGTTTCTGTTCCACCACAGGCTCCAAACTGGAGCCCTGCTGTGTCTAGGAGCAAGAAATATTTGTATCCTGGTGTAATTTTAAGCCACAAACCTGAAGTCTTGGTTTTGAGCCGTGAGTGGTGAAAAAATGTGTATTTTCATCACTATGACTGAAATCAGATAATGCAGCTGTTTAATGTCTTTTCATAATAGAATTTATTAAACATCGGGCATATGTATTTGCAGACCAAAAAAAAGACAAGCAAAAGATGCTGTTCATGCCTGAAGTGATCTTTAAATTCTAAGTCAAAGCTGGTTTTTTTTTTTTTTTTCTCTCTTGTATGTCTTTGCTGTGTGTTCTGATTGTCCCTTGCTTTTCCCTTCTGTCTTCCTTTCCCTTTTCTCCATTTTCCCCTTTCTCACATGGTTTCCAATCTCTCTCACATTCTCAAATTCCCCATTTCTTGCTCTTCCCCACCCCTCACACTTTCAGTCTATAACCTGAGCCTTCCCTTCCATCTCCCGCTCTTCTCCTCTCTCCTGCTTCTTCTCTGGCTGGTGTTTCCCCTGCCTCACTCTCGCTTTGCTTCTCTCTCACTTTGCCTCTCCCTTGCACTTCTCCCTTTACACTCTCCTCCCCTTTCTCCTGCTTCTCCTTTCCATCTTCCTGTTCCCTCTCTCTGTTTTTCCCCTGCACCTCTCCTTAAAGCCCCCCAGCTTTGCTGTTCTTTTGCACGTTCTTTTCCCTATTATGCTTGCTTTTTTTCCATTCTCCCTTTCTTCTGGTCTGTCATCATTTCACCATCGCCTGCATGCTTTTCCATCTCGGGAACATTCTTGAATGCACTTTCCCTCTTGGCCATGCTGTCAATCTACTTCTTACGCTCTGTGCCACCCTTCTTTGGGACTTTTATACTGCTCTGTCCACTTTTGTCTCTTTCATACTCCCGCTCCACTCATCCTCCCTCCCTCCGCTTCTCTCACTTTCCTCACACATTGCCCACCATATTTTCCTTCTTTTCCTCCCTCTTATACTCCTCTCTCATGCTTTCCTTATTTCACTTGCACAGTTCTGCTCTCACGTGTTCCTTCTTTCTTTTGCACTTTGCTCTCCCAGAGCCTCGCTTTCCCCTTTGCTGTTTTTCAGCAGTATTTCTTGCTTGCTCCCTTTCACACCTACTTGCACCCATGTCTTTGGCAGTGTACGTTTGCTGTTTCTTTCTCTCTCTACTGCTCCCTCCACCACATGACCATTTCTCTCTCCTTCCCTGCTCCTTCCACCCCGTCCATGCTCCTTCCGTTCCTTCTTCTCTCTTCCTCTCGCATGCTGTTTCCCTCTTGGCTCTTGTTTTCTCTCTCTCTGAAATACTTACCCTCTGTGTTAATCCCCTTCTTAGACACTTTTCCTCTCTGACTTGTGCTCTCTTGAAGAGCTTACCCTCTCGCCTGTGTTTTCTGATATGCCTTCTATGTGTCGCTTAATGTGTTTATCTCTTGCATTTTCCTGTCACGCTCTCTCATTTTCCCATTTTCTGTTCTTCTGTCCCCTTATTCCTCTTGCTTTCCAGTCTTGCATTCTCTCTCTCTTTTGCATTTTTCTTTTCTTGCTTGCATTTCCTCACCTACTAGTGTTTTTTTTCTATTGCATGTTTCTGCCCTTGTCCGTGTGCTCCTACTCTGGTATGCTTTTCCTCTCTTTGCTTTCCTCCTCTCCGTTGGGTGCTCACACTCTAGCGTGTGTTCACAGAGTCATCACAGAACAGCTTGGGTTGGAAAAGACCTCAAGGATCAAGTCTTCTCTCTCATGGTCTCTCACTTCCCTCACCTCTTCCATGCTTCTCCTCTTGCTCGTAAAATCTTCCCCTCTTGCATGGAGGCTTTCCCTCTTGCTTGCACTTTGCCTTGTGCTTCCTCCTTTCTCATTGAGTCCTTCCCAGGCTCTTGCAATTTCTCCCTTGCTTTGCTTCTCTTTTGCAGACTAACGTTTTGTAAGTACAGGTAGCGACAGGACAAGAGGAAATGGCTTTAAACTGGAAGAGGATAGATTTAGACTAGATAGTGGGAAAAGAAATTCTTTGCTGTGAAGGTGGTGAGACACTGGAAGTGGTCACCCCTCCCTGAAAGTATTCAGGAGCAGGATGGGTCTTTGAGCAGCCTGCTCTAGTGGGAAATGCCCCTGTCTGTGGCAGGGGGGTTGGAACTAGATGATCTTAAAGGTCCCTTGCACCCCAGGCTGTTCTATGATTCTGTCTATATCTGATTTCCTTCTGTCTTTGTGGTCTTTCCTTCTCCAGCATCTCTGATGCCTGTTTCTTCTGTTCAGTGGTCACAGTCGTGGGTTGATCGTTCACTAGGTGATCTCAGTGGTCTTTCCAGCCCTTATGATTCTGTGATTCTCTCACTTGGTGAAGGTGGTCACCTAGCAAGTAAGGTGAAGAAAATGTGGTGACATTTAATGCCTTTTTTTTTTGTTTTTCCTGGTTCTTAACAGATCAGACAGATCTTTGGCTGCTTTGCCCTCTCTCATCCTTTTCTTCTAATTTCTGCAACCTCACAATTGCGTGAGATCTGGCTTGTCCGCTTTCCCTCTTATCTGCTCTGCCTCCTATTCGTGCAGTCCATCTCATGCTGTTGCTTCTTCTTGTGCCTTTTCTCCAGTGCTTTTTTTCTTGTTCTTTAACTCTCCTGGGTTTGCTTTCTTAGCTTGTGTGTGTGCTTTCCTTTCCTCTTGCCTGCGTACACTTTCCCTTTCTTGCACATGCTTCTTTTCCCATGGGAAGGGGCTATTTGTCAGGGAGCATAGGGGTGGGATAAGGGATAAAAACGGCTTTAAACTAAGCAAGAAGAGACATAAAATAGAAACACAAAATAAATTTTTGCTGTGTTGAATGTGTGTGATTTTGCTCAACTGCATATGCCACTTGCATGTCTCACTTGCTCATGTTCCCTGTCTGTAAGAGTTCTTTTGTGATGCTGTACTTTTCTTTTTGTTCTTTATGCATGAATCACATCTCTCTTCTGCATGTGTTTTTTTTCTCTGTACCTCTCATTTTCCTTCACTCCCTTTTGTATGTATCTTGGGCTTCCCTCACTGTCTTTGGAGTTCTTGGCACACTTCCCCCTCTTCTCTCATGCTTATGTTTGCTCTCTTTGTTTGGCTTTCCCTCTCTGTCAACACTTTTCCCCTCTCTCATTTCTTGCACGCTCTACCATTTTTTCCTAACGTGGCTTCCCTTTGTAGCTTCCCTTATTCACAGGCACAGCCTCCCTCTCTCTTCTAACTCTCTCGTGCTCCTTTCCTTCTCACAGCCTCAAGTTTTCCTCTCTCTTGCACACACACTTTCCATCTCTTTGCACTGCATGCTTCCTCTCTCACGGGCAGGTTTCCACCCTTCATGCAAACTCCTCACTCTTTCACTTCTGTTTATGTGTTCTGACTTTTCTTCTCATGCAGCCCCTTCCCTTTCTTGCTTGTGTTGTCCTGCGTGTAGTCCCTCTTTCTTGCACTCATTCCCTTCCTCCTTAGTGAACTTTCCCTTGCCCCAGACTTGCATGATAACCCTTCTCAAACATGCTTTTCCTCTCCTGCTGCAGTTTCTTACCCTCAAGCTTCCATGTCCTCTTTTACACGCTTTCTCTCATGCATTTTCCCCTTTGTTGTGCTTGGTTTCCCTCTGTCGCACGCATCCCCTTTCTCCTATGGGTTCTCCCATTTCACTTCTGCTCTCATGCACCTTTTCATCCTCATGCTTTTCTCTTCCCTCTTGTGCCTGTTCCCCCACCTTCACTGCATTTCTTCAGCCATGTGCTTTCCCCCTGTAGTGCAGCTTCTCTCCATGATGGAAGGAGAGGATGCTCTTCGTCTTTAACTGCCTCACACCATTTTTCTCTGGTGCTTGCTCTTCCCCCTCCCTCATGGACTTCTCCCTCCCTCTTGCTTAGTCTTTTCCTCCCCCCTCCATGCTCAGTCTTTGCTGTCTCTTGTGTACTTGCCATCTCTTGCACACTAGCACTGTCTTGCATGCTTGCTCTCTCTTCTGTGCACTTTTCTGTCACAATTTTTCTCTTTTGTGCGTGCAAACCATCTTCTTCTTTCATCCATTCTCTCTCCCATGGCTTATATCTTTTTCCTGTGCCTTTTCTCTTTCTTGCATGATTTCCTTGCGCTGACACTTTTCCTTTTGCTCATTTCTCATGCTCTCATTCTCTCTCACATGGACGTTCCCGCATGCCCTCCTCTCTTACTCTCCCATTCATGCACTTCCCTGTTCTCCCTGTGCCTCGCTCTTCCTCTTTCTCTGTGTGCCATCACCCAGTTAGTTTTGCTCTCTGTGTGTGTATGCCCTAAGTCCATCTCATGCCCATTCACCTTCGCACATGTGCAGGCTTCCTTTCCCATTCCTGTGACACTGTCCCTATCTGTTTTCCTTTACCTTTCTCTCTCTGGCAGTTTCACCCCCTGCCTTCTGTTTCTTTATGCATTCAGTTTATCCCTTGCCTGTTTTCTTGCCTCTCCATTTTCCCTGTTTCTCACATGCATTTTTCTCCTTCCTTTTGCTTTGACTGCCTTGCACTTTCCTTTCTGTGCTCTCTTCCTTATCACCCATTGCACACTTTATCTCAGGCTTTGTCTGCATGTTGTTTTTACCCTCTTGCATGCACTTGCTTGCATGCTTTCCTTCTCTCTCTTGCATGTGCTGTTGTCACCTCTTTCTCATGTCTGCTTGCCTTCTAGACTGCATGCAGTTTCCCTCACTTCCATGCTTCTTCTCTTAGAAGGAATAAGGAGAAAATGCTTTTCTCTCTGTCATGCACACACAGTCCCTTTCTCTTTCAGGCTCCTTTTCTTTCTCTCTGTCACGTTCTTTCCATTTGTCTTGCTTTGGGGCCCTCCCCTTTTCTCGTGTGCTTACATGCCATCTCTTGCTCTCTAGAGCTTTCCCTAAACAGGACCACTTCTTCCCTTTCAGCTTTTACTGCTGAGTGTGTCATATAGCACAGAATGTTCCTTTGGTCAGTCTGGGCCGGCTGTTCTGGCTTTGCCTTCCCCAGCTTCTTGTGCACTCCTGCAGTCCCTGGCTGAGTGGCAGCATGTGAAACATAGGAAACCTGATGTTGCCCAACCTCTGTTGAACAAGAGTTAAAACACTGACATAATATCAATGCTTTTTAGTCATAAATTCAAAACTGTGTACGAGCTATGAGGAGTTAACTCCACCCCAGCCAGAGCCAGCCTACCCTCACTGTTAAGCTTTTTCTCTCAGGACCTTGCATGTACATTTCCCTTCTCTTGCATGCTTTTTCACACCACCTTGTTCTCTCTCTCTTACAGGTTTCTCGGTTGTCCCTTTTTCTCTCTACTTCTTTGTTGAGTTCTGGGGCTTCTCTTTTACTTGCATGCACTTCTTTCTCCCTCTACTAGCTGTTTCCCTCTTCTCCCTACTAGCTCTTTCCCTCTCTTGCATTCTTTCGCTTATGCATTTGCTTTTCCTTTGCCTCACACTCTCTTTGCCATTCATTCTTTCTGCCATGATCCCCTGCTCACTTGTGCTCTTTCCCATTCACTGCTTTTTCCATTCTCTTGCTATTATTCCTCCTATTTACCCCTTGCTGTGTTTCCCTCCCCATCGCTGTCTCTCCTAATCATCCTTTCCTGGACTCGCTTCCCTTCTTTCCTGTTCTTTCTCATCCCTTCCTCGCTGTCCCTACCACTGCCTTCTGCCCCCTGTTCTTTTCACTCTTCTTTTCCCCCTCAGTTTCCACCATTCATGCTCTTAATCTGTCTCCCCTCTTGTTCCTCCTTTCCTCGGTCATGTTGAGTTTGTCCTGCTGTGTCTCTTTACCTCTTGCTCGGTCTTTTCACTTTGCCTTTTTGCTTTTGCCTTCTTCCCTTACCTCACTTTCTGCTGCTCATGTCTATTCGTGCTGTTCCCATCTCCCTCTCCTTTCTTGTTTGCTTGCTGTCTTACCTTTGCTTTTATTTCCACGTGCCTGACACTATTTGCTTTTTCCCCCTTTCAGCCACACATTGCTTTCTTTAGTCTGCTTCTGTTTTGGTCTTTGCCTCAGTGCTGTCTGTGCTCCTTTCCAAACCTCTTTTCTTGCTTACTCTTCTCTATTTTTTACCTTGCTCATTCATTCTTTCTGCATCTTTTCTCCTTTTCCTCATATTTTCCTATGTCCTCTTGTTTGCCTTCTGTCCCTTTTCTCCTTCCCTGCACTTCTTGCTTCATGCCTGCCTTCCCCTTTCCTTCTTTGCTCCTTGCTTGCCTTTCCCTTGCTTCTTTCTGCTCTCCACCTTTCTTCGCTCCCTCACAATCATTTCTCTCCCTTCCCATTCACTCTCCCAGTCCATCCCTCCTTCATGCTCTTCCCTTTGTCCCTCTCCACACTCCTCTGCCCGCTGTGCTTCTTTCCTTTTTCTTTCCTCTTTCTCTTTTCTCTGCTCTCCTATCTCCTCCTCTGCTATTTCCCCTATGTCCTCTCTTTTCTCTCTCACTATCTCTCCATACTGCCTCTCCCTCTCCTGCCATTGCACAGGCTTCTCCCTCCTCTCTCTCACTTCCACAGCCCCCCTCCCTTGTACATGCAGTTCTCTCCATGCACATTCTCTTTTCCTCCCCTTTCCCTCCTCTCCTGCTCTCTGGTCTCTGCTGTTCCCTCTGACAGCTGTTCAGAGAGCTGTTTCTTGTTCCCTCACTCTTCCCTTCTGTTCACTCCATTTCCCTGCTATCACTCTTATTCCTTCTGTCCCCGTTTCTTTTTCCTTCTGTCCACCCGATGATGTTCAGATCTCTTCAGAGCTGTCTCTTCATGTCCCTTGGTCACTGAACATACTCAAATTTCAGAGAGTCATGTGTCCTCTGTACTCCACATTGGACCCCAAGGTGAGAGCTTTACAGTATCACCAAAGCTACGGTGTGAAAAATCCTGTGCTATTTTCCTGCATTCTGCTCAGTTTGAGTCTGTTGAGGAGGAGTGTCTGTAATGAGTGCAGCATCTTCCTCCAAAGTCAAAGAGCTATGGCTCCTAATTTCTTGCCTAAGTGAATAAATTTCTGTTTACTCGTGCTTTTGTGCTCCGTGGTATTAAAACTGTCTCATCATTTTCAGAAGTGCTAGCGTGTGGGTTTACAGATCCTGCAGTACTCCATTCTGCTTGCAAGAGAGTGTGTGGCCCTACAATCTTTATGTTGAGCATTGTTTTTAATTATTCAACTTCATGCAAATTCTTGATAACTCCAGCACTCCTGTAAACTTGCCAAAGGAAAAGAATGTGTGATACTGGGGCTGAATGGTGACATCACTGCATAATCCCAGGAGTGTGTCTCCTTGCTCCACAAGGAGTAATGAGGCTTGCAGAGGAGTCTACTGCACGTTGCACCAAAGAGAGGACTGAAGAAAGTTGGAAGCTGTATTCATCTCTCTTTTCAGTACTTTGGGAATTTCTTCCTCACAATTCAGAAATAGGAATATTCTGGATGAAGCACAGCACCACCTTTATTTCCTCCCCTCTTCTGGTTAGCAGGGGCTGTGTGGTGCTGCTGGGTTCTCAGTGGTTCACGTTCCTGCTGAGGCAGAAGTGTTGTCGTTCAGAAGGGCGCTTCCTGAAGGACAGGGCTGTATTTGTACATTTCCTCTCACATAGAGATGTCTGTAGATGTGAGCTGTATATTAGCTATTGTTCATGGTCTGCCTTGCTATTTTTCCTGTTTGTGTATTCGCACATTGCTGGAGATTTTGCTGGAATTTTAAATCACATGGCAAGAATTCGGACAGCAGCCTACGCTTACAATCAAGTTGAGGTTTTAAACTGTGTGTGTGTGTCAGGTTATTGTTGTTAAGTACTGTGAAAAGTAAATCAACCTTTTGAAAAACACTGTCAGGTCTGTTGCTTTAAGTGGTGTGATGAGGTTCTTTAAGAAAATACAGTTTATTTATGCTTGCTGCCCATTTACGTGAAACCACATGGCAGAAGGACTTTGAGTTCTTTTCTTCTTCTCTTACCAGTCTTACTTGGCACGTATACGTGGCAGGTCAGTGTGGTTGTTTCCTTCTGGTCCAGTGTTCTTTGCCAGCTGATAGGATTTTGCTTGCCAGATGCATGGGATGTGAGCAGCCAAAATTCTATCACAGTACTCTCTGACAGTTGGGGATTTGAGCTCAGAGCAAGTTCTTATAGTCCTTAACAGAGCTTCATGTTACAAAGCACGGTCAGTCTAGCAGGATTCAAGACATTCCAGCAGACTGCACGTAGCATCTTACTGCATTTCCCTCGTTTTTCTTGGGTTTCTTCCGTGAGATAATCTCAAGTAGCTGCTGGGTCTGATAGTTGTTCTGAAGAATTACTTGTTCTTCTAATAAGACAGGCATTAAAATTTTGTGCTTACCAATTCTCAGGTGGATAGGATGAATGAAACGATGTTCAGAACAAAGCAAAAAGGAATGAGTATTTTTCACATCTGTCTTTAGTAGATTGTGTTTGGAAAGTGCCTTGAAATCTAAGCTCAAAACAGCTTTGAGCTTTTATATTGAAATATTAGAATTAACTGTGGCAGATGTAAGATACAACCACAGGTGGATAAGCTTCCTTTGTAGTCACTGGAGAACAAGGATGTATGCTACTCATTTGTGGGT
Source organism: Tetrao urogallus (assembly GCF_951394365.1). Lineage (NCBI taxonomy): Eukaryota > Metazoa > Chordata > Aves > Galliformes > Phasianidae > Tetrao > Tetrao urogallus. The sequence goes on along the minus strand of NW_027638856.1, from coordinate 60,616 downwards.
AGAATTAAAATGAGTTATTTTGGAAATGCTTGCGCTTTTGTCGTCAGTGTGCTGGTACTTATCCAGATTGTCTAATGCTCTGTCACACATGCTGTGGAAGTAATACATGAAAGACTATGGCAAATGAAAATGCTGTGATGTGGAACTCGGGAAATGCTCAGTGCATCGTTGTTCCAGCTGCCGACACTCAGTGCTCCGTTTCTGCTGTAGAGCTTTCAGCTGTGTCCAGTCAGTAGCGTGCAGGAGGTGCAGGGTGCATGGATGGTGACAGTGAGCCCAGATGGCTGATGGCAGCTCTGCTGGGCCACATCTGCTGATGTTTGCACGCTGTCACTGCTCCGCTCTGTTCCGTGTTACTGAAGGTGTCTCCCTGTTGTGCTGGCTGATGGTTGGAGGTCTTGGCTGAGCTTCCTTTCACTGACAATACAAATCCCAGAGTGCAGTGACAACCTACAAAGAATTACACTGGCTTACATTTCTGCATAACATCAGCTGAGCTCTGCTTGCTGAAGCAGTCGTCGTGCTTGTAGAGCTGCTCAAAAGTGACTTTCCCTTCTAGTCTGATGTGCAGCATGTGGGGAGCAGGAAACATTAAGTATAAAAAGTAAGAGAATTTTTGCTTATATTTGAGCAGAATTTTTTCTATTCTGGCTGCAGGTTTTTGTTTGTTTTTACCATCAGTTTTCAGTCTTTGTGCTGTGGCCAACAAAAATGGACTGCTTGCCTCAGGCAGCTGTGGATAGGACTGTACGTGGGCTGCTCTCCTTGTTTTTATCCAGGATTTTCCTATCTGCTTTTTTCACACTGTTTCTTAAAGTGCATAAGTTCTTCTCAAATGTTTGTTGTTTGTTGCGGTGGCAGGAGTGATTTGAGGAGGGAGCCCTTGTATTAGTTAAGCCACAAGATTAAAAATAGCTACTGTAATGGAAAAATGCAAGAAACTGACTCTGTCCTCTGTACCAAAGAGTGAGAATTAAATAATCTGTGCCCCTCTTCCTAGAAGTGCCTTGTGCCACTGTTCATTTGCCCTGTTGGACTGCTATATTCTAAACTGGTCAGTCTGGCTTCAGTTAAGTAACGCTTAAAGTCTCTGCATGGCCTGCCTGTCTGCAGCAGTCTTTGGGTGGAATGCCTGTTTACACCTTTAGCTGAGATGACAAAGAGCTGCTTGCTTACACAGGGGACAGGAAAGCCTGAAGGTGCACCTTAACAGAAAATCAAGCCAAAGATTTCCTCCTTGTTCCCTGCTTGTGTGACACTGATGTAAAATGCTCTCTTCAGAAGTGCTTTCTTCAGAAACGCTAAGTGGATTTGGGGAGAATACTTGCAGAAAATTGACTAACGTTCAGCTTCAAAATAATCAGGAGTTTTGTTTTGCTTGTTAGGAATTTCAGTTATTTGCTGATACCTTACTGCTTCACAGTCTGAACCTGTAACAAGAGCAGTCTGATTTGACTTTGCTGGTTTTCTTGAAGCTGAACACGTTAACACTTCCTAAGGATTAACCTGAGTAGAGCTTGATGGGGAACTCGAGGCACGGCAGCAGGCATGTGCAGCCCTGCGTGTGCGTACAGCGCTGTGCTGCACAGGAGCAGTGTGACAGAAGGCACATCGAGCAGAGCACTCAGTTTGTGTGACTCCATCTTAAAGGAGGGATGGAATTCATCATTGGCTGTCACAGCTTAAGTGGAGAAAGGGGGATTGGAGAATCAAATTAACTGTTGGAAAGGAGTGGCTGCTTTGTGTTGTAGAAATGTGAGGATTATATTGCAGTGCTGCCTAGAGTTCTGGTTAGCAATCTCTTTGACTGCAGCTCTGAAATAGACGTGGATATTTGTGCCATTGAAGTGCTTTCTTTCCTCTAAGGGAAGGCAGAGTCTGATCCAGTGAGGTTCAAAAGAAATGCAGTCCTTTATGAAGAATCAGTATGTGGGGAAATGAGCACATGCAAGGCGTGAACTGGGAAAGTGGGCATCTTTCAAGACTCTGGTCAATTTTTAGAAGGGATTTGTGGTCTTTATTAAAGGTTGGTTGGTGTCTAGCCATAAGAGTTGCTGTTCAGGCCTGGCCCAGAATCACACTGGATGAGAGTAGGGTGTATGGGAGAAACAAGGCACATTTATTCTTGCAAGACTAACGGGTGTTTTGTTAGAACTTGGAACTCTTACATCCGTAAGATACTTTGCATTCAGATTGACACTTGGAGTGCTGTGGAGTTTGTTTCTGGCTCAAACCTTTGGCTAGTATGTGGAAGACAAGTAACAAAGTACCAGCTGTTTCTCAGAGAGCACTGAGCAGAGATCTTGTAAACTGACACTGCAGGAAGACTAGAAAATGACACTAGTATAATAAAACTAATACAGTAACAGTTACCTTCAAATGCACCTGTTCAGTATCCCCAGTGAGAGGCAATGGGCGCAGTGGAGAGCAGCAGCACACAGGAGATGGAAGAGCAGAACTGCTGCAGTTTGAGGTCTGTTGGCAGCACTCTCAGTGACCTCCCGACGTGCGTTCTCCACCTCAAGCAGTGATGGCACGGAGGCGTTCCTCACTGATCCGTGTGCATTTGTCTGAAGTGTCTCCTTAATGTTGTGGTCAAATATGAGAACAGTGCAGAGAATTTCTGAATTCCTGTGGAGGCATTCGTAGGGCTGCCTGCGGAGCTTTGTAGCTTTGTTTAAAACTACAAAATGTGTGGTTCCGTCTGCCAGATATTCCGTATCAATGGGAAATGTGCTTTTCCAACAGGAGTGCTTTTCCTTTCGTGGTTTCGGCTGCGTATTTTTTCGATGTCTAGACATCGAACTGGTTCTGTTAGAACATGGAATTAGTATATCTAATTTACACGCCTCTCTTTCTGCTCTTCTTCAGATATGAAGAGGAATTAACTGCTGCAGAGACATTTCAGTAAGGAGAAGTTGATGCTTTAGATGCGCCCTGCTGCCTGCTTTTATTTTCACTCTGAAGCGCAGAGGGGTTGCCGGGTGTTCATTACTGGCCAGTCTAGCTGCCGGGATGTTGGGCCAGGTGCATGACCTGCTGCAGCCATCTTTCTCTGCTCTGCTAGTGGCTCTTCTGCAGTGACAGAATCCAGCTGCAGTAACTGGATTCCCGACTTCTGGAGTCCGCTCCCCCATTTTGATCCCCAGTATTCCCCACTTGGACCCCCTTTATGTCCCATACCAGCCCTCCCCCCCCCCCCCCCCCCCCCCCCAGGAACACCAGCTCTGCCCTCCCTCCATCCCCCAGACCCCTTTTCCACTCATGGAAGCCTCACTCTCCTTTTCTCCTCCCCCCTACAGCCCCCCCCACTCTCTGCCCCCAGACCCCCTTTACACCCCACAGAAGCTCTTCACAACTCCCCATTTTCCCCTTCCGCCCCTCCCGCCATCACCAGACTCACTTTCCACCCCACAGAAGCCCCACTCACACCTTCCCCCCTAGATTCCACACAACCCCCTTTCCAGTCCACAGAAGCCCTACTGAACCCTTTCTCCCCTCACAATTTCCCTCATCCCCCCTTGGAATCATGCAGAAGGATCTGTGTGAGACATCGTACAGACGTTCAGGGGCATCCAGGGGGTTCTGGACTCATGCAGAAGAGTCTGGAGATGTCCCAGAGGGGTCTTGGGGTGTCCCAGGAGCCCCAAGTTGGTCCCGTGGCACCCTGGAAGGATCTGGAAGTTGCCACTGTGGGCCCAGGAGCTCTGAGGAGGCCCCGGGCTGATGTGGGGATGTCCCAGTAGGGTCTGGTAGGGTCCAGGGAGTCCTCATGTGGGTCTGAGTGGTCCTGGAGTCATCCAGAAGGGTCTGTGGATGTCCCAGAGGGGTCTTGGGGTGTCCAGGGGGTGCTCATGTGAGTCTGGGGGTCTGGCCACCCCTCTCACCATCTGCTGTAACATGATCACAGCACTCTCATCAGTGGTTTGGACTCTCACACTTTGTCAATTGTGTCACCGAGAAATCATAAGAATTGGAATCGTTGGGGTTGGTTAATATGGACTATTATTTGTACTCTAAAGAACCCATTCTTTGTTCAGTGTATTACATTTAGTTTAGCTCCTTTTAGGATTGGTTTTGATCCGTGCTTATTTTCCTATGAATACAGAAGGTGGAGATGTGGGATAAAGAAAGTTGTTATCTTGCTAATGAGTAAAAAGGCTCAGCAGTAACTTGAGCCAGACGTAAAAGGAGGGCATGGGGGGTACAAGTGACTCTAGGGGTCAGAAAAGGGAGTCAGGACGGGGAGAAGTAAGGGAAGACGGGACACTGGGGGGCAAACTGAGAGGAGTGGGGGATGGTAGGAGACTCTGCAGATCAGAATGGGGAAATTGGAGTGGGGGGACTTAGGGGGATGGGGAATTCTGGGTGTCAGAGGGGACTGGGGGGGAGATGAATGTAGGGGACAAAATGGGAAGACTTGTGGGGGCGCGGGAAAGGGGACACAAGGGATGGGGGTGGGGGACCGAGGAAGTAACAGGGGGGAGGGGTCAGACAGGGGACCCTGGGAATCAGAATGGGCAATAGGGGCAGACGCTGACGGAGGAACTGAGGGGACGGGTGGAAGAGGACTCCATCACTGAGAATGGGGGAGTTGGAGGTGGGGGATGGGGGGGAGGGTAACCCCGGGGTCAGACTGAGGTACTCAAGGGGTTGTGGGCCACCCGTGGAGGGGATGGGGGGAAGGCAGTAAAATACCCTGGAATGAGGGGGTGGGGGGGAGGGCGGGCACAGGGCCTGAAGGCTGAGTGGGGCTCGAGGGGCTGTAGGGGGGGAATGCTGGGTTAAAGCCTGCTGTCTGGGCAGGGCACCCTGCAGGATTCGTAGTTGGGTTGCCGGCTGGCCTGGGTGATCCTGCCTGGGCAGCAGTATCCCGGCTGGCCGGGGGTGCCCTGCCAGGCCAACATCTGGCTGGCCAGCCAAAGTGGGGAGCCGTGCCTGGCCAAAAGCTGTCCTGCCAACTGACTCGTCTAGCTTTGCCAGGCCAGAAGATTCCCAGCCAGCCGGGGGGACCTCGCCAAGCCAGAAGGCAGCAGGCCGGCCGGCCTGTGGGTCCCTGCCTCCAAAAAGCCGGCTGGTCAGACAGGGGGGCCCTGCTGGGCCAAAAGATGTCAGGCTGACTGTCCCGGGTAGCCCTGCCTTGCAGAAGTCTCCCAGCTGGCCGGGAGGTCATACTAGGCCAAAAGCTAGGGTCCCAGCATGGCCAACAGCCAGCCAGCCAGCAGCTTGGGAGGGCCTTGCCGGGCCAAAGGCTGGCCAGCCGGCCCAGCGGGCGCTGCCAGGCCAAACGATGGCCATCCGGCTGGCCGGGAGGGCCCTGTGAGGTTTCAAGCCGGCTGGCCCTTGAGGCCCTGCCAGGCCAGAAGTCTCCCGGCCGGCCGGGGGGCTCCGCCAGGCCAAAAGCTGGCTGGCATGAGCAGGGGGACTGTGGCAGGTCAAGAGCCGATAAGCTTGTGATCCAGACAAGTCCAAAGAGGCGCTGCATTTCCTGTGGCACCAAGTAAAGCATCGTGTGACGCTCTGATGCCCTCTCCCAATTCTTTCTCCCTCCAGCGGCATAAAAAGAGCTGGCATAAAAAGACGCAATGACACCGTCACAGGTATTCTGGAGATGTTTAAAGGAGGAGGCTTTATTGATGGTTTTGCCCCTCTACATTTCACTCTAGATCTCCTTGTTTGGCCTGGAGAAGGGAAGGCTGCGCGGTGACCTCATTGCAGCCTTCCAGTCCATGAAGGGAGCCTCCAAACAGGAGGGGAGTGGACTCTTTGATGGTGTAGCTAAGGTCAGGCCAAGAGGAAGTGGTGTTGAGTTGAAGATGGGATGTCAGGTTGGACTGTTGTTTACAGAGAGAGTGGTGAGATGGTGGAACCGGATGCCCAGAGAGGCTGTGGATGCCCCGTCCCTGGAGGTGTTCAAGGCCAGGTTGGATGGGGCCCTGGGCAGCCTGGTTTACTATGAGCGGTGATGCGGATGGGATTCATGCCTCTGTTGTGCAGCCTCCAGTCTGTCTGTCGTGTGCACCCCGGGCCTGAACCAGTGTGGGTAGGGTGTGTCCTTCCTGCGGGGTGGGGTTTTGGTCCTCGGAGGCTGACCCTCGGGAGACCCCGTTTCTTCTTTGATGGGTGGCAGCGATCCAGGTCGCTTGACGGCAGACTCCTCAGGCAGGCTGGACTCACCACGCAGTGGTGATGGTGCCATCTGCTTGAGTGCTTTCTGCACTCGCATGATCTTCCTTGCCTTCTTCCTGAGGAGTTTCACGGAGTCGCATGCCAGAGGGAGCCTGGATGGTCTGCCTTGAGGCTGCGCAGACTCAGCCCTTGAGGAAGCTTGGGAAGCTCTTCTGGAAGGCGGTCTTGGCCTCAAGGACATGTGATGGGGTGAGGCCTTGGCTGCCTGCAGTAATCGCGCCGCACCCTTATGCTGGTCTTTTTCAGCCCCCTGTTGCTCCTCAAGGAAGCTGACACGTTTGGTTCCCGGTGCTCGGCGCAGGTCTTGTTGGCTTGATGTGCCCGCCTCCCCCTGCAGCTGGCAGGTCACCGGCTGCTCTTGGGCTTCAGGCACTGTCCGGATCGCTGGCAGCAGACTGAAAGGACAGAGCGGGAGGGGTCCGCGTGAGTGGCTGATGGCTTTGGGGCTGCATGCTGCAAGCCTGAGCCAGGAGCCTTGGCTGCCACGCAGCCCTCCCCACAGACTGCTCACCGGCTGCCCCGTGGCTCCTGAGATGCACAGAGGGGCAGCCCTGTGAGCTGGGGGGCTCCTGGCGTCCCCATCCCAGCACGGCGGGTGCTGTGTTCAGCACTGTTGGGCGGCCGCAAACAGGGACCCTTTGGGGCTAGGGAATGGGCTCTCGTTGGGTCACCCCTGTGCACATGGCAGCCCGGAGCCCTCAGCCTCACCTGAACCTCGAGCTCTCCTTCCGCAGTAAGCTCCTTATCCGTTTGAGTTCTCCTCCATCAACGCTGTCTGAGCTCAACCGTTTGATGAAGGTTGGACGGTCAGCAAATCTCACTGCAGTGGGGAAGGCAGAGGAGATGCACCGTCAGCCCTTTGGCTCACTCACCAGGGGTGCTCAGGCCTGCTCCCAGAACAGCCGAGAGGGCCGCTCTGCTCCCCCCGCTGCTGCCATCTGCACCGCCCTCGGACCCTCCCTGACAGCATCCCTGGCCCCACTCCTCCTCTCTGCAATTCAGCTCTGTTTTGGGACTGCATTAGTGGCGTTGGCTTTGGGAAAGAGGAGCTGGGTGGTGATGATGAGGTGGCAGGGTGACTTTTGGGGACCGTATCCTTCCGCTGGGGAGGGCAGGGCCTAAGATCCGCACATCCTCCAGACAGTGCCAGGGAGGAGGGCACGTCACTCCCAGCGCCTTAGTGAGGGAGAGGCCGACAGTTCCTCATGGGAAGAGGCCATGCTGAGCTGGCGTGAAGCTTTGACACAAGTCAGAGACCGTGGCTGATGGTCAGCAGGGGATTTCCCATCTCAAGTATGTTGCCCGTGCCACGGGAAGGAACCGGCAGCTGCTTTACCTTTCTTGCCCTGGTCCAGAGGTGGCAAAGTGCCTTCTTTCTTTGTTGTCTCCTGACTAGAGAGGCTTCCTGAGGACTTGCGGTATACTGCGGGTGGCAGTTTGGGTACAAGCTCCATTTGAAACCTGCGGGACAGGAGAAGACAGCGAGCGGTGTGACGCAGTGCTCCAGCAATCCCTGTTGTTCTCTCTGACTGTCTGCTCACAGGCACATTTTCATGCTGCATTAAGCACACTACTTTCTAAAGCCTTTTGCAGGGTCAGTCGGGATAGGTGAAGGGGAAACAGTTTCAAACGGCAGGAGGGAAGCTTTAGATTGGATATAAGGCAGAGATTTTTGACAGAAGGGTGGCGAGGCACCGGAGCATCTTTCCCAGAGAGGTGGTGGGTGCCCGGACGGGCTTTCAAGGTGGGGCTGGACCAGGCTCAGAGCAACCTCCTCTGGGGGTAGGTGTCCCTGTTCCCTGCGGGGGAGTGGGACGAGGTGCCCTTTCGGGGTTCCTTCCAGCTCACATCGCTCTGTGATTCCGTGACACACGCTCACGGGCAGGACCGTCAACGGACACAGGGAACAAGAGCTACGGCACGAGAGCTGAGCAGCTGCATGAAGCAGCAGCTACAGCCGCCAACATACTCACATGGGAAAGACGACAACGCAGCCAGAGAGCGCCAGGGAGGACACCGGTGCCACCCGGGACACCACCACGTCCAGCAGCCAGGGGGCCTGCAGGGGAGAAATGGGGAGGATGTGGGACGTCCTCGTCACGGCTGAGGCACAGGGGGCACGAGGAGCCCAAGGCAGGGAGAGCTGGCAGCAGCTCAGCACTCGCACGGCCCGAGCAGCCGGCAGCTCCTGGTGGGCCACAGCGGGCACAGCAAGGGTCACGGCAGTGCCTGGGCCACGGAGAAACTGCAGCTCACCTTGAAAGCAGCTCTTCTGAATTTCTCTTTCCCTGACAGCTTCTCCAGGAAGTCAAAGAAGTATTTCATTTGGAAGGTCAGTCCATCAATGAGGAGCACGCCGACGTCCTTTAGGACAATGGCAACGTTCTCCCCATTCTGCAGGCAGCCGGAGAGCAGGGACATGGTGCTTTGGATGCCTGTCCTGAGTGTCTCCCAGTTCAGAGAGGCAGCTGCGGCCGCCTTGCTGTATTTCATGGGCTCCACCTTCCTAAGGACTGAAAAATGCAAGGGGCAGAGTTGATGATAGGGTTGGTTTTCCACAGGTGCTTCCCTAGAAGTGCTTCTGGTGGACATCCGCCAGAACGGCCCCATGTTTGGACGGGCTCCTCAGAGGGGGAGGTTTGCCTTTGAGAATGGAGGCGGTGGCCGTTTGCCCTGTCCACGAAGCCAGCAAAAGTTTAATCCCGCCTCCTACCTGGCAGGGACTCCTTGTGGGGCTTGAGGTGGTGCGTGGCTATGAGGTTTGAAGCCAGGTTAAACACGGGCCACTGCAGAGTCACGGTCCCTTCGTCAGTCCGGACCTCTTTGGGGACAGTGTCAAAGGTGCCGAAGGTGGGAATCCAGACCCCAGAGTGCTGAGCCCTCTCTGCTTTCTCTCTCTTCTCTCCTTTGCTCTCAGTGTGCTAGGACTCGCTCTCCTTCAGCGGCCGTTGCCTGCGTTGGTCTTCAAGCAGGCGATACGGAAACAAGCACTGTTCCAAAGTGCTCTGCCCGGAACGTTGATGACCTGTTGTCAGGAAGTTGCTCAGTTTTGCATGTTGTAGAAACAGAATTGCTGAATTCTGTGACTAAGTCTTTCCTGCAAACCTGCAGTAGCTGTTAAATGTCCCAAGCAATGTGGGAATAGTGTTAGGGATTAGCATCATAGAATCACAGAATCGCAAGGTTGGAAACGACCTGCAAGATCATCCAGTCCAACCACCCTCCCATTCCCAGTACCACAAACATAGCAAACATCTTGTAGGGTTGTTCTGTGAGGATAAGCAACTGCCAGCGCAAGAGCACAGATTGAACAAGCGTCAAAGAAGCCAGGGCCTCTACACAAGGCCGGACTGTGTGACTCGGTGAGAAGGTTGGGGTGTGACAGGCAGGCATCGAGATGCTCCCCTTTGTCCTCCTTCCGAGCTTGTCTCTATGCAAGGGAGGCCAGGCAGATATCCAGAAACAAGGACCAAGTGTGGAGGGAGGGTCAGAAGTTCATTAATGAATTGGAAGTTTACGCTTAGCCAGCAGAGATCTCTGTTTGTCCAGTGTTTGACCTCACGGTCTCTTGCTGATGGGAAGAGAGCAGATGTTTAGGGGGCATGGAAAATCCTGTGTCGATCACCATCAGAGAAGAGATTTAAACAGGAGAGAGTTATCATAACCTAGTATGGATCGTTCAGTGCAGAGATGGAGGGACATCATGGCTGATCTGTACAGGGACAGTCTGGGGCGTACCTGGCAGTGTGCAAGTCAGAACAGATGGGGGTTTCTGTTGGTTTGTTGGTTGGTTTGTTTTGAGGCTGTAGGTGTGAAAGATGTTATGTAATGTCCATGAGGAAGTTTGTCCACACAGTGGAAGAGCAAACCTCATTAGGAGACGCCTGGGATGAATGCTGACTGCAACGTGCTGCCTGAATTTGCCTTTAACAGCGGAGAAAACATCCATAAATAAATAGACTTGTTCAATGTACTTTGGGCTCTTCCTCTTTAAGTGCACTCCTGGTAGCTCTCCAGTTATCTGTACAGGTTCTGAAGGCTTGAGGAAGATGTCAGGACGGCGCAAGGCACTTGAGGGCTCTCTGGGTTGTGCTGGTCTCCTTGGGGTATCTGGTGCTGAGTCCATAGCCCAGAAGCACGTTTAGCATCTGTCCACAGAGTGAAGGTTCTTGTCAAGGCAGTTATTTCAGCCTTCTGAGTGGAAGTCCCCACAGGTAATGGCTCGGTGTCATGCACCTTGTCAGCAGCAGTTACTGCATGTGCTGCCTTACAGTTTCCTTGTCTCACAAAACTGCTTCCGTCCATGAAGCCGGGAATCCTCAGCGTCGCCCAACGGTTCCTCCTGTAGCTCTGAGCAGCTGGCACAGAGTCTCCGTGCAGTCGCACACTGCTGGCTTGGAGGCAGCCCTCCGCTGGTGTTCTGGGTGTTCAGCAAATTGCTTCCCTCTCTTGGATCAGTTGTGCTTTCTGTTGAGAAACTCGATAGCCATTAAATCAAGAAATTCAGCAAACTCACATCCATTGCACACCGTCCTCCTTTGTCACTGTGGCATCCACGTACTGCAGTAAAGTTGCACCGTGGCATAGAGGAACCCAAATCTCAGGCTCACAAGCTGACCGGTTCTCAGAAATCATCGGGCTGCTCTCACAACCCTGGCAAACGCTGTCCAGGTTAACTGACTTTTATTCTGGTCAGCGTTCCCTGACCTCGGTCCGTGCACGAAGGTACCAACACCCGTGCCTGCCTGCCCCTTGGCTTTCACAGAGCCCGTCCTTATGTAACAGTCTCGGTTTCTGATCGGGTGTCCCAAGGAGTCAGCCCACCGCCCAGGCAGGACCGCTGCAATCAGCGGGGTGCCCCTGATGTGCGGAATCAAACTCTCTAGCCCACGTAAGGTGAAAAGAGCAGATACGTTTTATCTCAGCGCTGCGCCTCACGCCGGGTGCCGGGGGGATCGCTCCTCCTAGCTTGCACGCCACAGAGTGGGGTCTCGATCCATTCCTTAGCCAGGCCATACCTATTCAGTAGGATTTCCCAAGACCCACAGACATATTCAGTACTTTCCCGGGAATTCATTTACATGCTGTCCCCCCTCCCCAGGGCACGCGCTGTAGCTTCCATTGGATGAAGGCTCGACCTCTTCCTCCCCATTCAGTGGTCGTTTGGGATGAAGTCAGTCGTCTACCTCGCCGACCTTTGGCCCAGTTTTGGTAACTCTAAATGCAGCAGTTGCTTTGATTTACTGTTCGTTTGTCACAGTGATGATCTTTGTAGCATCATCCAGGGCACTGCCTGCTCTGCTCAATATGAGGAGTTGGACTCCATGCACACAACCAGGGGTTGCATCCAAGATTGAGTTGGGGGTTAAAATGATACAGTTTGACCTCATGTCAGAGGCCCCTTCAGTTGCTCTTTTGCTGAGGGCCTCTTGGCAAAACAGTATCATAGAATCACAGAATCACCGAGGTTGGAAAAGACCTCAAAGCTCATCCAGTCCAACCGTTCACCCATTCCCAACAGCTCCCACTAAACCACGTCCCTCAACACAACATCCAGCCTTTCCTTCAACACCCCCAGGGTCGGTGACTCCACCACCTCCCTTGGCAGTCCATTCCAGTGCCTGACCACCCTTTCTGAAAAGTAATACTTCCTAATGTCCTAATAGAATAGTCTATAATACAAAAGTTACAATATTTGTACTTATTATTTCATCTTATCTACTAAGTGTGCCTAAGCATGGAAGGATTACCTATAGGACAAGTGATAGGGATTAGTAAAGAGCTCCTTCATTGGAATGAAGAGAATCCCCAGAAGAATCGTTAGTACCAACAAATGACACTGGATGGCAGCAGAGACCATAAAATTCTCATCTTGCTGGTTCTAACTGCAGGAACAGCATTTCATTCCCGCAGTAAGTCCGATTCTTTATAGATCTATTTAAAGAGATGGTAGGCCTGTTGGATTCACTCAGTTTCAGTCAGCTGTCCCAGTTCTGTTCCCTCCCAGCACCTTGGGTCCTTCTCTGAGAACGGCCTTGGCTCTGTAGAACGCTGCTTATCAGCCACCATAAACATCCTTGTGTTATCAACATTGTTTTTCTCCTTGAATCAAAAGGACAGCATCATACCAGAAACTCTGAAAACAGCAGTTCTATCCCAGCTGAAACTAAGACATTTGCCGACATAAAGAATGATGAAGGACATCAAAAAGCAGAAGGAGCGAGGGTTTTTTTTGCATCCTTCAGCAAGGTGGATCACACTGCTCCCTGTGAGCAGCAATCTGTCTTGCAGTTCAGAAATACTTGGTAACCTTTCTGGAGACTGCAGCTCTCTGTAGATTTTTGTTCTGAAATTTCTCAGTCAAAGTCCTCCTCCACAGGGCCTGTTCAGTCAGGAGTGAGCAAAAGGCTGAACACCACAATCAAGCAAGCTCCTCGTGTTTCTCACCTTGTGAATTCAGCATCACTGCAACTTGAGCTGTGCGTTGGACAGAAACCTTCCAGTGCTGCCGGGATAAAAAGGGTGCAGAATTGGCTTCAGGATATTTCACAGGCAAAAGAATTCACAGAATCTGATTCAAAATCCCGAAGTATCAAATAAGCAGGACAAAAAAATGGCTTCTAAACAAACGATTAAAATGAGATCTTAATGGACGGGTAAAAAGGAGGCAAATAATCTCATGTTCACTGTCAGCATCTGTTTAAAGTGACTAATTGTTGCTGTTAGCAATGCTTTGGTGTTTTTCTTGTTGTTTTTGTGAAATGAAGCCATATATTGCATGTATATAAACAAAATCCACTAATACCTTATTAACTATATTAACTGACGTGAAGAAGTATTTTGGTATGATATTAAAGCTTATTTATACAGCTTTTCTTTGATTGCCAAATGTTTTGTTTTGGTTTTTAAAACAAAATTGAATCTGTCATTAAAAAAATCAATTCTTAATCACGTGCCTTATGTCAAGGCTCATTTGTTACATTCCCATCCCTCTCGCTCACCAATAAAGGAGCAAAATTCTTCTTTTTGATAAATTGGGAAAAAGGGAATCTGAATGGTTTTAGTGTAAATGCAAATGAACTTTTTGGAGTGGGATGAATATGGGAACTCATATGTCATGAATTAGAGTGACAGACCAGGAGAAAGGTGTATATTTCACATATTATTTGTCCTGATTACGTTATACTCTGCTCAGCTTGTAAAGAGATGTATCAAGGGGAGTGGTGTTACTCGTGTCTGAAGTGTGGACAGCAGTGGTGGAACAAGTTTTGGGGATTGTTTTGGGGAAACTTCAGGGTAAAAGGAGTAATTAGTGGAAATGTTAATAAACTAATAAGACAACAAAATAGTGCTATGGAAGGGTCGCAAGGGAAAGAAATACCAGCAAAACAATCAAACAAACAAACAAACCCCTCTCAGGTGTGTGTTGGCACATTGGAAGGATGCTGCAGGAGGGCCAGGGATCCACTGAGAGATGGGGGGGCTGGAAGAGCCCAGAGAGGGCTCTGCCCCATTGGAATGAAAGGAATGTGTAAATTACTGAGAAAGGGGGAACAATTTCTGGTTGCAAAGATGAAGGATGGGAATTTGGGGAGCAGATCTATTGCTTAAATTACAGCTGGGGGAGCAGGATAAAGAAGTTTATCTCTCGGTGGATACGGGTGCCTCTTACTGCCTGTGGATGATTTTGTAACAACAGAAGGAGCCAGTGCCCAATAAATGAATGAATGAATGAATGAATGAATGAATGAATGAATGAATGAATGGCTTGCTTTTTGGGATTAATTGAATATAGACTGAGAAAACAAGTAGGAATACATAAATTGTTGTACATGCCAGGTTACTCTGGCAAGAAATTAAATACAACTGAAGCTAAGGATCAAACAGTATTAACTGATTGAGAATTCTAAGTCTGCCCTTAACACAAACAGGGGAAAACAAGGCTGTAGCCCCAGAAGTTACAGAGATCTTGAATAAGATACGCTTAGGAGTGTGGGTATCAGGGATACCTGGCAGAGCCAAAAATGCAGCCCTGAGCAGAAGTGAAGTTAAAAGCAGGAGTGAGCCCAGGCAGGGTAAAGCAGAGCCCTTTGAGGATATGTGACTGTAGAAGGATCAAAGATAATTTTTGAAGTTTGGATTACTAATTGAATATGAATGCAAATACAGTACTGCAAAGCTGCCAAACTAACTAACTAACTAAATAAATAAAAATGGAAAAGAAGTGCTATAGTTTGGAACAAGATTTGAGGGTAAGCAATAGAACAGTTGCATGTATTCACTAAGTGGTGAACAATCCATACTTCATTAACCATGTTAAGGAATGAGTAAGTGGAGTTTACCTTCTGGACTTGAAGGATGTCTTTTCCTTTGCACTCAGGGCTCCTTACTATTCTCCTGCCTGTTCTGCAAAACCATCCAACAAAACAAGTTATGAAGAAAGAGGCGGGGAGAAGAAAAATAGAATGACATTCTCTGTGACAAATAATATTTTATGTGTTAGGATTTTTAAGCACTGCATTTATGAAATGTCTTTACGTCAAGCTTTGAGTGGAAAAAATATAATCCAAGTTTAGTTATCTGCTCAGAGAAATGGTAGCGTAGAGAGCTAAGATTGAAGCCAAGCAGCAGAACACACTGCTGTACAGTGACCATAAATTAAACGGGTGTAACAGAGGATCCTAGCGAAGGGAAAGGAGTAAGAACAGCCTCCTAGGCACAGCACAGCAACCCATTTAGTCTTACAGGTATGACTGTGTGCAGCCTGTCTGCCTGCAGAATGAGAGATTAGGACTCAGTGAAGCAGAACACGCATTCTGACCCTGTGTGTGGGTACTTCCATAAGGTTGGCACACAATGCACTTCTTCATCCTCACAGTTTCTTCTGCCTCCCAGTTCTACCTGTGATAAGCTGACACAAGAGAATTCCAGAATTCTCAATATAAAAACAACAAGATAATCTATCACCATGGGTGTAGTTGAGCTTCAAAACAACCCACAAGTGAATCTTGCTTCTCACCCATTCTGCTGGTTCCTACCACCAGTGGTCATTCATTCCCAGCAAGAAACACTAGCCAAAAAACAAATACACTAAAAATGTAAGGTTATTTTTGTATTAAATTCTTAAATTAAAACTCAGGGAATGTTGAAACAAGCAAAAATGTCAATTATTCAACCACTTGGGATTAGTGATCTAAGATACACGTGGCATTGCTCTGCTAGGCAGTCACGAGGCTGTTTTCAACATGCCACATGCAGCCAGTTCTCCCATTTTCTAGGCTTAGAGCAACTTGGATCAAGTCTCAGGGAGAATCTGAACTCTTGGGAGAGGTTTGTGTTCATGCCAGAAAGCAGAGCAAGCAAGCAGAAATCAGAGCTTGCACAGCAGCCCAGCTATGGGCCAGTTACAGCCCTCAGCTGCAGTGCTGGCATCGTTAGCTGATTTCTGATATTTAGGAGGCTTAAATTTCAACATCTAAAAAGCAAACAGAAGCCTAATATTGCAGCAGGAGGGGTCGTGCACTGAAGTTATTTAAGCACTGATACGAAACTTGAGTTTGTTGGAACTGTATGTTATATACACTTGGTCAGCAATTATCAAACTCAATTTATTATCCTTTTTTAAAATTTAATCAGTTATTATCAAGCTCAACCCTTGTGCTGGTCATACCACCTGTAAAATCTCACTCTGTGGCAATCACTGTTTGCATTAAAGTTTGAGGGACTTAAATCTCATTGCTGCTGTGTTTTTTTAGGCCCATCTCAAGGCATGGGTCTGTGGGCCCCCACCCCATCAGTCACGGAACCAGGTGAACCAGGCCTGGACCATGGGCACACATTCCATACGCAGCTGTCAGTGAAAGCCATTGACCAGGCTGGGCTCACACTGCAGCCTTTCCTTGCATTTGTTGGTCAGGTTTGTGTCGTCGTATGTTCCTGTGAAGTGTTCCTCATTTATGTCATTTCGCATCTGAAAAGTTCTTGACCAGAAACAGAAAAAATTTAGTAACATTATTAACCCTTGAAATTCATTGAAAACATTCCCAATTCTTTCCCTGCCTGAAGAGCAGCAAAGTGGTAACTTAAAGTTCGAAAGAAGTGATGGAGACTTCTACCTTAGTCAGCCGTGCTGATGAATGTATCCTTCTGGTTTGTGCATTAAGGGCTGTGGATTGTTGTAGCCCCTGTAAGTAGCTTCTGGATGGGAAAGTCTCATCCAGGAAAGAGCCAATAATGTGGCTCACATACAGAACAGACTCACGGTTCCTTTCATGAAGGAAAACCTGCAGCACAGTGCTGTGAGCCATAGCCCCTATCTAGGTGTTAGTGGGCATTTGTGTGCAGAAAAGCTCCACCAGAACTACCTCTGACACTGCTGTGAGTTGGGTATCAGGCTGGTTGGTGTGGAATTCTCACACATTCCTGACGCAGGCTAAAGGTATCATTGCATAACAGAAAAAATCAAGCTTGGAGCTGTACTGTTTTGTGAGGGATATCCTAACACCTCTGCCAGCTCCTGTGTTTCCTTCCTAGATCTCAGAAGTTACTTGTATTAACCTAGGGTCAGTGCTTGCCTCTTACACTCAGCAAAGCTAATAGCATTTGGAGAGCTGTGGGAGAGTCCTCTCTACGTGTACCTGGCCATTAAGGGCAGTAAGTCAGTGAGCAAACGATGGAAACCAGTCCTGGTCAGAGCCACTGATCAGCAGGGCCATCTGAGAGCATAGAAAGGGTGATCTGGCCAAGGACTCCTCAGGGGTCTGCGCTTCTCTGGGTTATGTGCTCAGCTGTGTCGCAAAGGGGAAATGGGGGCTGTGTCCCCATCTTGGGCAGAGACCTTGGGCAGCCCGGCAGGAGGGCTGTGGGGCAGCAGCAGCTGCAGGAGGCTGCCACGCTCTGCTCTCTGTGCACTGTCACACCATCCCTTCTCAGCTGCTTGTAAAACCTAACAGAAATGCTTTCTTCATTCACCTTCATTCACTTAAAGGTGCTGAATTATCTTAGCATGACAACCAGGGAACAGGGGAGCATCAGAAAGAACGCTCACTTTTTAAGCATCACAGAGGCTTAGTCATGAGCTGCAGCAATGTTTTACATAGGACCACAGTTTAAGTCCTGGCCCTCTCGACTTCCCATGTGTTGAAGATGGCTCTATTTGGTATGGCACTGAGCACATATTTCAGCTCTGTGATCCGCAGCCATGACTTAGTTAATGATCTCAATAAATCCTGCTTACACAGAGACAAGAAGAGAATTATGCAAATGCATTTCTGTACCACATCTATTGATAACTGGAATCGTACCATTAATGAGCCCCAGCATATCAACACCAATAACTTCCTTTTTGTAGCAGATACGAAAAATGGGGTAGTTTAAGGAATTTTATTTCAGTCAAGTTACATCTGCAGAACGTGTAGCAAAAGTTGACAATTTTGTGAGAAGAGGAAACATGCCGTGGGCATATACACATATACACATATACACATATACACATATACACATATACACATATACACATATACACAAAGGGGGTGGTTAAAACTATAAGAGCTGACAAGATTTCTCAAACACAGCTGTGAAGGAGATCACAAATTACATTTCCAAACCGATTTTTCTAAAATGATGATTAACGTCTCAGCACAGCATTGTGCCTTTCTGAGCAGCAGTCACACTTGGCAGCTGGATAAAGTGTCTTCCGCCAGTCTCTTGCAGACCCACGCATCCCCTCTGAGCCTCTGTCTCCTGATACCAACTGCTTCATCCTTACTGAGCCCACACACTTCTAGTTCAAACTTCATGGATTCTTTGCCAAAATCTGGCTTTGTTTGGCATTTCAGGGTGCAGCTGTACAAAACAACGGAGAAGCAGAATAATCATTTAATCATGTTTCAAAGCTGGCGTTGGACAATTTCAAATGAATAAAAGCACTTCATTGCAGTACTCCACTGGCATTCCTATTACTGAGAAAACAGCCCAGGATGAAGTCAGCTGAGAGCTGTGACACCCAAATCCAGCAGTGGTACCTTCTGAGGTCCCTTCCAAATCTGAGGATTCTGTAATTCTGTGATCTCTTGGCTAAATATTTGTGTGTATTTTCGTAGAAGATATCTTTTTCCTAAAACTGAAGATATTACGGAACCTTTCCACACTGAAAGCTGCAGAACATCCAACCATGCAGACAAATGCTTCAGCTCCCCAGTGTGATCATCGTACAACTCTGGAATAACAGCAGGAACGCCAACCAACAACTTCTCCACAACTAATATCAAAGCACTGCAAGTTCTAAAATCAGCATAGAATCCAAAGCAGCAGAGATGGGCCAGGGAAGCACGGAGACAGGCATGGAGCCAGATGGATCCTTGACAGGATGGCAGAAGACAGGCTTGAAGCCATGTTTCGAGTATCCTATGGCACTGCCCCTACCACACAGCTGGGGAATTGCCTGTGCTGTGCTGCTCTGCTGAGACTGAGCGCTTCAGATGTCAAGGAACACACAAGGTTCCATGAGGCTTTTCTAGCCCTGAAGTATCACAGTGCAAAAAAAAACACAACAAAACAACAAGGTACTTTCCAACCTGAAGTTAATAGTTGCAGTTTTGTTTGTTTGTATCGTGTCTAATGCTACATGCAACAGATTTGTCCACTAAGTAACTTCTGCAACCTTCAGACAGCCACATGTAAAAAGAGACAGAGTACACCAATCGTCATGTCACAAACACACTAATACTGCAACTGTCACAAAGATCAGAGAAGGCAGGAAGGTAAAACAGCTTGAGAAATGAATGTAGGTTGTGGATGTAAAAGGCAGAGAGAGAAAAAAAAAAGAAAAAGAAAGTTCTTCAATCTCCTGTTCAACCTCGAACATGCAGGACTCCTTTCTGTAACATCTGCAGCAAAAATTACGTAAGGTTTCATCTTCCACTGTTGTAATCTAGTGCCCATAGAAGTGCATCAGTGATCTTGCATGATGCTGTGGGCAAGGGAAACTGATGCAGAATGATAAAAGCTTTTAGAGGTAAAAAATCTCACTTAGATTTGTTTCCAATTACTCGACATGCTGAATTATTGGTGCAGTCTGGACGCTTGTCAAATTAGCTGGGTAGGTTTGTAGTCCCAAGTGTCTTGAACTTGTAACAGTGCCATCTTATATTTAACAAAGCACTAATTGGATAAGCTTCCAGATCAGAATACAGAAGCTAAACTGCATTTAACCAAACTGCAGAACACAAAGTAATCCTTTTATTATAGACACGATTGCATGCATCGACCATGAGACAGCTGATAACAGGATCTTGCATGGAAGAAACACAGCGATAATTAGGACAGCGGTCCTGGACTTCAGGAGATCCAACTTTGACCACTTCAAGGGCCTAATATCCCATGAGCTAGAGCACTGCAATGTAAAAGTCCAATAGAGCTGGTAGACATTCAAGCACCACTTCTTCCAAGCTCACAATTGGGGAATCCCTATGGGTAAGAAATCAAGCGCAGGTGGCAGGAAACCTACAAGGATGAGCTCAAGAGAAATCTCAAATGGAAAAACGAAAGTCTATGAAATGTGAAAAGGGGTCTGTGCACTTCGTAGAAATACAGAAATGTTGTCAGGACATGCGGGGTTACAACAAGGAAGGCTAGGACACTTTTGGAATTATATCTGGTGAGGGAGGTCAAGGACAACAAGAAGGGCATCTTTAAGTCAATTAATAGCAAAAGGAAGGTGAGGGAAAGTGAGTCCCACTGCCGAATGCACTGGGTGTCCTGGCAACAAAGGACACTGAGAAGGTGGAGTTACTGAATGCTGCTTTTGCTTTAGTCTTTACTGATAAGACTGCCCTGCAGAAACCCAGACTCTGAAGGTAAGAGAATGAGTCTGGAGAAAGGAAGATTTCCTGATGGTCGAGAAGGATCTGATTAGAGATAGGCTAGGCAAACTTAAGGCACACAGATCCATGGCTTTGATGGCATGCACCCACAAGCAGTGGGGGAGCTAGGAGAACTGACTGCTGAACAACTCTCTTTCATTTTTAAAAGGCCAGAGAGAACAGGATAGGTGCCTGAGGACTGGAGGATAGTCGTGTCAGGTCACTCTTCAAAAAGGGCAAGAAGCCAAGAAACCATGGGCCAGGAAGCCTCACCTCTGTCACTGGGAAGATGATGGAGCAGTTTATTCTAGATGTCATCTCCAAGCAGTGGAAGAAAAGAGGGTTATCAGGACTGGTCAACATGGGCTCACCGATGGGAAATCATGTTTGACTGATCTGGTACCAATTTATTTTATACATCCACATTTATTTATCCACCCTGTTTATTTTACACATCCACAAGTCTAATGAGATGCATCCCAGTCCTAATGGCATTGGCTGATATAATCTCCAATCCACTCACAATGATATAAGTTGTGGCAATCAGGTAAAGTCCCTGGAGACTGGAAAAAAGGTGACATCATTTAAAAAGGATGACCCAGAGAACTACCGACCTGTCAGTCTCACCTCTGTGCCAGGAAAAATCACGCAACAGATCCTCCTGGAAGCTACATCTAGACAGGCTGCAGAGTTGGGCAGGGAGGAATTGAATGCGATGTAACATGGGTGAGTGTAGAGTCCTGCATCTGGACAAAAACAACCCCAGGTACCAGGGTAGGTTGGGACAGACCTGTTGGAGAGGAGAGCAGGGGAAAGGGACCTGGAGTCCTGGTGGACAGCAGGATGACCATGGGCCAGCACTGTGCCCTTGTGGACAAGAAGGCAAAAGGCATCCTGGGGTGTAATAGAAGGGCTGTGGTCAGTAGGAGAGAGAGGTTCTCCTCTCCCACCACTCTGCCCTGGTGAGACCGCATCTGGAATATTATGTCCAGCTCTGGGCCACTTTGTTCAAGGACAGGGAACTGCTTGAGAGAGTGCAGGACAGAGCCACAGAGATGATGGAAGGAGCAGAACATCTCCCTCACAAGGACAGAATGAGGGAGCTGGGTCTCTTCAGCTTGGAGAAGACTGAGGGTGACCTCATTAATGTTTATAAATATGTAAAGGGTGAGTGTCACGAGAATGGAGCCAGGCTCTTCTCAGTGACACCCAGTGATAGGACAAAGGGCAGTGGGCACAGGCTGGAACGCAGAAGGTTCCATGTAAATATGAGAAAAAAATTATTTAGGTGAGCGTAACAGAACACTGGAATGGGCTGCTCAGAGGGGTTGTTGGGTTTTCTTCTCTGGAGACATTCAAAACCCACCTGGAAGTTCCTGAGTGACCTAACACAGGAGCGCCTGCTCCGGCAGGGGGCTGGAATAGATGGATCTTTAGAGGTCCCTTCCAATCCCTGACATTCTGTGATTCCATACTAAGGCACATAGAAGGCAAAGAAGTGATACAGGAGAATCAGCATGACTTCACCAAGGGCAAATCCTGCTTGACCAACTAGCGGCCTTCTATGATGGTGTCACTGTATCAATGGACAAGGGAAGAACCACTGATGTCACCTACCTCAATTTCAGTAAGGCCTTTGATATGGTACCTCACAACATACTTCTCTCCAAATTGGAAAGATATGGATTTGATGGGTGGACTGTGGACAAAAAAGGGGATGGAATCTTCAGCTGAGTCTGAAAGGACAAGGGGAAATGGTTTCAAGCTCAAAGAGGGTGTTTTTTAGATAAGGAAAAACTCTTCTACGGTGAGGGTGGCGAGGCACTGGAACAGGCTGTCTCATAATGCGGTGGATGTCCCATCCCTGAAGACTCTCAAGGAGAGGTTGGATCAGGCCCTGGCCAACCTGATCTAGCTGTGCATGTCGCTGCTCCTTGCAGGGGTCTTGGACTAGATGGCATTCAGAGGTCCGTTTCCACCTCTAAGGATTTTATGATGTCATGACCAGCTGGGTAGACGAGGAAAGAGCAGCGAATGCTGTGTACCTTGAATTCAGCAAGACACTGAATTGACATTGTCTCCCACAACATCCTCATAGGTAAGCTTAGAAAGTGTGGGATAAACACTGGATAGCGAGGTGGATTGAGAACTGGCTGACAAGCAGAGCTCAGAGGGCTGTGATCAGTGGCACAGTCTAGCTGTGCCTCCCTTATGAGGAAAGGCTGGGAGACCTGGGGCTGTTCAGCTGGGAAAGAGAAGGTTGAGAGGGAATCAGTGTTTGCAAATACCTGAATCATAGGTGTCCAGTGGATGGGGTCAGATGATTTTCAGTGGTGATCAGCATCAGGACAAGAGGCAATGAGTGCAAAGTGGAACACAGGAAGTTCCATGCAAGCACCTTTTCATCATTGTATGTGAGGGCATAATGCATTTTTTGAATAGCAGCACTAACCAGACCTACCTGGCACCCATGTCACAAGTGAAGATAGATCAACTTCACTGTTGCTGAACCCAGAAAGACTAATGATCTGGGTGTGAAAGACTAACTCACTGTGATCACAGAAATCACATTATTATTAGCTACGAGATATGGTTTAGTAGCTTGTGATACTAATAGGAATGGGAGGGTGGTTGGACTAGATGATCTTGCAGGTCGTTTCCAACCTTGCAATTCTGTGATTCTGTGACCAGCAGTTCAAGGGAGGTGATGCTGCCCCTCTGCTCTGCTCTCACTGACACACCATCTGCAGTACTGCGTCCAGTTCTGCAGCCCTCAGCACAAGGACACGGAGTTGTTAATCAGGTCCAGAGGAGGGCCATAAAGATGATCAGAGGGCTGAAACACCTCACCTGTAGGGAAAGGCTGAGAGAGCTGGAGCTCATCAATGTGGAGAAGAGAAGGCTCCAAGCAGACCTTGTAGTGGCCTCCCAGTACCAGAAGGGCCCTACAGGAAAACTGGGGAGGGACTTTTTATGAGGCCAGGTAGTGACAGGACAAGGGGAAATGGCTTAAACTGGAAAAGGGTAGATTTAGACTACATATTAGGAAGAAACTTTTTACGGTGGGGATGGTGAGGCACTGCAACAGGTTGTCCAGCAAGGTTGTGAATGCCTCCTCCTTCCAAGCATTCAAAGCGAGGCTGGATAGGACTTTTGAGCAACCTGATCTAGGGGAAGGTATTCCCTGCCTATAGATACTAGATAATCTTAAAGGTCCCTTCCAATCCATACCATTCTATGATTCTACTCTATGATTCTATATTCATAAGGCTATTCTTGTTCTCTAATTTGTTGTGCTACTTGAATAGAATAATCTTGCACAGAACTTGCTTAGAAGATGCAATTAAATCTGCTGAAGCATAAGGAAACAGACTGCTGGACTTTCACCCAGCTGCAAGTAAAGAAATCCACAGAGCTTACTCTAACTGCAAGATAAGGAAGTAAGAAAGACTAAATTGAGACTCTGCAAGCATTGGCAGATCTCACAGTCCTGAAGATTGGAGAAAACAATCCACCAAGAGACAATGAAAGGAACCCATCCATAGCAGGAAGATCTCCAACCTCAACAGTACTATCGGTCTTCGTGGCCGACGGGGAACATGCAGCAAAAGGGCATTTCTCTGTGCAAGGTCCTTCTTCAAGAGCAATCACCTCGAGTTTTTTGCGTAACTTCAACTCTGTATGGCTTTTATTTTTTTTGGTGGGGAATCAACCACCAGCCTAAGAAGCCTGTATCAGCAGCTGACCACACTAACAGTAAATAAATGTTTCCTATTGTCTGGTCTGAACTTCCCCTGATGCAGCTCTGGGCCATTCCTGATCGTCCTGTCATTGGTTCCCAGGTAAACACAGCACCTTCCTCTGCTCTCCCCTCTTCAGGGAGCTGCAGAGAGCAAAGAGGTCATCTCCTGGCCTTTTCTTCTCTGGACTAGGCAATGCAAGTGCTCTCAGCCTCTCCCCAGAGCACACACCTTCCAGTCCTGTTAGGAGCTTTGTTCCCCTCCTCCTGGCTGCCAGGGCACACCACTGGCTCTGATTAAACTTGCTGTCCCCACCACCTCTAGACCCTGTCCTAGTACTGCTCTCCAGACACTTGTCTCCTCATCTGTATGTTTGTTCTTATTCCATTGCTGGTACAGTGTCTGGCATTTTCCTCTGCTGATTGCCTAACGCTCTGATCTATCTAGATTCTTCTGCAAGGTCTCCCATCCCTCCAGGGAGCCTCCAGCACTTCCCAGTTAAATATCATCAGCTGTAGAGGATGCACGCCTCTCCTGCGTCCAAGTCAATGGGAGCCCCATTCACTGTGACTCTTTGAGCTCTGCCACTGAGCCACTCAGTATAGCCTGTACCTGTCCATCTCACATTTGGATGACTTGTCTGGAAGGATGCCACGAGGGACAGGATCAAAGGCCTCCCTGAAATCTAGAAAGATCACATCCTCTGTTTTCATACACAAAGTGAGTGGCCTTATCATAGAACAAGATTTGACGACCAAGACTGGCTGCACACATCTCTCTTACAGATGTTGAGGCCACCAGGCTGTTTACCAGGCAGAGCTTCAGCACACAGAAGCGTTTTTACCATAATGTTGTGCTGAACTCTAACACTTACCCCTGGCTTGCTGGCTGTGTTGTACTGCACGTCATTTGTGATGGAATTCTTAAGTGGACGCGCTTGCCACGAACCTTCCTGGATTGAAGCAAGAGATAGGTTGTGACATCTGGTCACAATTCCACCTGAAAACAAGAGTATTTAGATCTCTTCAGAGAAGTTGCCAGTACAAACAAAGCTTAGCATTCCAAACGTTTCTGCATGTCTGGAATATTTTCCCCTTGATGTGCAACGTTCACACCTGATCACATCAGGCTAGTTTCAGACCTTAGCTGCTCACACAACAAGTTTAAGATAAAGAAGCAGACTGCTCTTGTTTTTGCTTGAGAGCAGTACGATTGCTGAAAGTGAAATGTAAAGCTGGTGCCAGAATGGCTCTACTGAAGTGAATGGCAAAGCTCCTGTTAATGCATTTTGCACAGTATTCCATCTGAACTCCCATTTTTGGGGGTCATGTTTCAGCCCAGCTCCAAGGAGCATCAACATTCAACTTGATTTTCAGCAGCTTTTTGACTACTATGAGAACCATGGGTAAAATGCTTGATAGACTCACAGTGCAGTACAATCAGCTTGAATTACTTATAAGGCATTAGAAGTCCTCTGATAAAGGACTATGAAAATATCACAGACTAACATGGAAGAACTTCTTCCCCTTGTAGGTAGATTGTTCTCATTATTTTCTGTACCTGAAAAAAAGTAGACATGTCTCTCCTAGGTAAAACTTACATTTTATATCTATTCCTACTAAAGTTATATGGAAATCTTAACAATCCTTCCAAATTCTACCACTTTCTATTTAATAGAAAGACAATTCAATTTCAAGAAACAATTTTCAGATTCAGGTTAAAGCCAGAGTACTCATCGTGTTTTAAATCTCTTCTGCAGCTTGGAATGTCATTAGTGACATTGATACAATATCTCTAGAAGCACTCAGTTTAGCTTTTCTCATTTATTTTCAAAAGTTACTGGAATGGATTCATTTCTTTAAGAGTTTGTGAGCTGTAATTCCCAAAACTTGTTTGGTTGTCTGGGTGAGGAGTTGATATTTTCCACTTATTAATGAAACATTTCAGAGCAGTGAGTTCAGCCAGCACCTGACACCTGCTGTGCATCCATAAGTTTCTGTTTTGAGTTTATCTGGACTTCCAGAGATTCATCAGGATTTTAACATGGTAGAAAATAACAGAAAGGCTTAGGAAACAAAATTAAAGGAGAAAAATAGAACAAATGTGAACTTCAGAAATGTAGTTATTAGCTACAGATAGACTGTGGAGTTCAGCAGGGGTGCCTTAGCTCTGAAAGGTATGAAAGATTTCATGTTTGAGAAGAAGCAAGCATTAGAGTCTGTTAATACAGAAAGGTTATTTACTGCAGTAGTGAGCTTAAATACAATGAGTTACATACATTTATTACCTCTGATATTAATGCTGATGTACTCTCTCTGCTCTGGTTGTGAAACACAGCAAGTTCTGTTACACAGTCTTCATCAAGGTGCCCCAGCTGCAAGAACAAGACCTGTACTGAAGAAACAGCTTCCAAGTCATCTCTCAGAGCCAATATCACCATGATAGTCTTCTGATATGCAGCAATCAAGTCAATAGTTAGCCACCATTTCAGATTTTCTATTTTAAATAGTTAGCATCAGGGCTAAATACTGCAAGGAGTAAACAGAGTCACGAAACTTCAACAACTGGTCCCTCTGTGGCAACAGGTTCTGCATTCAAGTACAAAAGCCTGTCAGCAGATGAGATTTTCACTAGAGCAGAAGTTACACCTCTATCCCCTCTTAATTATTCAGTTGCACAGCATGCACAGCACAGTGCTGTACGATCAGCACAGCTGTTCTTCAGAGAAACAGTGGCACCCAGAGGCCAGCAGCAGCCATTGGCTGCAAATACACAGCAACTTCTCAGTATCCACAGAGGAATCTCCCTCACACCCCCAATTCCCACCCCCACCCCAACCCCGCTACCCCAACCTCTCACACAGGTCAGACAATTGAGAGATAAGGAGCACAAGCACAGTTCCAGAGAATCATAGAACGGCTTGAGTTGGAAGGGACCTTAAAGACCATCAAGCTCCAAGTTGCAAAGCTGCAACTCACCAGATCAAACTGCCCAGGCCTCATCCAACCCGGCCCTGAATACCACCAGGATGAGACATCCCTACCTCCTGTTTGATCCACCGCACCTCTCAGCACGGGGCTGCCTGCAAACTTTCTGAAGGTGCAGAAGAACTGCAGACAGTTATTCTTTTCCTAAGAACTTCAAGGTGCCTGGAAGCACAAATAGAGACCAGCAGTTTTATTCACTTCACCAGAAGGAAGGTCAAACACCTGAGCTGTGAAGAACAGTTACAGCACCTATGGTTACAGTAAATGTTCCACGAGCATTTTGTAAGTGAGACTGCGTAGATACAGCCCAAAGGCACGCTCAGTACGTTCAGCTTCCTTTGAGAAACAGCTTTTGTGTACAGATCACTTTTAATTACACAGCACAATTAAGAACATCCAAATGCAAGCTGCTCAAAGACTGTGTAATTATTAAAACTGCAATCATTTCTATAACCATTAACTAGTACTACGTGACTATTGGAGAATTTTCAGCACAAGGCAATGCTAACCTTTTCTTCAAGGACATCAGGCGTGGAGCAGTTTAACTTGTTTAAACACTGCATATTTTCTAAGCACTCCATCAATGTTTTGAGCTGATGCAACAGCATTTTGTAGATCACTCTGAATAGAAGCAGCTCTTTTACCTGCAGCAGTTGGTCAAGTAGCAGCGTGCTGCTAGGGGAAAGCCATTTTGGAACAGTGTGTTTTCCTCTCTGCAATAAAAAAGTTATTTTCTTCACTAAAATAAGAGAGGATTGAGAATGAACCTTGAACAACTAGCTCAAAAGGAACTACTAAATTACTTGGATGATATTGACATCTCTTTTCTTTCAAAGCGTAGGAACAGAGATTACAAACTCTGCTTTAAGAACAGCATGAATAAATTTAATGGTAAAAATTCACACGTGCTTGGCTGAGGGCAATGCTGGAAGGGAAACTGCTCACAAGAGCTACAAAATGCCCAACAGCACAACAGAAATACTTTGTTCTAACAGCAGTTATGGCACATAGTCAATTTCCTTAAGTATTTCCAAAATGAAGTGATGTGGAGCATTACAGGGAAAAGAACACTGAACACAGATGCTGTGATCCTGATTGGATTCAAGCAATAGACTTAAACCAATTCTGAATTTTAGATTCCAGGATATCTCAGGATCTGTAACGTGTGACAGTCAATTACACAACAATGCCTCGGTGTCTGCATTCCAAGCACTTTTCAGATCACAGCCACATAAAATTAAAACAAATTCAGTGCAGAAATAGCAAGCCAGTATCTTAATACTTGTGAGAGTATCCATTTTTTACTGCATTCTGACTCAGTTCTGAAACTTGCTCATCCCAGTTCACTTAAACAAGTTCCACCAGTTCAAGCACTGCAGCCCTCAGCTCCTGTGTGCATCAGACAGATAGAACTAAATGGTGCAGAAACAATCTTGGACAGCTTTAAGAGCTCCATTCTGCTTACAAGCTCTCAGTCCAAAACTATCCACAATTTTAAGGAAATGTACACCTGAAGCAGTTGGATCATTTTCCATTTGCCACGTTCTGCAAATTGGAGTAGTGATTAGCACAAAGGATTTTCTGCAGTCCTGCAGAAATGGACAACGTCCTAATTACAAAGGGACAAGGGCTCAGTGCACAACACAGTTCACACCAGCCTGAAAAGCCGTGTCACTTGATTCACATGCTCAGGTTGTTGTGCGCTCTGAAAGGAAACAGAACGAACTGCTGAATTCAAAGGCAATCAGTGGGGTCCTACATTTCCTCCTGGTTCTGGAAGAGGAAATTCTGAATATCTGAATAATATATAATTCTAATTATCTGAATAATCTGAATAGATGCAGAACTTTGCTCTTCCTAGACATGAGAAGAGCTGGCATTCAATAACATTCATTTCTGGTAAATCAAACGATGCATTTATATTTTTACTACAGGTAGTACAGGGAGCAGCCAGTTGAAGAACCAGATACAGAAATTAGCCCATTGGCAAGTAAATACTTCTCCTTAAACTCTGCATGCTATCATATTATATAATCAGGCTACAGCGCCACATAGGCCAACACAAGTGTAAAACCAGATCCACAAAATACTGGTAGACAAAGCAGCAAAAAAGGGGACAATATTCAGCAGACAGGCCTTTCCACACACAGCACAGCTCAGCATGTTCTGCCATCAGAAAAGCAAGGCCTCTTGTCATGCTCAGCTATTTCCCTTCTCAGTGTATTCTAGCACCATCAATACCTCCTGTTGTCCTCCTGTAGAGTGCCATCACATTGCCATCATCAAAAGGAAGAAACCCACACAGCAGAGCATACCGCAGTGCATCCATGCTCCAAAGATCTGCCTAAAAAATAAAAGGACAAGTTTACAAACCTGAAGCACCTAAAATGCCTTACTGACAGATTGTATTGTCTGCCCTTGCCAAAGGCCACATGCAGCCTATGAAAAGCTGGCTCTTTCCCTCAGGAAAAAAGCCTTATGGCTCCAGAGAAAGCATATGACCCTAATTCAACTGCTCTTCCGCTCAACTTAAAGCACTACTAAAACCAATATCTTCATCTTAGCTCATCACCCTTCTGCAGTACCTTATACCTACAAGGATTTCACTGGCAAAAATGAAATCAAACCCATCACAAAGGATTTGGCACAGTTAAGTGTTACTGGCTACAATGAGAGCTGCCAGCAGTCAGCTGTGAGGCTCTGCTGCTGTTCTCTTTATGTACAGGCACAACAAGGCTCTACACCTCACAGTGCAATTCTGACTGTAAAGAAAAAGGAGGCTTGAAAAGCAGTCTGGGGAAAACAAATAAATAAAGCAAGAATTAGAAGCCATCAACAGCGGTGCAATGGTACCCGAAAGAATTGCTCCATCTTTAACAGCAGAGCAATTCAACAAGCATGAGGGCATTTCAAACCAGACCAGTTTGGACAGATGAACAACTGCAAGTAGTGGGTTCCAAAGTTCTAGACATGAAATCAAAGCTGGAAAAACTCTTCATGTTTTCATCTCTCAATTTTTAGTACATTGTGCATTACAGTGGAAGCAAGTCAACACAACTTGGAAGCTAAAGACAAGTCTAACAAAACATGTAAGATCCTGAGACTGCACAAGAGTTTGACCAATGATGGACAATTAGCAGAGCAAATCACTCTTTCAAAAACTTACTAATAGAAGGAGATCTCTGAAGTTGCTGTTTTATAGAGCCCCAGAGTAGGGAACAATTGGTGGAGACAGATGAGGATCAGCCAGAGACAAACCAGCCAGCTGTGTGAACTGCAGCCCATTGCACTTTTCAGTCTGTGGCCATTGACAGCTTCTGAGAGCCATGGAGCAACGCAACCCAGCAGAATTCAGGAGGGGAACCAAGTGAGCGTATCTGAGCTCTACTGCCTTTAAACGCTCTCTGGGGAGGGAAAGAGAGGAGAGGTGCAAAACAAACAAACTCTGGTCTGCGTACCTCTGAGCCAATATAGGCTTTGCCCTGGATTAGCTCTGGTGCTGCACATGCTGGGCTTCCACAGCATGTGTTCAGGCGGTCATCAAGGCCTCCCTGGAATAACACAGAAAATAGAAGAGTTTGCTTTAACAGAGTTCATGCTTTCTGTAAGGACACTTCAGAAGCCTCAGAGGCTTCTTCTCCTGGGCATATTTTCATTCATTATACATTTGGTTTTCATTCAATAGTGACCTCACTAAGCAAATATTGTCTAAGACCATGAGCACTGTACAACTATACAGATCCCAAGCTGCTCACTTATCTGATGTATCCTTGGAATGATGCATTATTTCCCTTAGCTGATCACCTACTAAGATGAACTGCCTGTGCAAACACAAAACTGAGAAAGAAGTCATGCAAGAGCTGTTGTGTTTGAGGCTCGCTGGTCATTTAGAACAATTTAATGCAATCACTTTACAAACTTTACAAAGAACAACTAATAGAATACTTCCTTATTCAGAGTATCCTATTACTCTACTTGGATTTTGTGCTAAAGAGGTCAGAGCAAGATGACATTATACCACTGGGACAACAGCCTGTTGGTCTTGGTTACCTGCGAGAGGCTCTAAATTTGGCCAGGAAAAGCGATTTGAGGATAAGTAATTCTCTTTGAATCAGGAAGGCACTCTTCCCATTGAATTCTTTCTTACCAGCACCCATCTGGCATGTTAAGTAAAGGCTCCTAGAAAGCAGTTTTAAGATCAAGAAACAATTCAGTTCAAGCATAAACAACCACAGGATCTGTTTGTCACCTGCAAAACTCATTTGGTTTTATCCATGATCTCAATCTACACACAGTTCCTTCGAAGAGATAATGGCATGCCAGCCCAGTGCTCCTATGACAGGCCCTTGCATAAGACAGGTGATACACGTACAAGATTATCTACGGCCTACACTATGAAAATAGGAAGTCTGGGTAGAGAAAAGAATCTGAGTGTGCTTCTGAGCAATCTGTTCACTCTCACACAGCTAAGGCCCTTCCAAGCAAGATGCAACTGCATGTCAACCATAGAGACAGCTTGAATTTAGGGTGTTTGGGCAAGTCCCTGTTGCATACTGTAGAAAAACATGCATTACTTGGGGGCACATTATATTTGATTTCAGATACTCTTACCTTTGGCTTTGCACAGAGTCCAAAATCTATCAGCTTCAAATTATGAGAAACATGTCTCTCATCAATCAGTGGATTTTCCTGGTAAATGAAAAAGCAGTCAGGAATTATTTTCACCTGAACACTCAAGGAAACATACTTTCTCTTCTGTTATTTCTTGTTGTGGTTAGTGGTTAGCAGTCTACTAAAAGTCCTCTCTCTTTCTCTTAGAGATTTTCAGTGACTGCTAACAAGTTCCCATATTCCAGGTGGGAAATACTGGTTTGTATCTGTTAGAAAGGGCCCGGGGACTAGGAGGACAAGTGGTGAAAGACCACAAGATGAATGCAAGCCAGCAGTGTGTGCTGACAGGAAAAAAAGCACAACAGGATAATTAGCTGCATTAAAAAGCAGCACAACCAGACCAGCACAAGCCACCCCTGATTCACACTCATTGGACCACATTTACAATACTGTATTTAGTTTTTGGCCAGGAAAGATAACAACCTGAAGCAAATTTTGTGGATGGCCTCCAGTCAGTGCAGGGAGCTGAAGCTCCCACTTTGTGAAAAGAAACTGGGGAGAAAGAGGTTTGTTCAGAGTGCAGAGGAACCTCATGGCAACTTCTAAACGCCCACAAGGGAGGGATGAAGACAGACTGAGAATCTGTACAGCAGGTCATGGTGGGAGAGTGACAGAAAACAGTCGTTCACTGAAACAGCAGACTGGATATATAAGGAAACAAAACTGCTCAAGCATTGAAGATTGCCCACAGAGAGCATGCAGCCTCATCCTTGGGAGAGGTTGAGGATGAAAACGAAAAAGCTCTGAGAAACTTGGTGTCAGGATTCTCAGAGCAGCAGGTTCAGGCACAAATCTCTAGAAGTCACCTCCATTCCAAGTTACTGTCTGAGCCTGTGAATCCATCAACTTTTCAGCTGGAAGCCAGTTCCTTCCAAAAAGTACAGGCAATGCTTTATTTTTCAGAGCGGAAAGATTCTTTAGATATAAGGATTTCATAAGATGCCTAGGAAAATCCTTGTGCTGTAATGATTTGCTTTACTCAGCGATATCAACAACTTAAGAAATGCAAAGTTCTAACCTACTTGTGTAGAAAGACTCAAACCTTCCAGTATCTAACCCGTGCTTAAAGCCTTCAGTGAGGCACAAAACTGGAGCAGTCTACATAACAGACTGACACCACAAGGGCTCTCTCTAGATACAAACTGCAACAAAGGGCGTAAGGAAAGTGTGAAAACAACATTCATACCAGATCTGTGTCTCTGCTCCACTCCCATTAGGGCCTTGATGTTTTACTCCCCTTTCAGAGGAAGATACTTCTTCAAGATAACAAAATCCAGCTCAGCTGCAGAACATAGTATCGAATGGTAATAATTATCTAACATTTTCTGTAATGGAAGAGTTCTAAGCACAAGATAATGAAGGGTGTCTGAGTTTCAGCTTGGATAGAATTGTTTTCTTCAGTGTCTGATATGATACTCCAGTTTTGCTCTAGATTGCACACTGACATCTGTAGTTACTGCTAGGCAGTGTTGCACAGAGCCAAAGTCATTCTCAGCTGAGAGCCCAAGGAAGTGAGAGGGAACAGAATTAGGATAGCTGACTTAAACTGGCCAAAGGGATATCCCACACCATATGACATGGTGTGGAAGGAGTTCTGAAGGGCAT
Source organism: Tetrao urogallus (assembly GCF_951394365.1). Lineage (NCBI taxonomy): Eukaryota > Metazoa > Chordata > Aves > Galliformes > Phasianidae > Tetrao > Tetrao urogallus. The sequence continues at coordinate 27,562 of NW_027638856.1, read as the reverse complement.
AGAAGTTCATGTAAATCTCTTCTACTCCTAGGAGCCTAACTGGACATCGACTGGTAGGTGGTGAGCAATTGCTTTTGCATTCATCGTAACTGTTATCCTTTTCCTTTCCTCTATCTCAGTAAATAATTTTATCTCAACCCATGAGTTCAACTTTGTGTTGTTTTCTCCCCCCTTCCATTATCTCCTGCAATTCACTGGAAAGGAGTGGATTGAGTGAAGCACTGCGTGATGCTCAGGCACCTGCCAGGTTAAATAAACCACAACCACAAAGGGACAACTTTCTCTCCCAATGGAAAAACACGTTCATTATTATTTATGAAAGACTGAATACAGTTCAAACTTACTGGTTTGAGGTCTCTGTGGGCACGACCCTGACTGGGAACATAAGCAATTGCTGAAACAGCCTGTTGAAAAAAGACTCGAGCTTCCTCTTCTGAAAGGTGGTCCTTAGAAACAATATAATCAAACAGCTTCCCTCCAGGACAATGCTTTAACGAGAAAGGTAAAGGTATCTGACAACGTGTTTAGAATGCATCAGAGAAAAATAAGCAGCAGTGAGAGCACAGCAAGCACAGGACACCATTCCCCGTGCTCAGTCAGAGCAGTACAGAGTGCTCCAGTTATGCCATGGGCCAGCACTGTGGCACACCACACAAGCTACACAATCTGACCCTTGCCTCCAATCTGGTAACTGAGGCACTGCACTCAATGTCGTGGGTGGCATAAATCACTCAGGAGATGGCAACAATGTGGGGGCTCTGGTGTCCTGCAGACCTTGCAGATGCTACTTTAAAAACTGAGTGTGAGTTAGGAATTAAAACCAGTTCCCTTACTGTGAATGCTGATTAATGTCTTTTACAGAAAGACAGAATACAGAACATTGTATTCTTAATTTTAAAACCAATGAATCTTGAACCCATTCACCATTGAGATATTTAAGAACCATTTCATTTCAGTTTTATTTCTATATTATTGTCTACTGCTAAAGATAAAAATAGTAGCCTTAAGTGTGGCACAAACACTATTTCTTACCTCCAAGACCATGAATATTTTCTTTGATGTCTCTGTTACATGATGCAATTGGCAAACATCTTGATGACTTCAGTTCTTCATGGCACCAATTTCTGTTCCAACATGAGGCAAGCCATCCTTAAGAGACCATAAAAGCAAGCTATGAAATTGCTGATTAATTTGGCACACCAGGTACCACATCTGACTACTGTGTAACATAAGATGTCAAAGCCTGTATGTGACACAATTCAGCATCAACTCAGCAATGGCTGACATTACTCCCACAGGAATTCTAAAACACAGATCAGAGAAAGCTGAAAGGTAAAATATCCAGTATTTTCATTAGCACTTTGTTAAAATTGCTGCAATAATGTTGAACTTCCTCCATTTTACAGCCAGAGAGTATTGCCCTCTGAACAACGAGGAACAAGATCTGTGGTGTTCTGCTCATCTTTTTCCAATCCTACAGCATCCTTCAAAAGGCAATGGCACTAGTATGCTGCATTTCTATATACCACCTCCCTGTGTTCTTGTGAACTCCACAACTCCAACAGAAGGTGTTATCATATTTAAAGATCTTTCGGCTTACCCCTAAAGCAACTTGGTCCATGATTTTTGTTGCAACTTCTTCACCAGTAAGATGCCGTCCGAGTTTCACCTTTGTGAAACCACCTAAAATTCAAAACAAAAATGCTTAAAGTTGAGTGTGAATTCTTCTCTAATATAATGGTACAGGGAAAGCAGAGTACCTAGCATACATTGTGTGTAATGTTTTAATTAGAGGAAGAGGTGATCAGCATAATTAATTCCCAACTGGTTTCAAAATTCAATTTCAAGTTTATACACATGAAACCTGATGTAGGGATCTTATAAGAGCAGTTGATCTATTCTCAGATAAAGAGAGTGCTGAGTCAGACTGTTAGGCACACTGTTTTTGTACAAAGATCACGCTTACCCGTTCCAATTGTTTCATATAATTCATAGTACTTGAGAATTTCCTGGTAGTCGATGGCAGACATCCTGAATTCCACAAGACCTTGAGATCCTCCAAGCACCTGCAGTGAGGAAGAGCCAGCAGGGTTTACATCTTACTTAGGACACACTCTTAGAAGCAGAAGGGGCAGCTCCAGCACCGCCCATCTCCTCACCAAAGCGCATCCCGTCTCACCTGGCAGTAACAAATCACACTGCATGGCTTGGACTTCCCTACTGCTAACAGTACAGAACACTGCTCAGAGCTTTGTGCCACAGAGCAGCAGCAGAGCTGGACTACAGCTTTAGAATCATAGAATCACAAGGTTGAAAACCACCTGCAAGATCATCTAGTTCCAACCGCCCTCCCATCACCACTGCTCCCACAAGCACTAAACCAGATCTCGTAGCTCCTCATCCAGACGCCTCTTGGACGCTGCGAGGGACAGCGACCCTGCCACCTCTCTGGGCAGCCAGTAGCCTATCCTAATTCTGTTTCTCTCCCTGAGAGAAAAAGTTCTTCCTTCCGTCTAACCTAGACCTCTTCTGGTACAACTTGGGGCCATTTCCTCGAGTCCTGTTTGTTGCCTGGGAGAAGAGGCCAAACCCCTCCTCATCACAAGGAGCTTCAGGAAGTTGTAGAGTGCTATGAGGCCTCCCCTGAGCCCCCTCTTCTCCACACTGAACAATCCCAGCTCCCTCAGCCACTGTTCATAAGACTTGTGCTTCAGACCCCTCACCAGTTTCGTCGCCCTTCTCGGGACACATTCCAGGGTCTCAATGTCTTTCTTGTAAGGAGGGGCCTAAAACCAAACACAATACTCGAGGTGCTGCCTCACCACAGCTGAGTACAGGGGATGATCACCTCCCTGCTCCTGCTGGCCACACCATTTCTAATGCAGGCCAGGAGGCCACTGGCCCTCTTGGCCACCTGGGCACGCTGCTGGCTCGTGTTCAGCCAAGCACCCCCAGGTCCCTTTCCTCTTCACACACATCCAGCCACTCAGCCCCAAGCCTGTAACGCTGCATGGGGGTTATTGTGGCCAACGTGCAGGACCCGGCACTCGGCCTTGCTGAACCTCGTTAGGAAGCAGCGGGAGCCTCTCCCCATAGGGCTAAGCGGCCCAGCAGCGGTCTGTCCGTTAGCAGGGCCGCCTCAGCTTCGGTCCCACCCCGCGCGCCGCTCCGGCACAGCGCAGCCCGGCCTTTCTGCAGGCCGCCCCAGGAAAGGCCGCTCCACCCGATGAGCCCCGCCGCCTCAGCGCAGACACACGAAGCGCTACTCCCAGCCCCCCAACCTCCTTTCCAGGGCGACCCGGCCTCCGCCGCATACCAGAACCGCGCTCCGACGGGCCGAAAGCGAGCGGGGCAGCCGGCAGCTGCACAGAGCGCGGCCCGGCCGGCAGCTCGCGTTCCAACTTCGCTGTCGGAACGCTCACTTCCGGTCAGGGGAGAGGATGGACCAATCACCGCAGCGCCGAAACCGGAACGACTGTTGTCGCGCAGTGCATGATGGGAGGAAGGTAGAAATGGGATGCAGAGCGGTGCCACAGCAGCGCCACGTTGAGTGGGTCTCCGGCTCCACTGCCGCACCGAAGGGAGATGGAATGCGGTGGTGAAACTGAATTTACGCAGCCCAAGGAGGCCTGGATTGCCGCATAACGCACGTTAATGACGAATCTGTCAGAGCCGTTTTATCACTGCCCCCAAACGCACTTTGAGTGCTGCAGGAGCATCAGTGGAATTTTGAATAAACTTAGCATATTTTAGCAAAGCTGCAACAGCTGCGTGACAGAACTTTGGGAAAAAAATAATCTTTAACGAATGTTGAATAGTGTGATTTAATTATCATCCGGTAATTAAATTAATCAAAAAAAGGGAATCACCTCCCAGCCAATCAGCTCCCAGCCAAGCAGGTGTGACCAGCCCGAGCTGCTTCTACACTCCAGGGCCCATGGAGTCTTACCAAGGGGTCTCCAAGGACTCCCCTGTTGACCTCCGGCTTCCAGTGCTCCCTAATGTGCCACAGAGGTTTGTCAGGGCCCCACAGTTTGCTCTGCAGATATCCAGACACTGCAGATTGCCCCAGAGCAATCATGTGTGCTGCAGGGGGGCCAAGCGACATCTCAGAGCACCCTAATGCCTTCTGCATCCTGCTCAGTTTCTTGGTCAGTTCCTTTAGAAAGAAAGCAGGACAGGAGGAATGGATGTGATGCGCTCTCATCGGGAACTGAGCTACTCCAATCCTGAGCTCAGGCAAAGTCTGCTGTCCCAGCCCACCACATCCACTGTCTCCCCCTCCGTTGCCCAAGGACATTTGGGACCTCCCAGGAACTGGAGGGTGCCGACCGTCTCATGCCTCCTCAGCTCCTATGCAAGGCCCTCACACCCTGTGCTGTGAGCATCACCAACCACCACAGCCAGCTATCTGCAGGCTGAAATTCAAGCTCCAGCACAAGCACCTTCAGAATCAGCATCTCCAGCCCATGGCTTTCACCACCTGGCACATCTCCAAGGCAGTTTCTCCCTCTGGGCAAGTCAGCAGTGCCTCCAAAGAGTTTGCTGTCTCGATAAGTCTCTGCTCACTGCTTCTTCTGGAGGAAAGCCCCGAGGAAAAGCTTTGCCACAGAGCCCCATAAGACCCCATAGAGCCCCATAGTGGTGGGAGCTCGCAGAGAGCTGTGGTGGGCTGCTGCAGAGCACGGCATCCTGCCCACGGGCACGGAGCAAGTCAAGGTTCTGCGGCTGGCAAAGGGAACCGTGCGGATGTGCCGCGGCGCTTCCCCCTTTGTATCAGCAGGAGGAGCCCCGCAAAGCCCTCGGCCGTGTCAGATTGGAGGCGCGGAGCAACTGGGGAAACGTAGAACGCACCTGCGTGTGCCGAGTGGAAATTCATGGCAATTCGCAAAAGACAGCAGAGATTTTTAGTAGCAATAATGAGAATAAAAGGTCGGTTACTTTCTGCCCGCGCTGAGGGCGGTTACTGGAGCGGCGCGTTGGGGCCGGGCGAGGATGGAGCTGCGGGACCGACTGGGGAGAGGCGCGCGGGGCCATGTGACGTCATCGCCCTGCGCCGCGATGAGGCGTCCGTGCGGAAGTGGTGCGGGGCCGCGCGTTGCTCCAACGCCGCTGGGCAGCTCCGGGCTCCGAGCGCCGCTTCAGCTTCTACAAGTGGGTGTTCGGGGGGGCACCGGGGTGGGGGCCGCTCTGCGTTGGCCCCGTGGGGCTTCTGTAGTGCTCAGGGCCTCTGCTCGGTATGGGGAGGTGCGCTGTGTCGTCCCGCCCCCAATCCAGGGTACATCGCTGCCTCGTTCCCCTCCACGGTTCGGCCATAAACTCCCCCAGTCCCTCTTTCTGTCCCCCAGGGTCACACTCTCCCCCCGATCCTCCCCAACACTGATCTTTAGAGACCCCCCAACTCCAGTTCCCCCATTCCTTTTCGATCCCCCCCGCCTCCCCCCCAGTTCTCCATTTTTACCCCCAGGGTCCATTTCCCACCCTCACCTCATCCCCCTCATTCCTCCCCTCCTTATTCCCCCATTCTGATCCTCTCCTCCCCTCCTCCCAATAGCCCCTTCAGTTCCTCTTGCCTCAGATCAGATGTCCACAACATAGACACCTCCCTGTGAGGTACCTCACTACTGCTAATTAGTGAGCCACTAATGCTCACATGTGGAGATTAAGGATAGGAAGGAGCTGTTCAGATGCAAATATCTGGTGAAATGGGGGCTGTTACTCCCAGAGCGTGGAAGGAACGTTCCTTTGTCCAACAACACCTGCACTGTCAGTAGATACCCACATCTGGGACAGCTGAAGCTGTCCCTGCTGTTCATTACGAGGGCAGCCTATAAAGGGATTTAGCTGAACAAATGGAGTCGTGTGCCACAGGAGCATGATTAAGCTTATTTCTTTCTCTTCTGCTTTATCACCTGTATTTTCTAGATCTTCCTTGACTGCAGTGGCTGTTGTGTCATGGACATTCCCGTGTGTCCTCAGCTGTTATCAGCAAGTTTGTCCCAGCTTTTGTGTCTTCTTGCAGGACTTTATTGGATACAGCTAGTGATAGATGGAGATAAAATGAGGGATTCCTTTGCAAACTGTATCCTTAAGTGTCCAGAAGTGAAAGAGCCTACGACTCACGTGCAGTACACCATGAAAAAGATTCTCTCATTTTGGTCACTTGAGCTATTAAGGATAGCATCGTTAACTGTTGCGTGGTCTTGATCAGGCTGCTTCCCAACTGCTTGATCAAGGAGAGCAGGCAGAAGCCTTTTGTCAGCAATCTGAGGTGTCTGCAGATCAAGGAGCCTATGTGTGCCCATGTGCCTATGGGAGCTGCAATTGCCCTGGCATTCTCTGGCCGAGCAGAACAACAGGCCACCGAGTGCAGCCAACTTCTTCACACAGCTGCTGGGGGGAAACACAGGTGATGCTCAGCTGGGTCTCACACTGGCCAACAGGGAGCTGGTCAGGGCTGTGATAGTCAGGGCAGCTTTGGCTGCTTTCACCTGACATGGACCTGATACTCACAGAGGAGGGTGAAGGCTCCAGCTGATAGAGTTTCCTTACAAGTAAAGGAGTAGACAGGGGTGGTGCGGGCCTACTGTTGTGTTAATAAGCACAGGAGCAGAGAGGGCTGATGTACCTCACGGCTTCTTTGCCTCTGTCTTCACCAGCAATGCTTCCCTGGCTTTCATGCCTGAAGGCAGGATTCCAGAGCACAACTACCAAATGGTGGGAGAACTCCTCGACTGCAGCCCTGCCAAGAAGGTCTTGGGCTTCCCTGGGAGACAAAAAGCTTCACCTGTGTCAGCAGTGTGTGCTGGTAGCCCAGAAAGCCAACAGTATTGTGGACTGCAACAAAAGAGCGGTGGGCAGCAGGGCAAGGGAGGCGATCGTCCTTCTCTGCTCTCAGTTTCTCAGATACTGAGAAACGTGTTGGTGTTTGATACTTGCGGTGGATTTTATTTTTTAAGTGAGCACTGGGAACCAGTGAAGTTGAGCAGAGGAGCCTTAGTGGTGTGGTTGTATCAGGTGTGCCTGATTTCATCATGATAGGTGGCCTCTTAGTAGAGTTCAGGCTCTGACCCCTCAAAGCAGTAATGGGACGAGTTCTGTGTGATAGCAAGGCTAATGCAGAAAGGTTTTGATGAAGCTGTCCCAGAAGAGTTACCGATCCTTAGCAGCCTGGCTGGTGTGTGCTGTAATTACTGAGACACTCCTTCCTCTGCGTTTGATGAAGCAGATGCTGTTACATAAGATCCAGTGCCTTAATGCCCTTAGCTTCAAAGCACGGTGAAGGCAGTTGGAAGGCAGGAAGGTGACAAGTTGGAATCATATTGTGAGCCCAAATTCAGCAAACCATTACTGCTAAACAGGGGCCTCAGGCATGTTTTAAGCTTTTCTGATTCCTGTGAGACTTGGACGTCTGTTTATAGGCTTGCAGTGCAGGTGCCTAGGAGCCATGTTTTTCCTAGGGAGAGCGGTGTGCTTGCGTACCTTGTGTGCTCTTCAGCAAGGACATGGTAAAACCCAGTCCTGGATGTTGGGTGAAGAGCAGGGAGAGAGTCACTGCCATGGAGGAGCACAAAGTAGTAGCCAAGGGATAGGAGAAATAAGAATGCCCTTTGTTTCTTTTCTCTAGGATCTCAAGAACTATTGACAAACATGAAAATATTTAATATGCGCATAAAAAAGGATAGCAGTACTAACAGTTGGAAAAAATAATGTGAGGTACCCAAGTTTCACCCCAGGTCAAAAAGCTTTGGAACTCTCCAGAGTAGAGAACAGTTTCTCTGGTTTTTCATTTTGCTGAGCACTGAAAGCATCAGAGAGGACTTGCTGGCATCTTGCTGGCACCCCCACCAGCTCCCTCAGCAGCCCAGGACGGAGCCCGTCTGGTCCCATAGGCTTGTGACAGTCCAGATGCAGGAGGAGCTCGCTGACTGTCTCCACCTGCATCCCTGGGCTGCGTTCTGGGTAGCATCCCAGACTGCAGATTGGGGCATAAAGTGCCCTGATGATAACTGATCTGCCTTTTACAGGCAGGGGTAAAGAAGGCATTGAGGACCTCAGCCTTCTGCTTATCCTCAGTGGTCACATGCCCCGCTGCATCAAGAGAAGGGTGGAAATTCTCCTTGGTTCTTCTCTTACCACTGATAGGTTTATAAAAGGATTTCTTATTCTCTTACTGCGGTGGCCAGTCTGAGTTCAAGTTGGGCTTTTGCCTTCCTAACTTCCTCCCTGCGTACCTTAGCAACTGCCTTGCAATCTCCCCAAGCAGCCTGTCCTGCAGTTTGTCACCTTACTGCCCTTCTTGTCTCCCTAGAGCCCATCTGACAGGAAAACATTATTTGAAGACTCATTTCAACGGGTATAGCATAAAACATACTGGTAGTGGGCATGAGAAGTGGAATTGAAGAAATCTGTTATGTGTGCATCATTCTTAATGCCCTGCCACCTTAATAATGTTGTTTGGATAGAGACTAACAATACCTAGCAGCGTACAGCCATGCTTGTGTATCTAAAGATCATGCAAGAATGTGAAATTCTGTCTCCAAGTGTCGCTGTGTCCATGAAACAAATATAAATATATAAATATATTTTTTCTATAAAGACGAGAACTATTTTGGAAATGTCCTAAAAATACTGCTCAGAAATAATTTTGAACAGCGTTAAGTTTTAAAGCATTGTAACTCGGTACTGATTTTATAAGAGCGAGCTGCCAGGGTTGTTGTGCACCATTTGTTCCAGTAACAGTGGTGATTTTTTTTATTTCCTCACAGTTAAAAGCAGGAATCGGGGGCTGAGGAGTAGAAGGGATAAAAAGTCAGTTAAAACTTCTACTGCTGTAACAATAAATAATAATTTTTTAAAAATCTGCAAACTTAGGCTGGTTTGTGTGTCTGGAGAGGTAAAACGTTTCGCTCAACAACGATGAAGCGATTTTTAAAAAGCTTGGGAGGTGAATGCGTTTTAAAAAGCAGAAATATGAAAGGTGGAAAGTAGTGAATCTGTGGTGATGGATCTTGGGGGTGTTATCGCAAGCAAGGAAGAAAGGGTGAAAGAGCTTTTGGGATGTTTGCGAGTTGAAATAGGAGCTCTGAATCAGCTTTGAAAAAGCAGCAGTTCTGTGCTGGGCAACGTGCTGCTGGAAGGTGCAGTAAGTGAACGTTGGGTTAGGAAACTTCAGGGGTTGGTGTTTGAGTAAAGATGGGTGAAATTGAGACCTGAAAGGGAAAAAAAGATCCAAGGCTTGATTCTTGAGATGAAAGAACCTCAAGTAGGTGTGCATGGGAGGTGGTGTCGATCTGCCTGAGGGCAGGGAGGCCCTGCAGAGGGATCTGGATAAGCTGAAATTGCTGGGCTGAGGTGAATGGGATGAGGTTCAACAAGGCCGAGTGCCGGGTCCTGCATTTGGGCACAACAACCCCATGCAGCGTTACAGGCTTGGGGATGAGTGGTTGGATGACTGTGAAGGGGAAAGGGACCTGGGGGTGTTGGTTGGTGCTGGGCTGAACACGAGCCAGCATTGTGCCCAGGTGGCCAAGAGGGCCAGCGGCATCCTGGCCTGCATTAGAAATGGTGTGGCCAGCAGGAGCAGGGAGGTGAGCATCCCCTGTACTCAGCTCTGGTGAGGCCGCACCTCAAGTGCTGTGTTCAGTTTTGGGCCCCTCACTGCAAGAAGGACATGGAGGCCCTGGAACGTGTGCAGAGAAGGGCAACGAAACTGGTGAGGGGTCTGGAGCACAAGTCTTATGAACAGCGGCTGAGGGAGCTGGGATTGTTCAGTGTGGAGAAGAGGAGCTCAGGGGAGGCCTCATAGCACTGTACAACTTCCTGAAGGGAGGCTGTGGTGCAAAAGGGTCTGGCCTCTTCTCCCAGGCAAATAGTAGGACCCGAGGAAACGGCTGGAAGTTGTACCAGAGGAGGTTTAGGTTGGACATGAGGGGAAACTTCTTCTCTGAGAGGGTGGTCAGGCACTGCAATGGCTGCCCAGGGAGGTGGTGGAGTCGCCGTCTCTGGCAGCGTTCAAGAGGCGCCTGGATGAGGAGCTACCAGATGTGGGTTAGTGCTTGTGGTACTGATAGGAATGGGAGGGGGGTTGGACTGGATGATCTTGCAGGTCGTTTCCAACCTTGTGATTCTGTGATTCTGTGATTTTTTTCTTTGTAAGAAGAATACACCATTGGTCATCCTGGGACTTCCTGGGTTTTAGAAACCAAACAAATACAACAGCGAGGGAAAGGCAAGCTACAGGAAAGAAATTCACACTAATTGGCCTTTAATCAAGCTTGTGAATAAATTCTGCTACGTACCATGTGTAACAGAATTTACCTTAAGAACAGTGTCAGCCCATTAGCGTTCTGTGCAGTCTGAGAGTGAAGGAGTGCTGTTTAAGGTGTGAACTTCAACATCATCTTATAGAGGATTTGCTCAAACAAAAAGAAACAATCAAGAAACCCCTGCACACGTGGCAGGCAGGAGGTAAATTGAATCAGTAGAGTTTTCCTCTTAGGGTATGTTCTGTGAAGGCTTTTTTGTGGGAAAGGTTTGAGGGATGAGGGAGGAGGAATTGCTTTCGTCATGAGTCATCCGAAAACATTGTGCAGAAATTGTAACACTTGCAGAAGGAACTTATTGGCATTTTGCAGTTGTGCAGGATGCTGATTGGGATGGAGAGTAAGGAGTATCTGCAGGAGACCGTTCTCTTCTGGTTTTAGGAACCCAGGCAGAGCTCAGGTTGCAGCCTAAGTAATATTCTTTTCCATGCTCTGGGTGCTGTGTTACGCTCCCCAGAGTTTCATCTCTCCTTCAGATTCCAGTTCTCCTGACAGGTTAGGCTTGAATTCAGCATATCTGCTTCTCCCTGGTTTCGGGTTCTTCGGGTCTCCTGCCTGCTTTTCACCTTTTTATTAATGGAGAGTGGAGTTTCTACCACAGAGCAAAGTTTCAGGATTAACAGAAACAAACACGAACTTTCCAAACGGACGGAGTCGTTTCTTGGTAAGCTGGCAGTCCTGCTTATCTTCACCATATCACCTGACCTGGATTTTACCTTGTCGTGGATAATGACTGAGATTTCTGGGGACAACATCAGATGAATGTAGCTCTGCCTTTTTTTTCCTTCTCCAAATGCCTCGGGACTGCTGTGCTCTCATTAATGCCATCAGTGAGTACATGCTGCCTCCTATTTGAGCCTAGAATGCTTTCCATAGCAGAGTAGTTGGAAATGCAGGGTTTTAACTTAAAACTGTTTGCACAGAGTGAAGGTCGGGTTATCTACCCATAGTTATTACATTCTCATTTCTTTTATAAAACTTGTTGTCATCCATACACTCTACTCTGTTGTCATCCGGCCCTCTGCTCTGGTTTGTGTGGGACTTTTGGGAAGGAGATAGGGGTGGAGTTTCTGGCGTGCCCTGATGCCAGGAAGGCGGTTTCCAGTGCTGGCAGCCAAAGCTGCCTGGGCGGTGGCTTGAGCTCCCAAGCGAGCTGTCAGCCACTTGTTACCTGTGAAGGCCTTACCTCCCTGGCCTTCCAGACCACCTCCACCCACACCCGCAGACCCCCATCAGCAGCTGGTGCGTATTGTAGGGCCAGAATCCACTCCGAGCTGTGGATTCTCTGTGCAGTCTGAAAATGAGCAAAATGTTTTCCGATGCATAAAAACTAGTTTTTTTTAATGGTAAATTCTGGGATACACAACTTCTATTTTAACAGCTTGCATTCTGTATCACTGTACAGAAAACCCTTCCTCAGGTTCGGCTCCTCTGTGCCCTGTTGCTGGCCGCAGAGAAGGGCTGCCCGCTGGGCACAGGGAGCGCCTTCTAGCCGCCGTCCCCTGCCCTGCAGCCCCCTCCTCATCCCGTGCAGAACGCCACTCACAGCAGCACAGGTGCCATTGTGGAACCTTCCCCATGTCACAGCCGTCACCTTGGTCACTGCCGTCCCACCCGGCGCACTCGTCTCTGAGAGTGCTGGGCAGGTGGCAGCCATGTCCAGCACGAAGAGAGCGAGAGCTGAGGAGGAGAGAGCGGTTTTAAATGGGAAGAGGGAGCTGGGGGCCCCAGAACCGAAGAGGAGGAGGGGGCCCACCATGACCATCAAGCAGAGGAGGGAGAGGAGGAAGGGAGCCCGGTTCCATCGCGCCCGGGCCAGCGCTGTGAGCGACCATGGGGAGCCCATGGAGGTGGATCCGCCTCCAGAGGAGCCCATGGAGGTGGATCCGCCTCCAGAGGAGCCCATGGAGGTGGATCCGCCTGCGGCACAGCTGGCCTGGCACCACACCACCGTGCCAGGCCCTGTGTTGGCGCGCTCACAGCTCCGCCATCGCTGGTCCGGGCGCTCGGCCCCTTACCCTCTGCGCGGCCCCCGCCCCCGGCATTAGCTGGGTGGCATTGCTAACATCTGCTCCTCCTCCACCTTGTTGCTCCTCTGCGGTTCTGCAGGCCCCCAGTTCCATCTTCCCCCTGTAGGAGTTAGGTCCCAATTCTGGGCTTTGTTGTTGATTTTAGAGTTAGTTTTAGTGTTGAGTTCAGTTTTAGTGTTAGGCATAGGTTACTGTTAGGAGTTTAGAGTAAGGCATAGGTTACTGTTAGGAGTGTAGAGTTAGGCATAGGTTACTGTTAGGAGTGTAGAGTTAGGCATAGGTTACTGTTTGGAGTTTAGAGTTAGGCATAGGTTGCTGCTGCCAACTGGCAGTAAATGCTGCTCACTCGGTAAGCACTCCCCTGATTTATCCTGCAGAGAAATGAGTGCGACTGCCCTGAGAAGGGAGGTTTGATGGCATCTGCGATGAATTGAATTTCTGTCTTGTGACTTTTCTGTTGTAGAACATGGAGGAGCAGAGCGTGAGTGGCTGAGAAATTTAGTTGGGACTCAGGGGAGCCATAGGTGCTGTGTCACAACCTTCCTGAGCGGCCCTTGCAAGGTATGTGTCTCTTACTGTAAGCGTGTGCTAAGGCAGTGCTGTTCAAACACAGCTGGTGGCACTGTCTGCAACAGATCTGCTTTCTGTTAAGCTTTTCCCTTCTTTTATGTCCTCCTGTCCTTTTCAGCTCCTGCTCCCCTCGCCTGCAAGTGGAGCAGTGCTCAAGCTTGAGGAGTCTTTTTCTCGGCAGGTGGAAAAGATGGTGCAGCTGCAGGTTTTGTGTCCTTCGTTGTTCTTGGGTCAGTAGAGCAAGGAGATGTTCAGAACAGCTCTAAGTCAGCCTGTAACAGCAGTGTGCGTGAGAGAATAACGACTCTTTCTCCCCTCTTGTAGAAAGCAGCCTCCTTGAGAGCAGGGGAGCAGCAGGCGGCCTGCTGTGTGGCTGCTGTGGGCATTTCTCCCAGCTGAGATCCCCGAGCCCACGCTGGCAGAGAATGTGCTGCGCCACCATCTCTTCTGTGGAGCCACTTTGCAGCTTCTCTGCGTTAGCTGCAGTCGTGCCAGTTTCCAGGTGCCATAAGCCAGTAAGTCGTGCTCTCTGAGGCTGATAGAAAGGCACGGGCAATGGGCAGGGAGGGAACAATCTGTAGCTGTGGCCTACGGTGGTGTGCCCGGCACTGCTGAGAGTGCCGTCGTTTGTCCTGCCCTTCCTTCCGTGTGCGCGTGTTCCTGATGCACGCCAGGAGCCTTGGAGTGCAAGCTCTGCTGCTGCTGCTGCTGTGCTGTGTGTGCTGCCAGGCAGTGTCCAAGCCCTGTGCAGGCGCTGCCTTGCAGGAGATGGCTTTGAGTTCTGGTTTGTGTGGGACTTTTGGGCAGGAGATAGAGGTGGAGTTTCTGGCGTGCCCTGATGGCAGGAAGGTGGTTTCCAGTGCTGGCAGCCAAAGCTGCCCGGGTGGTGACTTGAGCTCCCCACGCAAGCTGTCTGCCACTTGTTACCTGTGAAGGTTCCCTGACCGTTTCTGCCTTGATTCTTGTAGGACTGGCACAGTCTTGGGACTCGGTCTGGTGAGACAGTGAAGAAAGCCAAGGCAAGTGCTGCTCTGCTGAGGAAGGAAGCCAAGAAGGAGAGCAAGAAGAACTGAGAAGGGCTTGAGCGAGAAGGCCCACAGGATACTCGAATCAGCTGGAATGCTTCCTCGGAGGTGGCACCAAAGGCAGCGGACTGAGTCGCCTGGTTTTCTGGCATGGCCGTGCTTTCCCTGTCACGGACAGTGCAGCGGAACTGAGGCACCTGGAAGGGAAGGGCTTGTGCTGCATTCCAAGCAAAGAGGGCTTGCCAGAGGCAGGTCTTCATCTATGGCAAGAGATGGAGAGGCTGTGTTCCTTCCGGCTGCGTCTCTTCAGGGCCGGAGCCGGTCTAGAATGAGATTGAAGTACGGCTAGCCGGGCCTGGAGGGAGAGGAGCTGACGTAGCCACAGGGTCAGGCTTCTCCTTATGTCTGACTGGAGGCTGAATGACTCATTGCTAAGCAGAAATCCTGGACACTGTGGTTTCGTTTTGGGCTGTGCTGATCAATGCAACCCAAATCCTTTTGTACTGAATAAAAGCGAAACCAACCTTTTAAAATGGTGCTGCCTCTTTCTGTAGCTGGTCAAAAGGTCCCGTGCTTGGGCTGGCAATTGTGGGGCGATGAACCGGTCGGCTCTCCCCTGAAATTCTGCTGGTTTTCCCCCATTTCCTTGTTGGTCTTCCCAACGGGTGGCCTTTCAGCCCACCTGTAACTGCTAGCGACAGGCTGTGAGCATCCCTTTGCTCTCCAAGGACCGCTAGCAAAAGCACGAAGGAGGGGAAGCAGCCCTGGAGGAAGAAAGGCGTCCCTGCACTCAGCCCCTTGAGCTTGCCTTCCCTGATGGCTTTTTCAGCCTTGGGCTGTACTGAGGGCTGCCGTTTGCCCCAGGAAGCCCAGCTGCACGCAGCAGCCGTGGCCTGCACGTCAGCCTGGCGTTGAGGCACGAGGAGTTGAGGTGTGGGTGGGACGGCATGAAGAGCAGCGCTGGGAGCGGGAAGGAGGAGAGGGCAGTGGGAGAACGTGCCTGGGGCCCAGAGCTCAGCCCCGAGGAAAGGAGCCGGTTGCAAAGAGAAAGCCAGCTTCCACTATTTCTAAGTGGTCGTTGCATCCTAGGTCTGGGTCTGGATCCAGCGAGGCTGAGTCACCTGCAGCAGCTCCTCGGGGCTGGGTCTGAGCCCGGCGCCCGGGGCTGCGCTGCCTGCAGGAGGGCTGGGGCTGGGGCTGGGGCAGCCGGTGCGGGTGCAGCACGTGGGGATGTGGGAGGGCGTGCAGCAGGGGGGGCGTTGGGCCCGAGCCCCGCTGGCATTTGTCACAGCACAGGGGCTGCAGGGGACGCCGGCAGCGCAGAGCGGGGAAAGCTGGGCTGTGTGTAGGCCGGGGCATGAAATCTTCCCTCGGCACACAGGGAGCTGCTGAGGTTTTCCCCCAAGTCTTCGTGCTCTCCCATAATAAGGCTCTGCAGCAAAAGCAGCCGGGCACTCCTGATCCTTGGGGCTCAGGAAAGGGCCAGAAGAAGAGGGGTGGCCAGCAGGGACAGGGAGGCGATCGCCCCCCTGTGCCCCCACTCTGCTCTTGTGAGGCCCCATCTGCAGCGCTGCGTCCAGGTCTGGAGCCCCCAGTGCAAGGAGGACAGGGAGCTGTTGGAGAGGGGCCAGAGGAGCCACAGAGATGAGCGGGGGGCTGGAGCAGCTCCCTTACGAAACAGGCTGAGGAGCTGGGCTCATTTGGCCTGCAGAAGAGAAGGCTGCGGGGTGACCTCAGTGCAGGCTGCAGTGCCTGAAGGGAGCCTACAAACAGGAGGGGAATCAACTCTTGGAATGGGGAGATAACAGCAGGACGAGGGGAAATGGTTTGAAATTGAGGGAGGGGAGATTGAGGTTGGACGCCAGGGGGAAATTCTTCACAGAGCGGTGAGGTGCTGGAACAGCTGCCCAGAGAGGCTGTGATGCCCCGTCCATCCCTGGAGGTGGTCAAGGCCAGTTGGATGGGGCTCTGGGCAGCCTGGGCTGCTATGGAATGGGGAGGTTGGTGGCCCTGCGTGTGGCGGGGGGTTGGAGCTTTGTGATCCTTGAGCTCCCATCCAACCCTGGCCGTTCTGTGATCCTTGTGATCCTTTGCTGTTTCATGCTCCTGCTGCTGCTGCATAGGTTGATGTTGGTTTACTCTGTTTTCCTTGTTGTTTTTCTGTTGCTTCTGTCTTGATTTCCTGCTCCTTCTGCATTGCAATGCATCGTTTTTTTTCCAGTTTTGTTGATTTTCTTCTCCCTTCTGTTTCTGTTCTTTGAAGTCCTTTTTCCTTTCCTAAGCACATTCCCTTCTGTTTGCGAGGATTTCAGGTGATTTAGCTTTGCTTTCCTTGGCTTTTTAGTTCTTGCCCTTTCTTTTATTTTTCCTGGTTTTCTTGGCTTTGGTTTGCTCTTTGGTTTTGCGTTAGTATCTCGGCCCTGCTTTGCTTTTAAATTTTCGTTCTTTCTTTCCATTGCTATGCATTGGTGAACGTTTTTATCAGTTTCCTTTGCTTGGGTTCTTTGCTTTGTCATGATCGTGTGTTGAATTCACTGGCTTTCCTCTTGTACCTCTCGACCTTGTTTTGCTTTGCTTTGTTTTCCTTCTTTGTTTTGTTTTGCCTTTTTGGTTTTCCTGCAGCGAGCCTTTTTGCTTTGCTTTCATTGTCTTTGTTTCCTATTTGTTGGTTGGTTGTCTTTCCTGCTCCTTTCTTTGCATGATCTTGTTCCTTGCTAGAAGCATTCTTTTACATTTCAGAGTATGTTTCTTGGCTTTGCTCTGCATCCAATCTCCGCATCACAACTCTATGTCAGACTTGATTTTGGGGTGGAGGAATGTACATAGGTCATAGACTTGTACAAGAAAAGCTATTGCTGTGCCCAGGAGGTGATGAAAAAGAGCCCCGAGGAGCCAGGAGCACAAAGGCAGCGTGTTTCTGCGAAGGCCGCAGCGTAAGCACATGTGAACCTTGAAGGGCTGCTTTGTGCCTCTCCAGGAACTGCTTTGGAATGGGGGATTTTCTGGAGTTGTTCCCGGTTGTTGCTCGGAGCTGAGGCTTTTCTCCTTGTCTCTTTGCAGGAAAGCAGAGCGCAGGGAGCCTCTGTGGTGAGATGCTCAGGTGAAATTGCCTTCCCTGCACCAGCAGCCTGTGTGTGCCCACGTGATGCACGGTGAGGAGAAGCCTGCAGTTCTGTGAGTAAGCCTGGCAAATGGAATAATGGTTGTGGCCTTTTTGGCAAGCGTGTGAGGAGGGGTCTTTGGACAGGCCGCTCTTTGGTTGGTTTGGTTTTGCAGGGAAATTCATTTCATTTGTTTTTTTGCCATTTCAGTTGTTAGTTGCAATGGTTGGTTGGTGCTTGTTTGAAAAATATTGGTCATCTAGACAAGCAGTGCTCTCGCACCAGAGAAGTGAGAAATCTCCTGTGCATCCAGTCTTCTCCACGAGCCTTCCATTTAGAGACATTTAGTGCCTCTAAATGCCTGTAGAAGTGGTGGGGGGATAAATGGGGAAGAGATGAGGTGCAGTTTCTGTGCATGCCCTGCTGACCACGTTCTTCCCTTGTCCACAGTGTCCACAGGCCAGCCCCTGAAGCCCCAGTCATCAAGACCCCGTACGTCATGTCCAACGCCATCTGTCTGCGCTGCCCCTGATAGCCGAGGCTACCTCATGTCCCCTCAAACTGCCAGGCATCCAAGCTTCTCCTCCGCTGCCTTGTGCACTGGACTTCACAGCATCTTGATGGTCAGTAGTGGTCCCCTGGAGATGCTGAGCAAGAGTTGTGAGCTGCACCCTTTTCCTGGACCATCCCAAGCCCTTCTCAGCCCAGAGCCTGTCTCTCTCATCTGGTGTTCTATGGATAAGTCAGCAAGATGGGACTTTGCCAGCCACCTGGTTTCAGCTTCATCACCCCAATGACAGCAGGGCAGTCCTGCAGCTCATGGCAGCCCTATGGCTCTGCTCCTTTGCCAGGCTGGAGAGCTGAATCAGCTCCGATTCTACAGATCCTTCCGAGTCCTGCTGCTAAGCACCGATACTTGTGCATGCTTTGGGCCACATCAGGACTGGAAAGAGGAGTAGATATCAGGCGGAAGGATCTGGCCTTCTGCTGGTGACAGCCACCTGCATGGCCTGTTCCTGCTTTCTCTTTTCCCCAGGAGGCACTGTGCTTCCCAAGCAGTGCGTGGACCTTTCTGATGGCAGTGAGCAGCAAGGAGCCAACTGGGTCTCAGCTTCCTTCCTGCCCTGCACTTGACTGAGGGACCCTGCGACCAGCTCAGAGGTAAGAGGTGGCCATGGGCCCAGCTCTGCCAGCTCTCACTGTGAACGGGAGCAGTTCAGGGAAAGACACAGCCTGGGTGAGCCTGAGCTTTACTCTAGCATCTGAGGGAGCTGTGGACATCAGCTGTGGACACGACTCATCGAGGTGTGGGTCAGCTGTGGATGCTCAGTGTTCTTAAGCAGCCCAGCTGTATCTCACAGGCTGTAGTCACAATTTCTCTGTGAGGCTGAGATACCCTGAGGATCACGGCGTCTCTCATTTTGCTCTCACGCCCTTGCTCACAGTCTCTGAGGAACGGCTTGAGCCCTGTGCCCACGTCCTCGCTCATGTGCTGGAGTCACCTTTATGCATTTTGGTGTCAGGGCTCTTGGGGCAAAACGTGCCTGGACACTGCCACACATGTAATGCCTTCCTGCGGTGCACACTGGAGGATGCAGAACTGGCTGGGTCTGTGATGCTTTATGAAGCTGGTCTGAGCTATTTCAGCAGCAGTGAGAACTCTTCTCACCTAGTCTAACCCTTAGAGCAGCATGGAGTGACCGGTGCTTCCTGGGGATGAGTCTTTTTTTCTACTTTCAATCCCAAGTCCTTTCCTTTCCACGGAAACAGCAGAAGTGTTCCTTCAGAGCTGATTGACCCCTGCTGTGTTTCTTTTCACCTTTTGTGGATGAGCATCTCTTTGCTCCTCCCATTTTACAGCTCATAGCGGGGTCTCCAGGACACCCCACAGTTGTGGGGAGCAGCTGGCACAAGAGAAATAAGTCCTGAGGCTGCAGCAAAGATTTTGGGTCCTTTGCAGTGGCTCAGTGGGAGCTTGCAGAGGCAAAAAGCAGCTGGAGATGTGCTCTGCAGTTCTGTGCTGGTTTGCAGATTCCTCAGGAGTTGTCCTGGGTCACCTGGCTTCCACCAAGAGTGCTCCTCTTCTCTCCACAGATCACATCCCAGGTGCTGTCTGTCTGTCTGTGGTAGGTAGCAGAGCAAGGAGGCCTCTCCGTGCCATTGTTGCAGTGATTTCAGTCTGTGGCACCCACATTTGGACGCATAGATGCTCCATCTGGATGTTAATTTTCAGGGGGATTAAAGCTTGTTGGATTATGGGCTCTTTCCATATTATATGCATTTTGTGCAGTTGAGTCTTGCAGTATCTCTATAATTCACTCTTCTGCCATGAGGTGGGATGGTGCAACGTCCTGTTCTTCAGACGAACTGCGAGTGCTGCCCAGATGGTGAATGAGACAAGGGATTCACTGCTTCTGACTGACAAGAATCCTGGGCAACACTTAGTAGGCCAGTATTTTCTGAGAAGGAATTTATTATCATGTATTTGTTAATGTTTCTGTTAACACCAGAACACTCTGGGGTGTGTTTTCAAACCAGGGTTTCCAGTCCTGCTAACAAACAGTGGGGTTTGTGCACGTACCTCCGTGGGCTCGCGTGGAAACATACGTCAAGCATCAGAAGATTCCTGGGTGTGTGTTGAAGGCTTACTGCGTTCTCTAAAGACTGAAATAGGATTTTCCTGATGCTGTAAATTCTGATCTTATGGAATGTACGTACTGGGAGAAATTGCTCTTGGTGGCTGAAATAAATGCTGGAGTTGTTCAGTGCAGAGCTGTCACGGTTCTGGTCTGCCTGGTGCCACAGTGGAAGAGCCTGGGCTATTCTGGAGAGAACTCTGTTCATTGTACTTAAGCAGGAGCATGTCCCTGCGCTGTTATTCAGAAGAAAAGCTGTTCTAATCAACCTTACCTCAGGATCTTGTTTCTCAAATCCAAGCAAGACAGGACTGTGCATGCGTGTGCATTGCATATAATACTGGTGTTTGGTTTCATGAGATTCACAGATTGGTGCCTGCTTGCTCTGAAGTTGGCTCTTGGAATGCGGTGATTGAGTGTCTCACTGACAGTGCGACAAGTAGGACCTGGTTCTTGCAGGTTTGTTTCCTTGCCTAGCTTTATTTCCACTGCTGGGTAACTGTCCCTGCAAGAGCTGCTTAACAAAAGGAATGAAATGCACATTTTGCTGGAAAATTACCGCTGAGTTTTGCCCATTTCCTTTAAATGGAAAAGTGAACCTAACATGCCTTGCTGTTATCAAGGGATTTGTTTGCTGGAGGCAAGCTGAGGAATGGTGCCTGGGGCCTGTGGGCACAAATAGATCCCAGTTTCCTGTTCATGCAGCAGCCTTTAAATGTTGCATTAGCAATGTTAGTGAGGCCAGACAGATCCAGGGACGTCTGTGCCCGAGGCTTGAAGTAAAGCTGGAGAAAAGCAAAACAGTGTAGGGGAGCTCGGGGTTGCAATTTAGGAAGCGAATACTGAGGGAGGCTAAAGGCTTTGCTAATGCTTGGCTGGATGTAAGAAATGTTCTGTGTTAAGAACGTGTTTTCTATGTCAGTGGTCTACAGCATTTGAGGTACTTAACTCAGTGCAAATGAGAAAAGCTGATGCTTTTTGTCTACTTGGTAGTGGAACAAGGAAAATTGAGGAAGTTTTTTGGAACAACTTTATTCTTCACATCTTTCCAGGAAAAAAAAACAATTCAGTCGGCCTGGGCTCTCTGTCATTTATTATTTCTGAGCCCTTGGAGCTGGATTTCTGCTCTTGGCTTTTCACAGGAGATTGGGCCAACAGAAAACAGCTGATCCAGGAGCTCAGCTGGATGCAGGCTGACCTGCTGCTTAGTAAGTCCCCTCCAAGCTCAGTTAAAAACTTCAGTTTTCTTCTCCAAGTTACGTTTGTCTGAGTTAAGCAAGCACTGAAGCAAATCTGTTTACCTCTGTTTTTCTTTCTATGCTGCTCTTTCATTTCTGGACCTCCTGTAAGAATGACCACATGCTTTGCTTTTCACTGATTCTGGGGTATCACAGTGAACTTTCTCAGTCACGTATCTCGTCGTGAGCCATAGTTAAGGATGGAGGAGCTTTTCCTCCCTGCATGTCTGCTGCTTTCCTGGCTTTCAGTAGAAACCCCCTTGTGAGCAGTGTAATGGCTCAACCCTTCCTGCTGAGCAGCACGGTGGGTTGTGGCTGAGTGCTGACACCGTGACTGTGCAGGGTGGGCTGGTGCAGCACACAGCTGTGATGGCTCTGTTCCGTCACTGATCCAGGCTTTTTTCAACTTAGTGACGTTATTTTGGTTGTTTCTTGTTTTTTAACATGACGTGCAAATGTAACGACCTGAAACCCGAGAGAGAAGAGCAAACCAAAACTGCTCTTGGTTGTGTCCAACGTGTAATTCAATGAGTCCCTCTGTATATTTTTAAGAGATTTGAAGTGGTCTCTGGATCGCTGCTCATCTCATTTCACACTGCCCTGCAGTGTTTTCCCTTTCGGTGCCCTTTGGCTCTGGTTCTTAACTCTATTATACAGGCTCCACTTCAGATCTTCTTCCAAGGCCCTGCACCTGAACTGTTGTCTGGTGCAGAATCTCTTGAGTGCTTTTAGCACTGAGTGCACAACGTCCCCAAGTTCCTGCTCACCGCTGCAGTACCGTCCTCAGGGAATTCCAGAAGCTCTGCTCAGTGTGACCTCTTCTGCCTTCCAGCAGCACGGCCTCAAGCAAGCAGCTTTCTGCATTTTCGTACCATGCTTTCTCTCCACAGTTGATTTTCAGCATTCTGGCTGATGGAGTTACCACTCTTCTCTTGACCTGATTCAAAGCGATATTAAAATGAACGCTTTTCTAACACAGTTCACTAAAGATGAAGTCTATATTGTAGGAGTCTGAGCATGGGATCATTTGCTTGATGCGTTGTTATTGTGATGGACTAAGAGCTAAGATATTTTTAAAGACACAGGAGCTTTTGTGTATTACAGTTTGGTGTGAATAATAAAGTTTCTGGGTTTTTACTCGGGGGGGGCAAGTTTGTGGCACTCTTTCATTTAATTTTGGATGGCACTTGTCTGAAAACTGCGCTATGCTCATTTCTGGTTTGCAGATAAGGCACTTTTAGGGCAAGCTGATAATGCACCAAAGTCTCTGAAACCCTAAAGTTGTGGTTAGTATAAAGTGTAGGAAATTAGGTCACCATTACCTCACTGTTCTGTTGTGGTTTTTTAAATTATTTTCTAAATTTTAAATCCTGTCACATCTCCTGTAGTGGCCACCGTTGCTGTTTCACCTGTAGAACCCAAGATGGACGGAATCCCAAGCTGGCAGCTTGAGGAAGCCTGAGCCGGAAGGCCTGAAGCTTCAGAGAGGTGACTTCACTGCATGAAGGCAGCACCAGGAGAGAAACAGCAGGAAACGTCTGAGTGCAGACTCATCTCTGATACTGCAGCAATAGGTTAGATTTGGGATCAGAGTGTTTTGCAGAGCTCCTGGTAGGAGTTGCTCTCTGGAGCCACAGCTCTGCAGTTATTTGCCTTCTGGAGATACGTATTTATTTGGATTAAGTTCACAGGGAGCCTAGACAGTGCTAGCTGAGTCTTGGCTAGCTGACTGTTAGATGTGTGAAACGAGGTGGCATAAATTTGCCCTCACAGCTGTAAGTAGTGAGGTGAGAGTTAAACTCACCATGGGGAAAGGCAAAGATGGGAATGCCTGCCCAAAACCAGCCTTTAATTTGAGTGTGGTGAGCACATCCCTCATGCTAGTGACTCTAAATGCAGTGGTTGCTTTGATTTACTATTTGTTTGTCACAGTAATGATCCTTGTAGGATCAGTAATGATCCAGGGCACTGCCTGCTCTGCACAATATGAGGAGTTGGACTCCATGCACACAACCAGGTGGTTGCATCCAAGATGGAGTTGGGGGTTAAAATGATGCTGTTCTGTGTTGTCTGAGATAGCAGAGAAAATGCAGTAAGTAACAGCCTGCTTGCTGGAGCAAAGTGCTGCAAGGCACCGACACATGGCTGGTGCTGGGTATGTGTGCAAGCTGGAGAGAGAGCAGCGGTGCTGGAGTTGTGGGAGTGGGTGTCTCATCAAACTTGCACAGCAGTTGCCTGGTAGATGATATTTTTTTATTCCTTCTGGTATTACTTTGGTACACAGGACTCCCAGCCAGAATCAGAGCTCTGAGGTCTGTTTTGAACTTTGTTAATACAAAACTCTCTCACTTCCCTGCTTTCTTAGCTGGTATGACAGACCAAACTAACCAACCCCACTGAAGCTCTAATGCTCCTTTTGCAGCTACTTCAGACCTCTGCCATCTCCCATTGCTTGTTTCTGTTCTGGTGATTTGGTCTGCGGACTTCAACGAGCTTGCAGTGCTGCTGTTGTTGCTGTTGTTTTTAGAGAGGGAATGCCCAAAGGGTTCCGGTCTGAAAAGGGCTCACGCTTGCACTGTGATCAGGAACAGCTCAGGGGTGTTCCTCGTTCTCCCTTGGCCCCAAGTATGAGGTGAGCTGCTTTCTGCAGGAGCTAACTGGCATCACACCCAGGTGCCTTTGGTTCCCACTCACCTGCCTTATGACTGATTCAGGAAGAAAAATTGGAGTGGTGGGGCTGGGTCATGTATTGGCAGTACCCCAAATAACAGAAGAGAAAAATGGGCAGGGCGCTGCAGGTGCAAACCTCTTCTCTTCCTGCTGTTGCACGTTTTTGTTATTCTGGATAAAGCAGAGCACCCCGGCCTCGTCTGGGGTCTGCAGGCACAGCTCTGATGGAAGAAGTAGCAGAAGGGCTGTTGGAACAGTGACTGTGGTGTTTTAAAGTAGCAGCTGAGCACAAACGCTTGCTGTTGGGCTTCTTGGGAGAAGGGGCACAGGCAGATACAGCTCCCACAGTGCTTCTGTTAGCTGGTGTCTGTTGTGAATGCTGAAACCTCAGGCCTCCTGTACTGACTGCAGGTTTTCACTTTACTGGGGTATTTGCAATGCATGGTCGTCATACTGTAATACGTGGATAAACCTTTTTTCTGTCTCTGGGTGAGCACTTCCACTTCCCCCTCCTGCTCTGTGTGATTCTGGTCTTTCAGCTAACTTTTGACTCCAAAACTTCGGGGAGTTCATCGTGCCTCACTTTCAGACTGACCATTTGATCTTCTTGACAGCAGAAGTAGAAGATGCTTCACAACCTCCCTGCACTGCTGCACTCCATGCCATCCTGTAGGGCTCCTGTAGTGCTGTAAAAGGTCCTGGAAAGGATCACATTGCTTGGCTCGGTGCTGAAGGCAGCAGGGCACACAGTGTCCTTGGTGTGCTCCAGCAGCAGTGGAAACAAGGGTGAGCCAGCTCGTGTGCATCTTAGTTCTGGCGAGGATGATCAGAGCCATAGCTCAGCAAGAATCAGCATTCCCTCTGCAAGTGAAAGGTCAGGAGTGCAGAAAGCTCACTGCCTTTTTAGGAAGGTTGAAAGTTTGTCTCCCCCCCCCCCCCCTTTTTTTTTTTTTTCCTGAAAGGAAAGCACAGAGAAGGATATTTTCTTATGCAAAGATGGGGTGTTTTGCTGAGAACATTTTATGTCATCTGTTTTTCCATTTTGGAAGACTAGGAACCTCTGGGTCAAATCCATTCAGTCCTGCCATCTGCATGACTCACCAGTGGCCGCTGGTGTTTGGTGCCCACCTTCACCAGAAAGAATACCTGTGCACATGTGTACACATATGTATACTTTCTCTACCCAAAAAGCACAGGCACAAACAGTCTGTTACCAGTCATTCTGCTGGAATGGGTGGAAAGATGCTCTAAGTAGCTTTTTTCTTGCAGGAAGCTTTGTATCTAGAAATCAAAGGCCCTTGTAGATGTGTGCAAGTCTTGATGAGATCTAAATTGAGAAGATTTTGAAAATCCAGATGGAATTTCTGGTCAAAACACCCTTGCCAGCTGAGAAAGCAGAGTGTAGTCGTGCCATAGAGAGCTTGGGCTCAGTCAGGCTGAGCGAGTGCTTGAAGTGTCACTGAAGATCCCGAGGCAGGGGGGAGGTGGTTATAGGGTTCTTCACTCTGCTGGAGCCTGTGCTGCCTTACGTCTTCAGGATTTTCTCAAAGCCAGCCTGGACGTTTCCTATGTAATAAATCCCCTCTTTAAAGCCCACACCAGTCGCACCCTGTGTTTAACTATAGAATGAGGGAATGAAATGTGCTGAAGACCGGGTGGAATTTTGTTCCACGTCTATTCCATTAGACAGTTTAGCAGATGTAGTTGCTTTTTCGTTCCATATTGCTACTAATGTCATACTTTTGTCTGACATTAATAGCCATATTTCTTTTGTATTAATCTATTCAGTTTATGTTACAAGAAAAACTCTGTAGGAACAGAAATTGATTTTCCTGATTAGCACAGTATCTGGCCATAGTTCTGACACTAGAAATAGTGAGTGATGGAAGCAATAGCACATGATGTGGCCTTTGTGAAGGCATCTCAGCTGGCACAGTCATGTTACAAAGCATCAGCATTAGAAATGTTTTCTCACTCACTTGAACGGTTTCTCTTTCCCACAAACACTTGTGAAGTCCTGCCTTTCTTTCTTTTCCTTGGAGCCTGTGTTAAACTGCACTTGTTGCTGGCATTTACATTCTGGGTTTTTCTGGAAGGAAATGAATGGGTCTGGTACACACGTGAAAGCAGATAAATGAAGCATCATGTGTGGTGTCCAAAATGATGCGTCTGCTCGTGAACATGCATGCTGCCTTTTTGAATCTTGAGATCAAATGTAGCCCGGGGTGATCGGGTCTGACACATTTCTGGTCAGAACCGTTGTGAGTAGGATTGTGTGAGTGCCTGCACTTGGTGAGAACGTGATGAGAAAATTGGATGTGAAGTCTGCTGGACAGCCCATAAATTTGATTTATATCTCTGTCTCATCCTTTCTTGGCAGTTATTTCAGCAGGCACCAAACTCGCTTTCTGCTTGCTGTGAGCAAAGGCTCAAATAACCTACAGCAAATTCTGGATATATCCTGCACTTACGAGATGGCATGATCATCTGAGCTATTTGTATATTTAGTGTGGACTCAGGTAACTTTTAAAATAATACACTTTTTTTTTTTTAAAGACCAGTGATGGTCTGATGGTTGGTTGTTCATACTGTCACCAAACCCCGGCTGTCTGTTTTTAAGACAGCGAGGCAGAGCTGTTGCTCAGGTCCTTCTGCATCGTTTGTTGTCATGCAGTAGACTGTAAATGACAGCATATCACTACTGCAACCTGCTCTCCTAGGTTTCGATTTTTGGAACTGTGAAGCAAGAGCTGCAAGATTTTGGAGGCTGATTATAAGGAGAAGTTAATTGTTATTTCTTACATTTAAATCTGCTGGGTAAGTTAAAGCAGCCAAGAAGGAGATCTAGGGTAGAAATGGTATGCAGTTACACACTGACAAATCTCTACCTGTCCTCTATGGGAAAGCTCTTAAAATGCTGCTTGTTGTATGCTAGTCTTCTGCTTGTTATCTGAAATGCTACTGGAGGCAGCAGTTTGTTTCTCATTCCATGCTGCAGCATTCTCGCTTGCCTGCACAGCTGACCCAATCCTGCATGTCATCAGGGAGGAGGTGTTTAACTTGTGACACCACTAATCCTTTCCTTGAGGCTTTTTGTTTGTCCTGCACAATGTCCTCCCATTGCTGCTATGAGCTGGAACGTGCTCAGCCCAGCAGTGAATTTGTGTGACTGTATATGCACTCAGGTCTGTTGACTTTAACGTTTAAGACTGGTGGTTGCTTCAGTATCGCACTGAACTGGGACCCGCAGGCATTTTCGTGTGTACAGCACTGTGCCTTGCTGCAGCTCTCTGCCCATGGGCACAGGGCGCTTGCTGCAAGTGCCTGGCTGTGCGTGGGGAGCATCCCAGCATCCAGCCGAGGCCTTGTCGCAAGCTGAGGAAAGCTGCAGCTCCTGCTTGGTCCGTATGTGTGTCTTCTCCTCGTGCTAATGCTCGTTTCTACGTTGCTGATACAGATGCACTGGGATAGGGCTGTGTGCTGTGCAGAAGGCTGCGCTGCTGTCAGTCGAGCCCAGAGTCTGCGTTGCTCTTGGTGCACGTTGGCGTCCAGCCTGTGCAGAATATCGCTGCCCTCGGCTGAAAGGACTGACAGTCCTGGAATCACATCTCGTGGCACACAAAGGACCCCAGCCTCCAGGTGCTCTGCTGCCATGGCACGGCGGCCTGTCGTTGTCCCTCGAGGCTGGTTTGTGCCTGGTGCACGGTGCACTCAGACTCACGCGAGCCTTCCGTCAAGGGGGCAGTTGTTACTCTGGGAGCAGTTCCAGCCTGGGCTCCTGCTGGAGCCCCGTGGCGTTGCTTTCTCAGGTTGGTGGAGAAGTGGACTTTGGCTTTCTCCATCCCTTCAAAAGCCATCTGTGCTGCTTCCTCAGTGCTGGGATGTGCTGCCAGCTGAGGGAAGGAAGAGCCTTTGGTAAATATTTCTGGTAACACAGTAAGTTCTCTCAGATGTTTTGCTCATTTTC